>NC_134546.1:69549762-69852738 GCF_050624435.1 Tenrec ecaudatus | reverse complement strand
AGTGGCAGAGGGTCTCAGGGAAGAACATACCACCTAGAAGAGTTGGGCCCCAGGCAAGACAGTATTCAACTCTGTAGCCTCTAAAAATGCAAGATTCTGAATAGAGACACCTCCCTTTGTTTGCTGGAATATCCTCAAGAGTGCAAAATCAGTCAGGTCATGATTTCAAGCGAAAAAATTCAGGAGAGCAGTAAATGGAAAACAATCATTTAAAAACAGGATAAGAATATGAATAAGAGCCAAGAACAGTATTTTACATCTTGAATCAAAAGACATTGTCACTCTCCATTAAAATCAGGTCCGTCCATGCAGCTGATCCTCAACATTTAGAGAATGAGCGCAGACACTCTTTTAAATGTCCCTTACTCAGGGGGCTTTGGTTCAATTGAAATGTGAGCATCTCCAACCAGAGACAACCTCTCCATTTGTGCTCTGGGCACAGCCCCATTACAACTGCTCATTGGTCTCACCTTACATTTATTCACTAAACTCAAAGATTGTCTAATTTTGAAAAATTGTTCATATTATTGATTATGGAAACTGTGACACTATCTCCAAATATGCAGTTTTAAAGCTCAATCACCATTCAGCTTCCTTCCTCCTAACAAAGCTGAAAATGTTTTTTGCAGACTTAGGGTTGACATCACTCATTTACTGGTGAATTAGAATCTGTATATCTCCAAATTAATATATATTTTTACAGTGGGGAAATCCAAGCACAAGGTGTTGGTCACCTGGACTTCTTTGGGCTAGAATTTGCTGAAATGTATAAGCAATTGTTTTGAAATGAAGATGCACTGATTTCACTAAAATCCAGCGGTTCAATCACAGGACACTCTAGCAGTTTTCATTTGGTGATCATTGAGTCAGTTCCCTTTTCATATGCACACTCGCAGAGCATCACTTGATCCTGTTCATTTCACCACACCACGATCACAGCGTCTGCTCTTGGTGCTTGTCTGACCAATTTAAGCTTGAGACAGTGATGTAACTACACACTACTTCAGGTCACCTCCATTTCTCTGTTTGACTGCCACGATCGTCTCAGATAATTTCATAGTAGTGGTTAGTAGGGTTATCCTTAAGTGTCAACCTTATGACATTACCCATCTGCACATCACTTTCCTAACAGGTTTGGTACATATGTTCTCAATGAGCTCCTGAGTGCTCCCTGCACTCTGAAGAAGCAACACATTGAACTCTAGATTCAGATGTTCTAGGTTTTTTTCCAAGTCCCCCATCTCCTGGGGTTGGGCTTGGTCAGTCACTTAATCAAGGTGCACTGCGTCTCTCAAAATTCTGAAAGGTGGAAATGATAGAAATTATGGCTCCAAGGAAAATGCAGTCATATTTGCTCCAGTTGTCTATTGTTGTACACGGAATAGACATACAACAATACAGCTTAAATTTAGCAGAGCTTTTTGTTTTTTATTTGTTGCTTGACTTACCTTTTTGCTCTTTTGATGCACATCGATGTCTGAATTTTAGGTCACTCTCATCTATGATGTCTTATTGTGTGTACTTCCGTTGCTCTGTTTGACAGTGTATGAATGCCCTGCAATGGGCCAATTACATGTGTCTCTGCTTCCTATATAGATGATGTCTATAGCTCTGGGATTTACATTAGGTCCTTGATCATCTGGTGTTCATTTTTGTACAGGAGCTGAGGTTTGGGTTGTCTTTCATTCTTCTGAGTGTGGCGATCCAATTGTGTTGGCCCATTGTTGAAGAGAATGTCGCTCTCCCTTATGAAATCCCTTGGGCCTTTGTTGAAGATGAGTTGGCTGTATGTGGATGGATTATTTATTAGTTTTCTATTCTGTTCTATTGGTTAATATAGCTATAAGTGTACAAGTACCAGGCTGTTTTGACAGATGTGACTATGTAATAAATTTGAGGTTAGTTTGTGTGAGGCCCCCTACCTTGATCTCAACCATTTTGGGTCCCTTGATAATCCTAGGATTCTCCATGTAAAGAGAGTAATTATTTTTCCATTTATTTAAAGGATTAAGTTATCATTTGGTCAGAATTTCATTGTATTGAAACATAATATTGGGTAGTATTGATGTTTCCTTGGTCTTGAGCATCCTTGTCCATGAACAAGGCATATTGAGAATGTGAACAGACTTGCATTGGGAAAGATAAACATTCCAAAATCATGTCATCTTGCTGAACAAGAGAGACAGAAAGTAGAGCAAGACACAAAGAGACTTTGGACCGATGCTGAGTCCAACCTGCACACTTCCGACTGAAGATGAGAGTCACATTCTGTTTTTCATATGGTTTGTTCCCTAACTTGCCTCGTGCATAACTCTAGCCTGGAACTCAATGACATAATCGGGGAATTCTATGGAAGCCTCTGCTCTCAGTCTGTCCTTTCAGAAATACATCACCACGTCTTTCTCTTCAAGCGTTATTTGAAGAGTTTGAATAACCCGACTTTCTGATCCAATTCAATCGTTTATGCTCTCACAGCACCCAATCGCTCCATCTTTATTCAATCTCATTAGATTGAATCTCCAAGTCTCCCTGAGTTTCATCTGGATGCTGATCTTGAGGACCACCTGGCAGAATAATTTTCCTCAAAAAACAAACAAACAAAAAAAACCAGGCTGATTTATCTGAAGAATGCTTTCTTGTTATAATACAACTTATTAAATGTAGGAAATATCAGAGACTGGCACAGCATGGTAATTTATATAAAGAGATTCTCTGAGAGAAAATGAGAGATGGAGAAGAATGCCAATATCACAACAGGAAAGCAGCCCTCAACCTCCATCTGCATCTGCTCCTGGACCCGAGGCCTGTGCTCTCTGGGTCCTGAGTGCCCTCTGGGGGCCTGTTTCCTTCTTTCAGGGGAGGCTTGTATCCTGGTTCAATCTGATTTCTCCTGGCTGTGATGGTAGCAACACAGAAATAAAAAGGCGTCTCCTCAAATTGCAGCTGTTCATACGCAGATACAGCATGCTCTTAGAGTTTTCCTTTTTCCCCCCCTCCCTCCCCAATCCCCCTGTTCTTAGAGTTTTCTTTGGAGATAGTGAGTCGATCCTTTCACAGAATCTTTGTAGTATGTACCACCACCCCCGGTACTAATACGTGAAGCCCACTCCAGGTCCTTCCCTGAAACTGATGGACCCAGATCATGGCATAGCTACTGAAGGGCAATCTAGAGGTTGCATAGGGGAGTCTCAGAGACACCCCAGGCTGCCTCAAGTACCCCCATACTCCACTTGCTGTACATATGCAAGCAGAGATATCCTGGGTTAGAAAACTATCCAACATATTCACCATGTTTCTCACTCAACGCCTAAGCACACACAAACTTGTTCTCGACTTAAAAAAATGTTTTTGAATTACCTGCTAAAATAGCAACAAGGACAAACCTCTTTCAGCACAGACTCTATGCTATTTGTGTTGTGCTCAGTCCTGATCACTGAGGGTGGACTCCTGAGAATCCAGGAGCACTTCCAGAGCTGCAGGGTTGGGGCTGTGTTGGCTTTCATCAGCAGAGGAAGGGTGGATTTGCCTGCCCTCTTACTACATAACAATAAATGAAGATGCATGACTTCTGAGATATGCGTGTTCTCTTCCTAGAACAGATCTGAGTGTTTTTGGTGTGTTGTGAAGGGCACAAGGATAATAACCTTAGAAATATGTTTTATGTGACTGTTCTATGATAAATTATTATAACACATTAATTCATTTTATTCTATTAACACACAATACACATAATTATAGTGATATGTCTCTGTTTTATAGGAATAATACTACAAAGAGAACTGTACAAACTGAAGTTCTAGATTTATGAGGGATTCACAGCATGTTCCTTCTCAATATCCTTTGAGATTTTGGAAGGGGCAAGATTAAGGTTGTAGAGTGGATGAGCAATAGTTTTCAAATTTAATTATCAGGGTAGCTCTTGCTCCCCTTGAAGAATAAAAACAAAGTCATGAAAGGCAAAAGTTTTATATTTGGCACAGCTTCTTTGGCCTCTTTCTCACCGGTGCAATTTTCCATTTGCTTAAACCTTTGTCATATGAGCCCTGGTCACCATCCCATAGCCTTTTAGGATTTCTACAAGATGACCCCCCAGGATAGGGGTCCTGACAGGAAGTAGATCAATTATTGGGCAGTTAGAATGCCTTCTTCCCAGTAAAGCATCGTTTCCTGAATGAAGGCAGGATTGGGGTTCTGGGTCATGTGGTTGTTGTGGTGGTTGTTGTGAATAGGTGCTACTGAGTCACTTCTGACCCACAGGGACCCTATGCACAGCAGAACAGAACACTGTCTGGCACTGCACCATCCGTACACATTGTCCTATGCTTGAGCTGTCTTGGGGGCAGATAATTTAGGACAAATGAGGATAAAATTTCTTCATAAATTAGAACAGAAATACCTGGCATTTAAAAATGTATTTTATAGGAGAAATGGCAGAAAAAATACTAACAATATACTGAAACATTTCAAGATATGCTTATTTGTTCTTTGAAGTTGAGAGTAGCTCAGGCTTTGCTCATGATCATTTGCAAAGGAACACCTGAGTAGTGTAGGTACCTGTGTGGGCGCCTCCCCTTCATGCCAGAGGAAGCTGAGTTGGGACAAGCAACTGCATGGTGTAAGTTTAGAGCTAGGCAGCATGAATTGATTCTAGTGCTCAACAACTTAGAACATGAAAATGTGTATACCACAATTTATTCATCTCTTTTGGGACACATAGGTTGTTTCTATTTTCGTTCTTTTTAAAATAAATTAAGGTTGGAACTGGAAACACAGGGAATCCAGGGTGGATGATACGTTCTGGATCAGGAGTGTGAGTGGAGATAGTGGGAGGGTAGAGGGAGAGTGAGTTGGAAACAGGGAACAGATTACAAGGATCTACATGTGACCTCCTCCCTGGGGGATGGACAACAGAAAAGGAGGTGAAGGGAGACATCGGACAGAGCGAGATATGACAAAATAATAATTTATAAATTATCAAGGGCTCATGAGGAAGGGAGGAGTGTTCTCCCCCATGAGGGAGGGAGGGGGAAAAAGAGGACATGATGCCAAGGGCTTAAGTGTAGATCAAATGTTTTGAAAATGAGGGCAATGAATGTACAGATGTGCTTTACACAATCAATGTATGTATGGATTGTGATAAGAGTTGTATGAGCCCCTAATAAAACGTTTAAAAAAACCAACAGGGCGGGTCCGACCATGGGAACCAGGGCGGGACCAACCATGGGAGCAGGGCAGGACTAGCCGGTAAACCCCGAAGGAGCTGGGAGGGTACATCCTCTAGACCAGGCTGGCTAGCTAGTGACCAAGTCCCCGCCAACTGACCACTTGGTTGGAATACTGGAGGCCATCTTGGCGAGGTCAGTAGAAGATCATGTAGCAGGTGTCCTGCAACAAAATGATCCGAGGGGAGAAAGCATGGGGACCTGGCATCCTGCAGAGAGACCAACAGATTTAAACAACACAGCACTGGGCAAGGAGTTTTCTTGATATACAATTACTTGTTGATATAAAGCTCTCTCATGCACAATGAGTGTCCTTAATCATTGTCTAGTCATCATGGACTAACATAGAAGTGAATACACCAAAATGTTGGGAATTTCAAGAACAAAGACCTTCATATTTTGATGTTGTTTTTGTTCTTGGGTGCCATTGAGTTTCTTTCCACCCACAGGTGTGCTATGCACAATTAAACAAAACACTATCCGATTCTGAAGCATCCTCCCAATTGTTCATGTGTTTGAGCACATTATTGCAGCCACAGTGTCGATTCATCTGCTTGATCCTCTACCTCTTTTGCTGTGCTCCTCTAATTTACAATGCATGATGTCCTTTCCAGTAGTGGTCTGCCCTGAAAGCATGCTCAAATTACTTAAGATGGAGTATCACCATCCTTGCCTGAAAGGAGCATTACAACCATACTTCTTCGAATACCGATTTGTTTTTCTTCTCAGCACTCCATGGCATTCTCACTATTTCTCATCAGCACCGCAGTTCAAACACATTGACTCTTCTTCAGTCTTGGTTAGTCAATGTCTGACTTTCACATGCATACGAGCAATGGAAAATTCCATGGTTGGGTCAAGTACAACTCAGTCCTCAAAAGTAATATCCTTGTTTATCAGAGCTCTAAAGACTTCTTATGCAGCTTATTTACCAAATGCAACGTATCATCTTATATTTTGACTTCTGCTTCCATGAGTATTGATTGTGGGTCCAAGCAAGACATAATCCTTGATAACTTCTCACTTTTTCTATTTATCATGATGTGACCTATGAGTATGTTGTGAGCATTCTGATTTTCTTTACTTTGAGTTGTAACCCAAGCTGTGAGCTAAAATCTGTAATGTTCATCAGATGATTCACGTCCTCTTCACTTTCAGAAAGCAAGGTTTTGTCATCTGCATATTGAAGATAGTTAATAAGCTTTTCTACACATTGATGCCCCATCTTCTTCATAGAAACCTGATTCTTTGATTATTTGCTCAATGTATATATTCAACACATCTGGTGAGAGGATAATACCCTGTGACACACCTTTTGCGATTTGAACCAGGCAGCATGCACTTGTTCTCTTGGTTGAACTAGCTCTTGAGCCATATACATGTTCTGCCTGAGCACAATGAAGTGTTCTGGAATTCCTGTCCTCCTCAAGGCTGTGTGTTTTTTGTGGTCATTATAGTAAAATGCTGTGGCATAGTAAGTAGAACATAAATAAACATTGTTTCTGATAAACACTGCTTTCAGCCAAGACCCATCTGACAGAATATCTATTGTTCCACATCCTCTCTGAACCTGTCCTGAACTTCTGGCAACCCCTTGTCAATGTATTGCTGTAACTATTCTTGGATTATTTTGCTTGCTATCAATGATATTATTCTATAACTGAAAATTCTGTTGGGTAACCTTTCTTTTGAATGAGCTCAATTATGTATCACTTCTACTCCGTTGGCCAAGAAACTGTCTTAAATATTTCATGGCAGAGAGGAGTAAGTGCTTACGGTGTTTCATCTGCTTGTTGGAACATTTCAATTGGCATTTCACTATCCAGGGTCTAGTTTTCGACAAATACCTTTAACTAGATTAGACCAACTTGAAGTACCTGACGTACCTTGGTACACTGTAGAGGAAGGCATCCAAAAGCTTAGAGAAATTGGTATGTTAGACTGGATCTATCAAGATATTCCCATTTACCCAAAAAGGGGATGTCCTGAGGACATACCCTTTACCACAACCATAAGGAACAAGTTTGTGAAGTGGGACCCAGCATCTCTTAAGACTCCTGTAATTGCTATTTTATGGGCACTAGGATTAACAGTGGGCACTTCCCTAAGCGAACTCCGACATTTGCCCACAATGGGGCTGATTGGTTCCCGTGATGGTAGAGGGCAGGTGTCAGAACTGAATCAATAGAAACAGAGTGGGTGTGGTTATAATAGACAAAGTTTTCAGTAATAATAAAAACAACCTGTCTCGTGTGGAATTATGGCATTGTCTACGTAGTCACAGTGTCCCTAGGAATGAAATAGATGGGAAGCCTACTAAATATTTATGTGATCTGTACAGGCGAAAAAATGGTAGATCAGGTGAACAGCAGAATAGACAGTCACTATCGCTCAATCAATTCCCAGACCTGAGCCAGTTTACAGACCCACAGCCCCTTGAATAAAGGGGAGGCCGGGTCCCTTATAAGGAGGATCCTGCTACATCACTGAAGGTTTATATGTTAGTCTTTCTTCTAGCCTTCCCCAAAGGGACCTGCGGCCTTTCACAAGAGTGACTGTTTATTGGGGGAAAGGAAATAATCAAACTTTTCGGGGATTATTAGACACTGGCTCAGAACTGACACAAATTCCAGGAGACCCAAAATGTTTTGAAGGCCCACCAATAAGAGTGGGAACTTGTGGAGGTCAACTTACCACTGGTGTTTTAGCTCAGGTATGCCTCACTGTGGATCCAATGGGCCCCCGGACCCATCCTGTGGTTATTTCCCCAGTTGCAGAATGCATCATTGGAATAGACATACTTAGCAATTGGCAGAACCCTCATATCAGATCC
Organism: Tenrec ecaudatus; assembly: GCF_050624435.1. Classification (NCBI taxonomy): domain Eukaryota; kingdom Metazoa; phylum Chordata; class Mammalia; order Afrosoricida; family Tenrecidae; genus Tenrec; species Tenrec ecaudatus. The sequence goes on along the minus strand of NC_134546.1, from coordinate 69,844,683 downwards.
CTAAAATGTGGAATAAGGGCTATCATGGTAGGAAAGGCCAAGTGGACACTATTAGAATTGCCATTACCTAGGAAAATCGTAAACCAAAAGCAGTACCGTATTCCTGGAGGGATTACAGAGAACAGTGCCACCATCAAAGACTTGAAAGATGCAGGGGTGGTGATTCCTACTACATCCCCATTTAACTCACCCATTTGGCCTGTAAAGAAGACAGATGGATCCTGGTGAATGACAGTGGATTATCGTCAACTTAACCAGGTGGTGACTCCAATTGCAGCTGCTGTCCCAGATGTGATTACATTGCTTGAGCAAATTAATACTTCTCCTGATACATGGTGTGCAGCTATTGATCTGGCTAATGCCTTCTTCTCAATACCAGTCTCAAAGGACCACCAGAAGCAGTTTGCCTTCACTTGGCAGGGGCAACCATATACTTTCACAACTCTCTCCCAGGGGTACATCAACTCTTCTGTCCTGTGCCATAATTTAGTCCAAAGGGATCTTGACCACCTGTCTATTCCACAAAATGTCACACTGGTCCATTATATTGATGACATCATGCTGATTGGACCCACTATGGAGCATGCATCAAAGACTCTAGTTTCATTGGTACAATATCTGCATACAAGGGTTGGGAAATTAACCCAACAAAAATTCAGGTACCCTCCACATCAGTAAAATTTCTAGGGATCTAGTGGTGTGGGCCATGTCGACATATTCCTACTAAAGTGAAGGATAAGCTGTTGCATGTAGTGCCCTCAACAACTAAAAAAGAGGCACAACACCTACTGGACCTCTTCGGATTTGGGAGGCAACATATACCTCACCAAACTTGGGTGTTCTACTTTGACCTATTTATCAAGTGACATGAAAAGCCTCCATTTTTGAGTGGGGCCCAGAACAAGAAAAGGCTCTTAAACAAGTTCAGGCTGCCGTGCAAGCTGCTTTGACACTGGGACCATATGATCCAGCTACCCCAATGGTGCTAGAGGTGTCAGTTGTAGATAAGGATGCAGTGTGGAGTCTTTGGCAGACCCCTATTGGTGAATCACAGCGTAGACAACTGGAATTTTGGAATAAAGTCTTGCCATCATCTGCAAACAACTACTCCCCCTTTGAAAAACAGCTGTTGGTCTGTTACTGGGCCTTGGTGGAGACTGAACGCCCACCATGGGCCACCAAGTCACCATGAGGCCTGAATTACCTATCATGAAGTGGGTATTGTCTGACCCACATAATCATAATGTTGGACGTGTGCAGCAACACTCCATTGTTAAATGGAAGTGGTGTATATGAGATCGGGCCAAAGCAGGACCTGAAGGAACAAGTAAGCTGCATGAAGAAGTGGCTCAAATGCTCACAGTCTCCACTCCTGTCACATTGCCTCCTTTCAACTAGTCTGCACCTATGGCCTCCTGGGAGTTCCTTACCGTACTTTAACTGAAGACCAAAAAAGGCATGCTTGGTTTATGGATGGCTCTGCACGATATGCAGGTGTCACTCATAAATGGACAGCAGCAGCACTACAGCCTCTTTTGGGGATCTCCCTAAAGGACAGTGGTGAAGGGAAATCTTCCCAATGGGCAGAACTTTGAGGAGTGCACCTGTCTGTTCAGTTTGCATATAAGGAAAAATGGCCAGATGTGAGAATATATATTGATTCATGGGCTGTGGCTAATGGCTTGGATGGATGGTCTGGGAATTAGAAGGACCATGTTAGGAAAATTGGTGACAAGGAGGGGTGGGGAAGAGGTATGTGGATAGACCTCTCTGAATGGGCCAAGAAAGTAAAGTTAATTGTATCTCATCTGAACGCTCACCAAAGGATTACCGCTGAAGAGGAGGACCTTAATAATCAAGTGTATAAGATGACACGCACATGGAGACTGGTCCTCCTCTTTCCTCTGCCACTCCTGTTATACCCCAATGGGCACATGAACAAAGTGGACATGGTGGCAGGGATGGAGGTTATGCATGGGCACAGCAACATGGACTTCCACTCACCAATGCTGACTTGGCCATGGCCACTGCTGAGTGTCCCATTTGCCAGCAACAGAAACCAACATTAATTCCAAGATATGGGACCATTCCTCAGGGAGATCAACCAGCAATTTGGTGGCAGGTTGATTACATAGGACCACTTCCATCATGGAGGGGACAGAGTTTTGTTCTTACTGGAATAGATACCTACTCTGGATATGGATTTGCCTTCCCTGCATGTGATGCTTCTGCCAAAACTACTATTCGTGGACTTACAGAATGCCTCATCCACCGGCATGGCATCCCACATAGCATTGCTTCAGATCAAAGAACTCACTTTACAGCAAATACAGTGTGGCAATGGGCCCATTCCCATGGATTCCACTGGTCGTATCATGTTCCTCACCATCCTGAAGCTGCCAGCTTGATAGAACGATGGAATGGGCTCCTAAAGACACAATTACGGCGCCAACTAGGTAGCAACAACTTGCGGGGCTGGGGCAATGTTCTCCAGGAAGCTGTATACACTCTAAACCAGCGGACAATATATGATGTTGTGTTTCCAATAGGCAGAATTCATGGGTCCAGGAACCAATGGGTGGAAGCTCGAGTGGCACCACTCACTATTACTCCTAGCGATCCCCTTGCAGCATTTTAGCTTCCTGTCCCAGCAACCCTGTGTTCCTCAGGCCTGGAGGTCCTGGTCCTGAAGAAAGGAACTCTCCCACCTGGAAACACAGCATGGATTCCACTGAACTGGCAGCTGAGAATGCCCCCTGTGCACTTTGGACTTCTCATGCCTTTGGATCAACAGGTCAGGAAGAGTGGCACTGTACTAAGTGGTGTGATTGATGCTGAATGCTAAGGAGAAATTGGACTGGTTCTACATAATGGACATAAAGAAGAATATGTCTGGAATCCAGGAGATCCCATAGGCCGACCCTTAGTGTTACCATGCCCTGTTATTAAAGTAAATGGTAAGTTACAGCAACCCAATCCTGACAGGACTTATAATGACCCAGACCCCTCAGGAATGAAGGCCAAAAACACAGCCAGCTGAGGTGCTTGCTGAGGGGAAAGGTAATACAGAATGGGTAGTAGTAGAAGGTAGTTCTACCTATCAATTATGACCATGTGGTCAATTGCAAAATGGAGGTTTGTAATTGTCAGTATATTTTCTTTCTATGTGATTATCGCATATATTTTCTTTGTTCAGGTATGATATATCAGATATAATTTGATGATATAATTTATTGATATAATTTATATGTATGATAGATGATTGATGATAAGTATGTGTGGGTAAAGAATTGTGTACAGGTGCCAGGTTGGCAAGGGGTGGATTGCGATAGTTTATTGTGCCAGCCTGGCCAATAAACACCAGTAGGATTAATTGAAGGGTAGTGGGATAAATAACTCAGTGAGCCTCGCCTTGCTTGTCTCTCATTCTTTAATCATCGGACCTGCGTACAGCTGCCATACTTGTTCTGTGCCTCATTTTAAAGGGGTACACTACCTGTGGGATACCTAGCCTGTGGACTGTGTCACTGTAAGTTAAGGTCCCTTTAAGCCCACACAATTGGAATGTTTGTCTCTGGAGCTGGGATTGACAGTTGGTGACCTGCCTTGCTGTTTGCTGCCTGGGTATATATAGCCAGCTCTCTACAGAAAGGGACGGACAATTGGCGGACTCAAGCCTTAAAGGACTGCTAGTGTCTCACTGCTTTATAATTTAACTGTTAATTTATAGTATTATCTATCGGCATATAATTTAATGGTTCATTTCTTGTGTTATACAACTATCTTTATTAATATATTTATATATAATTACTAGCAATCTGGTTTTGTCCCTCTAGAGAACCCTGTCCAACACAGTCACAGAGGTTCATGCTCATATGCTGCCTCTTGAAACAGTGAACTGTTGACTAGTTCTTTGTGGTACAGTGTCTGTATATATCCTTTTGATCTTCTGTAGGTGGTTACTGCATCATTCAGTATTTCTCCCATAGAATTTTTCTATATTGCAATCAAGAGTTGATTTTTAATTTAGTTCTTTCAGTTCCGTATATTAGGAACCATAAGCACAGGGAGTTCCAGGAAGATGGTGACTGAGTAACGCACACCCAAGAGACTCTGCAGAAATCAGCCCAAGCTTGAAGGTAAATAAACAGCCATCTAGCTCAGAAGCAACAGAGCCCACATGGAAAAAGCACATCAGCCTGCATGATACCAAGGTGCCGAAGGGATCAGGTATCAGGCATCAAGAACAAAAAATCCTATCATTGTGTGCTCATCTCCATGGTATTATTGCTAAAGACAAATGGGTGCATAAGCAAATGTGGCAAAGAAAGCTGATGGGGCCCAGCTATCAAAAGATATAGCATCTGGGGTCCTAAAGGCTTGAAGAGACACAAGCGGTGATCTAGCTCAGAAGCAAAAAAACCCACATGGAAGAAACCCAACAGCCTGTGTGATCATGAGGTATTGAAGGGCTTAGGTAACAGGCATTATCAGAACAAAAAAATTACATCTTTGTGAATGAGGGAGAATGCGAAGTGGAGACCCAAAACTCATCTGTATGCAATTGGACATCCCCTCACAGAAGGGTCACGAGGAGGAGACGAGTCAGTCAAGGTGCAGTGTAGCAACGATGAAACACAAGTACAATCAGCATAACAGAAATAGAAGAATAAACATCCATCCCACAATAAACGGGAGGAAGCATAGATAGTTGGAGGGAGGACAGGCCACACCTAGGGAGGTACATGAGAGCCCAGCATAAAGAATGAGTAGTGGGGTAGAGAGAGGGAGAACCGGGAGGGGGAGAATCTGAATGGATGGTATGGGGGGGTGCAGGGTACTAACCCACCCGGGGGAGAGTATCGGTTGTGTCCCCACAGATCTGGAACATGCATACGGACCCCAACACGACACACCAAACAAGGAGGGCAACGCAAAGTACAGAGGTCTACACAAAGAGGCTGGACGACAAGCCGGCCCAAACCAGAATTAGGCCGACCCCCACACTCGAAGGGAATACCACAGAAAACAAAAATAGATCGTCTGGAGTGGGAAAGGAACTGACCCACCACACCACATCCAGAAGGAAGCTGAAACAAAAGAAGGAGAAAGGACGTAGTGGAGTACACCTGGGTCCACCAAGCCCAAAGTCGATAGACCAGCTAGAAGGGCCCGTCATACAGAGAGGACCATTCAGCTGACCACACTACGAGATACGACATCCTGCACCAACACATGGCCCTACATGGGACAGCACCTGAGACACAATGGGGGATGGGCGACTGAGCTGACCCCGCCACACTGAGGCAAACACTGGGGGCGTGCAATGGAGCAGCGGAGGAAGCAGAGCAGAGGGAGCCCGAGGGAGTATAAAGGATGGTCTACAGGCCAACGAAAGGACCTTGAACTACTAGCAATTTTTCTTTTAATATTTGTTATCTTTTTGCTTAGTCTTTTTTAATTTGTTTTGTTTTTTACCTTGTAAATTTTGTATGTTAGTGGCTTTTCTGCTTATCAGCGTGTCGATGTTGCTTCTGTCAAAGCCATGTTCTTATGGGCCACTTGGGTACAGTCAAAGTCATATCCATTTGTATGCACATATTACTATGTCAGCAGGTCCACCTAGACAAGATAGGCTGGACAAATAATGAGAGAAGAAAACAACAGGACCAACGGTCCTGGAGGGACATGAGAGCGTGGGAGGTAGGGGAAGGGAGGAGGTGTCGCCCAACACAGAAACAAGGGAACAGCGAATGGTTCAAAACCAGAGGAGGGAGGGGAGGGGAGGACTGGAAGGGAGTGACCAAGAGCAAGGTAACTGAGAGGAACTACTGAATCCAGAATGAAGGCCAAACATGGTAATGGGTCGGGAGGAAAGCGAAAGGAAATAGAGGAAAGGAGTAGGAGGCAAAGTGCATACAGATAAGCCTAAATACAGACATGTACGTATGTAAATATATTTATGTTTATGGGGCAATAGATTTATATGCATATATTTAAAGGTTCAGTAGTAGGGTAGCAGATGGACATTGGGCCTCCTCATGCATAATCCCCCAATACAATAGCACCTCGCCCTGCTAAGCAGCCATTGCAGGATACCCATCTTCCCGACATGATCACTGAAGACAGCCGTGTGTGTAAGCAAATGTGGTGAAGAAAGCTGATGGTGCCCGGCTATCAAAAAAAGATATAGCGTCTGGGGTCTTAAAGGCTTGAAGGCAAATAAGCGGCCATCTAGTTCAGAAGCAACAAAGCCCACAGAGAAGAAGCACACAGCCTAAGCGAACACAAGGTGTTGAATGGACCATGTAGCAGATACAAAGGAACAAAAACAATCATTGTGTGATCACCTTCCTCACATAATGGCTGAAGACGAAAGTGTGCATAAGCAAGTGTGGTGAAGAAGGCGGATGGTGCCTGGCTACTGAGAGATATAGCATCTGGGGACTTAAAGGCTTGAAAGCAAACAAGCGGCCATCTAGCCCAGAAGCAACCGAGCCCACACGGAAGCAGCACACCAACATAGGTGACCATGAAGGACAGAGGAGACCAGGTCTCCAACATCAAAGGTGGGGTGGTGGTGAGAATCACATCACCGTGAAAGAGGGGGAGTGCATGATGGGGACCCAATGCCCACCTGTAGAGAGCTGAACACCCGTTCCAGAGGGGTAGTGAGGAGGAGATGGGCCACACAGGGTTCAGTGTAACAACAATGAAACTCAAAACCTTCCTCTAGTTCCTGAACGCTTCCTCCCCTCCCAATCATCATGACCCCAATCCTACCTTGCCTTGCGGACCTGGTTGTACCAGAGGATGTACAGCGGTGCAGTGGGGAATCTGGAGGCACAGGGAATCTAGGACAGACGAACCCTTCAACACCAGCGGTGGGAGAGGCGACACCAGGAGGGAATGGCATGTAGAAAGGGAGAACCGATCTCGGAGATCTATGTGTAACCTCCTCTCTGGGAGATTGTCAAGGGGGAGGCGGGTGAGGGGAGACGCCGGGGAGTGTAAGATAAGATATAATAATTATTTATAAACTATCAAGGGACCTGGGGTGGGATTGGGAGGGAGGGGGATGCGGGAAAAAAGGAAACCGAGCTGATTCCAGGAAACCAAGTGGAAGGTGAATTATGAGAGTGACGAGTGCAATGAATGTATAAGGGTGCTTTGCTCATTTGATGTATGCACAGATTGTGATAAGAGCCTTATGAGCCCCAATAAAAAGATTAAAAAAAAAAGAAAGAAAATGATTAGGGGAAAGAATGTACGGATGTGCTTTATACAATTGATGTATGTATATGTATATGTATGGATTGTGATAAAAGTTGTATGAGCCCCTAATAAAATGTAAAAAAATAAATAAATTAATTAATTAAAAAAAAAAAGAAACACAAGTTTCCTGTGTTCCTAAATGCTTCCTCCCCACCCACCGCCACTCATGATCCCAATTCTACCTTACAAATCTGGCTAGACCACAGTATGTTCACATGGGATAAAACTTTGTTAGGTGCCATCTAATTGATTCAGACTAAGTGACATTATGTACAATAGACCAAAACAATGCTAGGACCAGCATGTGGGAAACGGAGGATCGGGAAGAGGATGTATGCAGACAAATTCTCTATGCTCATAATGAAGATTCTGGAAAGCCAAAACGCTGGTGATGGAAGGCCTTCACATTTGTGAGTTGGAGATTAATCACAGTCATATTCTCCTAACTAAATATCATCTCCCCATAATATTCTACAACAATAATGCTACTATAAAATATTTCTTACAAACATATGGCTGACCTTTATGTGGTCTAAAGCTCTTATATATTGGAGCAGACTTGTTTCTATTGTTCTCCCTGAACAAGGGGTGGTCGACTCCCCTCTGCCTGCCCCAGTACAGGTATTGGGTTCCACCCACAATGAGCTCAGGAATATCTAGGGCAAGGTACCACCCATGTTGTTATGTATATGATTGATGAGGTTTGCTAGCCCCAAGATTATTGAAACGTTTTGGGGAATACAAATTCTCTCTCTCTTGTTCCTGGCTTCACGGTAGAGGTAATGCCTTGCACGCTTTGTCTACTGCCCTTTATTATTTCCTTTTAATTGTGCAATTGCTCCTCAGGATGTGAGACTGGACCTTACCAATGGCTCCCTAAGCTAGGGAGCTAGAGGAAACTCTCCCAGAGGAGAGCGCAAATTTATGCGATGGTTGTGCAACCCCCATCTGAAGCTAGAGTGCGTTTAGGGAATAGTTTTGAAGTTATAATCTGGTTGGGGGATTGGTAAAAATTTTAAACAAAAACGGGGCAAAATGAAAGTAAATTTTAAAAACTTATGGTATTATGGTCACCCACTTACTGAACAAACAAACAAACGAACAAGGTGCAGCAGTAAAAAAGAAAAGGATGCCGTGTTTTCAACAAGTAGTGAAAAGTATAATCCATGGTTCCTGGGGCGGTGGGTTGGGGGCGCGTATCTAGGAATCTGGCAAAAGGTTGCTACAAATTTAAGTAAAATACACAGGTGGGGGGATCATATCCTTATGGAGACCTTGAATGTGTGGACAAAAGTTAAAATGGTTTCAGAACCGCTGCAGACAGGAGGACAGAAGGGCTAGCCAGTGTAGTAAAAAGTCTTGTGTGAGTTATCCAAATTCTTGAAAGCAGAATAAGTCACTCCAAATGAGTATGAAATAGTTGAGGAAGCTTAAGCAGAGACTGAAAGAACAAAATCTGATTCTAGGGAGAACCTCATGGCCAGAGCCTCTGCACCCCCTGAGTAATGCTGTCCTGGGAGCTCAAATGCCATAAAACAACAGAGGAAGCCAGATTAGCTTACCCTGTTCCTGTAATGGAAAGACAGCCTAATGCAGACAACCCAAAGTATACGAGGAGCGCCATTCGAGTGGTTTTCCCTTTGAGCTGCTGAAAGACATCCAGCAGGCAGCTGCAGGCGAAGGTGCTGACTCCCCTTTGCATTTAGTGTAATTAAGTCACTAGCCGCGGTTGGGTGTCTCGTCACCACCAAAAAGAACACTTTAAACAAGTCTTGCCTTTCTCCATAAAATTACTTACAATACCAAATTTGGGAATTTGAAAATGCTGAAACACAGGCTCACTTGAACATAGAGGCAGAGCAGATATTAGGGACTGGGAATGTTATCGCCTCTGAAGTGCAATTGCAGATTACTGAATAAATATTGTCACAGATATGTTATCTTTGTCTCCAGGCCTGGGGAAAGCTAGTGCCATTTGGGGAGAAGCGGCCCAGCCACACTTCTGTACGCCTGTGTAATGAGGGGCCCCATAAAGATTTTATATCCCTTTTTTGGGATACTGTTTGTAAGAACATCAATAATGTAGACACGGTGGATAGTCTAATACAGACTCTAGCTTAAGACAATGCTAATATCCATCCCAGCAAAGAGCAGAGCACGCTTTCAGACTTCCTTAAGATTTGCAGAGGAGTTGCGTCTGAGGTACAAAGAGCATGCCTTCTAAGGCTGCTAGTCATAATTACAAAAGCCTAAGGTGGGGGAGGGTGTTTTAACTGTAAAAAAGGTCTGACATTTTCAAAGGGAGTACCAGCAAAGTCCATCAATTCTCCAGGCAACTAAAGGTGGCACCGGGTCAGGGCCCAGCTGGGTGAAGAGAACCTGCACTTTGCCACCGCTGCAAAAGGGGAATCATTGAGCAAAGAATGCCGCTCAAAATTCAGCAGTGAGGTTCTCTCAGTGAACACTACCCACCCAGGAAAGGGGGGATATGGGCTTGCTCCAAGCCCCACCCAACAAACTTGGGGAACACAGTTCCTACCCAGCCAGCTCGCACTGCATTGAACCTCAGTCAGAACCTATCACTAAGTGCTGCCACCAGAGGGAGATCAAAAACATATTTGACTAGCCAAAAAGATGTTCAGCTTTACCAGAAGGACTATCAGCAGTTATTAGGACCTGTATTTGGGGACCACTGCCAAAAGGATCAAAAGGCTTTTCTAGGAAATCCACCCCAAACGCTCAAGGTGTTTAAATTGTTACTGAGTTTGTTGAGCAGAATTATGAAGGGGAATTTTGAACTATGATTTAATCTGAAATACCACGGATTATATATTTAAAAAGGTGATTGCATCGGCCAATTATTTTTAGTTCCTTATGGTCCTATTGATAAAAACTGATACTACTCGAGAAAGAGCACCAGAGGAGTCAAATGTGCCCGCAGCTAGTGGAGTGTTTTGGAATGCTATTCTGTATAAGCAAGTGCGCCCCTGTATAGAATTGAGAATTGAAGGCAAAGGTTTTCAGGGCTTTTAGATTCAGGAGTGGCTATCACAGTTATGATCCATAAACAAAGTTTAAAAACATGGTCCTTAAGCACCCCTGGCTTCAGCATGGGTGAATCAAAGAAGTTAACCAGGATAAGGTATGGCATCTTGATAAGATCCTACAGTGCATGGGGCCTCAAGGGTAGTTTGGTTCAATTAAACCTGTAGTGACTTTTACCCCTATTAACGTAGGGGGAGGAATCTGTTGCAACAGTGAGAGCGCTAGATTGTGTACACTGAGGTAGCAATAAAACAAATGAAACAAAATGGGAAAAGCTCTGCTGGGCAGATCTTACATAGTACACATCCCCACGCACCCACCCACCACCCCGCTAGGCTAGCATCAAGCAAATCGCTCAAAGTCAGTGCTCCAAGTGCCTTGGAAAGTTCTCTCTGGTCAGTGAATTTTTTGTGAAACCATTTCACTGGAGCCTCGTTTTGTGTGATGGCAGATTTAAAAGAACACCGTGTGGGGTTAAATTTTGTTTCATACTGGGGGGGAATGTTGCAGAAATGCTTGTGATGTTGAACACAGCTCCCACGGACTGTGCTATGGGAAAAGCTCAAGTGTGTGAGTGGTTTTCTCATTTCAAAAGAGTTGAAATGCTGATTGATGACAACCCTTGTTCTGATGACCATTAACTTCCCGAACGGATGAAAATGTCAGCTCATCATGCACTTGGAGTTAATCAAACCAGATCGGCCTGTTAATCAAGCTTTCTATTCAAAAGTTCTGAAAAGATTGTGTAACATCTGTGACCAAAAAAGGCCTGATACTTGGCAGATAGGGGACTGATTCTGCCACCACGACAATACACCTGCTCACGCACCCATTTCAGCGTGGCAGTTTTGGGGGGAAAAAAACAGCATGCCTCTCTTGCCCCACATACCTTACTCACCTGGACTCACTCCATGTGAATTCTTTTTATTTCTGTGACTGCAGAGGGACATGAAAGGACCGGGATTTGACTACATAGAAGAGGTAAGGGGAAAAAATGAGGGAGGTGCTATCAGTCATCCTAACATGAGTTTGAAAAAGGTTTCCAAGAGTGAAATACAACTTTAGAGTTATGAAGTATAAAGGAAAGTACACAGTTATTACAGGTATTACATGTAAAGGAAAGTACTTTGAAGTTGATAAGTTACTTTGTGGGGAAAAAAATGAAAAAAAATTCCATTTTCGTGTATACTCGTCTCGTCCCGGCCCCGATCACTCCACAAAATTACGTAGCACAGAACATGGTGAAGAATATGGGTCATAAGGGAAGAGGCCTTAGAAAGAATGAATATGGAGAGCTTTCTCCAATCGAGGTCACTCCCCAAAATGACTGCCAGGGCCTAGGATATTGAAAATTTTAATTGGGACTTCCCTTTTAAGACCTGAACCCATTAAACTATCTTGGAATTCAGAGGACCCAATGGGCCCTTTATAAAGAGAAAGAACAGGCTTTGCATGCCCCAATCCAAGAGCAGCTCAGAAGTCAAAGTGACCTCGGCAGAACAGCCCCGAATTTACATAAGATATTACCTATCTAACTGAACACATTCCAAACCAAAGTAACTCCCTGAAATTGCTCACAGTGCCTTAAATACCTCCATTATTAAAACAGAAGGATAAGATGAGAGGCAATTACGTATAATGCACTTCATTTAGCTTCATTAATGCATTTTTTTTCTTTGCCCAAAAAGCGTCTAACAAAACCAGTGCAGAAAAACAGCTTTCTGCCCCTACAGAGAAAGCAGATCAGGAGAGAGTCTGGCGGAGCAACCACAAAGGTGTTTGGAATCTCGGATTGTTAATTGCTCTTGGGAGAGGCTATTGGCTTTCTGTCTTAGCAGGTAAGAGAAATTACAGGCAGATTCCTTGGCTGAGAGTGTGATCCAGGAAGAAGCAGTTGCTGAAAGCATGACATGGAGACCTCTTTCCAATTGCTGATAATATGTCCAAAGTAAGTAAGGTGAAGTCTTGTCATCCTTGCTTTTTCTTTTTTTTACATTTTATTAGGGGTTCATACAACTCTTTTCACAATCCATACATATATATACATCAATTGTATAAAGCACATTCGTACATTCTTTGCCCTAATCACTCTCAAAGCATTTGCTCTCCACTTAAGCCTTCTGCATCAGGTCCTCTTTTTTCCCCCCTCCCTCCGCGCTCCCCTCTCCCTCATGAGCCCTTGATAATCCACAGATTGTTATTTTGTCATATCTTGCCCTATCAGGAGTCTCCCTTCCCCCCTTCTCTGCCATCCATCTCCCTGGGAGGAGGTCACATATGGATCCTTGTAATCAGTTCCCACTTTCCAACCCACTCACACTCCACTCTCCCAGCATCACCCCTCACACCCCTGGTCCTGAAGGTATTGTCCACCCTGGATTCCCTGTGCCTCCAGCTCCCATATGTACCAGTGTACAATCTCTGCCCTATCCATTCCTGCAAGGTAGAATTCAGATCATGGTAATTGGGGGGAGGAAGCAATTCCTGATCTTCATCAGCAAGCCCTTCAATGCCTCCTCACTTTCATTAAGAACGGTTGTCTCGTATGCATACCACAGGTTGTTAATAAGCCTTCATCCAATCCTGATACATTTATTCATACAAACCAGCTACTCTGATGGTTTTCTCAGCATACAGATTAAATAAGTGTGCTGAGAGGATACAACCCCGATTCAATCCTTTACCTGCCACATCTATGCTCACCTGAGGCTCCAGCCCAGTAAATGCGATCTCCTGCTGCTGGGCCTTCTGGGCCAGACCATTTCAATCCTCAGTTAGCAGCTGCACACTAGCCTGGTGGCACCTCCCCTCCTGGGTGTCTCCAATAGGACAAAGTGTTGCCCAATGGCCAATTTGTTTGTATTGATAACGTGGCCCTTGTGGTGGCCTATTCCCATTAGGGCAATCCCTTGCCCAGTGACCTAGACGACAGAACACATGACACCTAGTGCCTTGTTCAGGGGTCTTGAAAACCTAGGAGGCAGTCCATGGGCATTGGTTAGCAATGGCAGCCAGTACTGCACATGCCTAATATTCTTCCTTCTCTCCTTCTCCTGATCCTGGGCTTCCCATTCTTTGTCCTTATTGTAAAAATTTGCTTTGGCACTAGTGACCATCTCTTTGCTGGTAACTCCCTCTCCCTTTTCTTTTATGTTTTAAATTAAAAAGGGCTAGAGCCACAAAATGACTTATCTATGTAACTTTAAGCCCAGGCTCTTGAGTCGAGCTCCTCCAGCTCCTCCACCAATTGTTTAGTCATGTTAGAGCCAGGGGATGTTTTTAACCCAATCTTAAATGTACTGAATATATCTTTTAGCTGTTTGTTATCTAATGATATGTTTCACTTAAATCCTTGCAAATGATTTATAATTGAAGTACGGGTAAAGTTACATTATAGGGATAAGGGTATATAAAAATTTGTAATGTTAGAATCACTATTGAACATCAATTGAGTTTTCAAGTCCACGATCTGATATTGTAGTAATTAAACTGTCTGTAACTGTCCAGTCACTTTTACATAAACTGTTCAGTTTTTGAATAGTTCGGGTGTGTCTCTCTGGCAACATCAGCAATGTTTGAAATGATTATAAGTCTAAGAAAGGCAAATATCATTTATTTTATTATAAATATTCTGTACTTTTAGAAGTAATGCCAGAATGCTCCGTAAAAGCAAGGATGACAAGAATTAACTTTATATACTTTGAACATATTATCAGGAGAGACCAGAACCTGGAGAAGGACATCATGTTTGATAAAGTTGAGGGGTGGTGAAAAAGAAGAAGGCATTAATGAGATTGATTGACAAACTGGCTTCATCAATGGGCTCAGACATGGGAACAATTGTGATGGTGGTGCAGCACATGCAGTATTTGGTTCAGTTGTGCATAGGATCGCTATGGGCTGGAAACAATTCAGTTGCACCAAACAGCAACAAGAAGCAGATTGTGAGTCCTGTGTCCTAAGGCATCACTGGGTGCGCTCAAACTAACCCCTCAGACATGAGCGTACACTTCACAATTAGCACTAGCTAGGGACTGCATTTTCCCTGCATCTGATTGTAAAATCTCTTCTGGAGCTTTAGCAGATATCTGATGCTGGGGGCTCCTGTCAAGGTCTTTCCCCCTCCATAAGGGACAGCTGCTCTTTTTGCATGTGAGAATGTTTCCTATTTATAAATTATAATTTTTGAATTAGGAGATATCAGGGGCGGGTACATAATCACGAAATAAACATAGAGAGATTCCCTTGGGAACAGTGAGATGGGCAGAATCCCCAAGTTGAAACCATCTGCACTTGCTGCTGGGAGTGATCCTGTGCTCTGTGGGGTCTGTGCTCCCCCTGGAGATAGGTTTCCTCCCTGCAGGGGAGGTTTTTGTCTGAGCTCTCACTGACATCCCCTCACTGTGTCTCTTGCACAGTGATACATGGCCGTGTCCTCGGCTTTCAGGCTGTTCATCTGCAGATACAGCGTGCTCTTGGCGTTGTCCCTGGAGATGGTGAATCGGCCCTTTACTGAGTCTGTGTAGTATGTACTACCACCAGCACTACTAATGGTTGCGACCCACTCCAGCCCCTTCCCTGGAGCCTGTTGGACCCAGCTCATGGCATAGCTACTGAAGGTGAATCCTGAAGCTACACAGGAGAGTCTCAGAGACCCCTCAGGCTTTCTCAGATCACCCCCAGACTCCAACAGCTGCTCCTCACTCTGGACACCTGTAAACACAGAGGCATCATGATTAGATCACACACATACAAACTAATGGACTCACAATAATACTCACAATAATATCAAATTAGACCATTCTTCATGGTCTACAATGATTACCATGTAAAATGGCCAAAATGAAAGCCAAAGTCGGGGAAAAATTCATTATGTGCCTTCTGGTCTAGTTCTTGTGCAGAAATGGAAACAGCAGAGACCCCAGAGACTGGGACTGTGCTCTAGATCTCGTACATCGGGGGCTGTGGCAGGTTTTTCAGCAGGCAGAGAGCAGAATTTGCATGTCCCTTGATATTTAGAAGCAGAGGAGTAGAGAATATGAACAAGAGTTGTCGCTCAGACTCAGAAACACAAGCACTCTCAAAGGACAACAGAGCTCTTACTCTGTTTATCAGGCATTGCTTTACTTGTTACATGTTATCAATATATTTTAAGAGTAGTTTTATGTTTATGAACTTTATATCACATACACTATAACCATTGTGGCCTGAGAGGTAACAGCACATTCTGACTTGTTCCCTTTAAGATGTGGATGCAGATGCATATACTGGATGGCTCTATTATCTCTTTCTTGTTGGAAACATTATTGGTTTCCTTACCTACCAAGAATTTTCACATTTCAGTGATTTTTTTTTAAACAGTGGGCATGCAGTTGTTCATAAAACATGCCCACAGACCATGCACAATAGTGTTTCCTCTCTGCTTTCTTAACTGAGAGATTCCGGCCCTCTTTCTCTTGTCATGATCAGGAAAACTTGATATTTATCATTTAACTTCATCTTTTCATATAGTTTTTGTTTAATTGGCTTACTTCGTTTGTTCCTGCTATTTCATTTATTTGAGTTCCTTTATTTATTATTTTCCCCATACTAATCTATGATATGGCATACTTCAACTTTATCTAGTTTCATTAGATGGAAACTGAGGTAATTAATTTCATAATTTTGTTTCTATAATTTGCATGCTTGTTATGAATTCTCCACTACATGCTCTTCTATTGAATTCCACACTTTTTAGTATTACGTTTTAATTTTAATTCAGTACAGCCATCAAGGACATGAAACCCATTGAATTCATGTTAATGATTTCAACAGTATTTGTATTTATTGCTGTATTTATCACTCTGACTCACTCATTCCATTGAGTCAATGCAGACACATTGCAATCCTACAGGAAAGGGTAGATTTGAGCATTTCTGAAACTGTAACACTGTATGGGAACAGAAAGCTCCATGTTTCCCTGTGGAATAGCTGGTGGTTTTGAACCCCTGAACTTTCAATTCACAGGTTAAAGAGAAGCCACAACACCACAGGGTTCATGTATGCATGCATCCACATATTTAATTGTGTTTATTTATACAACATATGAATGTGTTTTGTAATAAACATTATGGAAGAGAGAATTTTTGGAAAAAATGATTTGGAGAGAAAGGAAGCCCTAGATGCCAACAAGGAGCTCCTTGCCCCCATGTTTTTCCCATTGCCCCGGGAGCCTGGCTCCTGTGCTTGTGCAGCCCACGTGTTCCTATACGCCAATGTCATTATTGTAGGGAAGCTTGTGCATGGGATGGCACTGAGTCCTCTCACACAGAAATGGATGCTGTGCCTTCACTCGTCATTGAGCTCAGCTGGGGGGAGAACTGCTTCATGGACATGCTTTTTGTGCTTGAGAGTCAACTCAATTGTGATGGTTAATTATTTTCTTCTACTAAAACATATTGACAACAATGACTCCAGTCTCTTCTCCAGGTTTTGGTAAACCCAGTGCCAGAAATACGAGACAGCAAATTTTAAGTGATGAGTCTGTGAGGGATTCATCACTCCTGGGTCCAAATAATGATGCTGAACCTGTCACGGGACATCCAAGATAATGACGATAACTATTGCAAACTTCTTTTATGCCTACACATTTTTAGAATCTCATGATACTACTAGAAAGAAGTGATGACTAGGCCAAAGAATAGCCAAAAGAAAATCAATACTATGGACAATTATGTAGTTTTTAGAGAACTCTTCCACAAAAGTGATGCTTGTCACCAAGTTTTGAAATTTAACCTGGAAATTGAAGGGGAGATCGATATGTTAGAAACCCCAGAAGAAAAAAAACGAAAAAAGCAGAGAAAAGTCCAGTTTTTCTCAGAAACTGACAATAAAAAGTCTAATTTCATCCTCTTTCTTGAGATTTGCCTCCATTTATTGAGAAATCAAAGAAACTGCGGACACAGAAAGCATAGAGAATATTAACAGATTTTGATTTTATTAAAACCCCAATTAATAATAGATATTTATTCTATGATGTTTTCTCATTTCTCTGCATATTTTCTGGTGAGTTTACTCCTATTTCTTTATCATGCCATCTCACTTAATACCAGTCATGAATGACAGTGGAACATGTACAGAGGTTTTAATCTGAAAATGGGCAAAGGACATGAAATGGTACTTGACTGAAGGAGACATTTAAGTTGTAAAGATTCAAATATATGAACTCACATTATTGATTGGTGCTGTTATTGTTTGTTTGACCTTGTTTGATTGTGAAATATTTTCTCGGAATAGGTGGTTATAGAATGGCCATATTTTCTGGAAAGCATTTCAAGAACTTTCATGAAGTCATTTTTCATATCTCTGCTCAATGCCATCTGTGGTGTGATTTCTTGTTTGTTGCTTCCATGGGTGTTCATTGTGCTTCACAGCAATACAGAATGATTGGAAACATCAGCAGTTTCTCTGTGCACCATGCTATACTGAAAAAATAACTTGAGAAGCTGTACTAAATGGAAAACACAACATCAGCATGTAGTAAACCCCGCTAATAATCTGTGATCTGCAGGTGAAATAAAACTACATGTTCCAATATAGCATGACTTGAAAACTTACTGATGAAGTTCAGAAATTGCTGCCTTCACTCTACATTAAAAATCAATTCAAAGAAAATGAAACTTCTCACTATGGGACCAATAGAAAATATGGTAAATGGAGATAAGATTGAAGCTGTGATGGAGTCCATCTTGCTTAGATCTACAGTCAGTGTTCAGGAAGCTGTAGTCAATCAAATGATTCATTTCAGTGAATCTGCAGCACAAGACCTCTTTAAAGATTGAAGAGCAAGAATGTCTCTTTGAGGACTAAAATACACCTGGCCCAAGCTATGAAGTTTTCAATGGTCTCATATGCATGTCAAATTTGGACAATGAATGAGAAAGGTCGAAGATGAAACAATGTATTTGAATCATGATACTGGTGAATAATTTGATGATGTGGTGGACTGTCAGAGGAACAAACAATCCTATATTCGATAATGTACACTTGTGATGCTTAATAGAAAGAAGTGATCATAGTATTACTTCATCTCAAATATTTTGAACACTGTCAAGTAAATCAGAACTTGGAAAAATACATCCTGCTTGATAAAGCATAAGTTCATTTTTTAAGGGATCTTTAAGAACATAGACTGGCACAGTATTGCAACAAAGGCCTCATACATGATGATTATAAGGACGATTCTATTTCATTCTGTTTTCTCTAGTGTTGCTATGAGTTCAAACTGATTTGATAGGACATAAAAAAAGCAACATACAATGCCAATGTCAAACATTGCACTCCATGGAGAGGAAGTAAAAGCATTCACCTTTCAAATTGGAACCAGATGAGGATACCATTAAATGCAAATGTTACTTCATATCGTGCTGCAAATTTAACTATAACTATAAATCAACAAATGGTAAATGAATGCATCCAAAATGGTAATAAAGAAGTAAAACTCTCCATAATTACTGATGATATCACACTAAACATAGAAAACCCAAAAGCTCTAGAAGAAAATTATTGAAACCAGTTGGAAGGTTAAGCAATTTCACAGGTTATAACGGAAACACAAATAATCAGTTTAATTCCAAAGTACCGACAGAGAAAGCACTGAAAAGAAAATCAGAAAATAGTACAATTTACAATAACCACCTAAAATATGAAGAAAATTGGAGTAAGCCCAAGCAGAGAAACAAAAGTCTTGTAGAAAGAAAATTATAAGAAAACATTATTCCAAGATACCAACAGACATACCCATAATTAGAATAACGGGTCATGTTCCTGAAGAGGAAGCCTTAACGTGAAAGTTACACACTCTAAGCAATCTATAACTTTAATGTAATTCTGAAGAAGATCCCAGGGTCTATGTTGAAGAACATGGAAACTACTGACCAAATTTTAAAAGAAATTACTCAAGTTAAAAAGAGAAGAAAAAACTCAGCATACAGTGACAAAACTACCCCCACCCCCATACTTTCCTCGGGAAGTTTCTACTGGAGTTTCCTCTCAATCTGCTCCTAATCAGTGGGAACAAAGCAAACCCGACACAGCAGAAGATCTCATCTGTGCTCACACACCCACCTGCTTCTGGTTCCTGGATCTGAGCTACCCCTGCTGGTATAAGAGCTCTCTTAGTTCAGCCCCCAGCTGTCCTGCATGGTGGATTGTGTGTGGGGTCACATTGATTTTCCCTCTCCTTATCTCCTTCCACAGTGGTTGTCAGTGGTCACAGAGCTCAGATGCAGGGAGAACTGGTTCATGGATGTGACTAGACGGTCTCCGAGACATGGTGTGTATTCGCTAAACCACTCTAACCCATTGAAAGTCTTTCCCATTCACTTAAGGCTTCTCCCAGGGCTCTGTCTGATACAGTCCCAAGTAGCACTGGTGTTGGAGACAGAGTCCCTAGCAATGGTAGAGGTGAGAGTGAGTGTCTGAGAAGCTTCAGCACCTGATCACCTGACTCCTGTAGCTGCATGTGGGAGAGGGCCCCCGGAGACTTCAGAAACAAGTATTAAAGGCCCCATATGTCTTTGGATGTGCTGTGATCCACTGCATCTCCCTGCCAGTGACCTGATGGGAGACCCAGCACCATCAAGAGGAGGAAGAGAAAGGAGGCAGACATTTCTCTTTCAAATGCTCCCTGACTCAGAAGGCTCTGGAACCCCCTGATTGCAGGACATTGATGATAGTGGTCTTATAAAGTACAAAACCACAACAGGCATTTCCCTATGAGTGATCCTGGCTGTTACACAAGGTGGGGACTATGAACAGTGTGCTAATGCACAGGCACCACAGCTCCACAAGAAAGTATCTCCAGAGCTGATTCTTGAATCAAGTTGGATGACAGAGATAGGAGTGATGTGACTCACTAGCATACATTGATTTAGCTGGCTCCCCAGATTCCAACATTTGAAATTACAAAATCAGAGTCCAAATGCAACAATATTGTTTGGTTTAAACACAGTCATCCACTAATTCATGAGTTAATTTTTCTTTGTGAGTTCTGAGAGCTAGGAACACACCAGACATTCTTCTGATTGAGGGAAAATCAGAAAACCAAGCTACTGAGCTAAAATTGAACAATCTCTTCTTTCAAAAGCAAATCTACTCTGACTCATAGGAACCCTAGAAGACTGATTCAAACTGCTTGTTAGGCTTTTGCTGAGTGTAATTATGTACAGGAATAGACAATGTCATCTTACTCAGGAGGAACCGTTGGTTGGTTTGAATCCATTACCTTGTTTGTGGTGAGCAAATCTTATCCCACAGCACCACCATAGCCCTTGACATCTCTGCACTGACAGGTCCATATTACAGGGATTCAAAAATGTCACTTTCAAAAGCCAAGTCAAAATATTTTCAATATTACTATATGCATATGAACTCTGGACTATAAAAAAGGAAGGCCATGGTGAAAATGATTGCCTTTGACTTATGTGGTTCAAAAAGAATGATGGAAGTACTGTGGGGCAGGCTGGCAATAAAACAGATCTGTTTTGAAGGGAGGACAGGCAGAGAGGTCCTTAGAATCAAGGATGGTGAGACTCTGTTTCATGTAAAGTGTTGATACCAGTCCCTTGAGAAAGATATCAACCATGATAAAGTAGATGAGTGAAGAACAGGCACATCATGAGGTGGATTGACACAGCAGCTGTAACAGTGAGCTCAAAAATACTCATTGTGATTGTGATATTGAACTAGGCATTATTTCATTCTATTGTACATTGAATCACTTAGAATTTGGAATGCACTCTGGCACTTTGCATCATCAAAAATAAAATATAACAAAACACACACCATTTTTCCTGGTTTGAATAACAGTGCTGGGGAAAAGGTACATGTTTTATGCAGAAAAGCACATCTAGCAAAGGGAGATATGTAACAGACTACAATGTCTTTATAAGTGCTATCATGTTGACGTTCACTGTACTTTGGCTAATTACTGGTAGCCAATGTCTTGTCCACATATTAAAAAAAAACTTTAAGCATCCAAGGTGTTTGGGCGCAGAGACTCATAGAGAGCCTGCATGGAAGATAACTATCTGATAAGGATTTTCTATTATTTAATTCTGATTGGAGAAAGTTATCAGATCTTTATCCAAATGAGTCATCATTGAGTGGTTTTGAACTACCAACCTGTTGCCTTAAGGTTGATTACTTAATCATTGTGCCACATGGTTTGTGGTCAGTGTTCCTCTAAGTATAACTTATATACATCACAATCTTTACTTTCTGCAGATGAACATTTCTCCTCATGTTGACTGGTGTTAATATATTATATAGATTTCTTCAACGTTGGCACTAATGCTATTTTTTTCTCCTTGAGTACTTATTGTAGGATGCTCTCCTATACATTGTGTGGTTTTTGTAGCAACCCTGGACTCTATCTGTAGTGTCAGAAATAGCTGCCACAGTGGTGATGGCTAGGAATGACGCCAATAAAGGCCAAGTACCCTATAAGAATTTTTTTTAATGAGCTGATACCAAGGGCTCAAGTAGAAAGAAAATGTTTTTAAAATGATGATGGCAACATAAGTACAAATGTGTTTGACACAATGGATAGATTGAGTATGATAAGGACCATATGAGCCCACAATAAAGTGATAAAAATAAAATAATAAAAAATATTCAACCCGCATGCAAAGAAGAAGAAAAAAAGAAATACCAAAGAAGAATTGATGCATTGCAGTTATGGTGTTAGAGAATATATTAAATATACCACGGTCTGCCTGCAGGACAATCTGGTCTCTTTCAAAATAAACACATCTGGAATGGTTCTTGGAAGCATTCAAGTAAGACTTTATCTCACTTATTTGGACATATCATCATGAGGAACCAGAACCCAGAGAATGTTCTTGTGCTTGCTAAATTGGAATGCCATTGAAAAAGAGTGACTTTCAAGGAGGTGAATTGTCACAAAGACTGCAATGATGAATCCAAACAGGGGAATGACTGAGGATAGTGAACTTTAGGGCAGTAGTTCATCCTGTGTCCACAGGATCTCTGGGAGTTGAAGCCAACTCAAGGGTACCTAACAATATCAAAAGTATTATCCAGGTCATTCTAAGTTAAATTTATTACATACGCATACATTTGTCAGCATTCACTGGAATGAAAACTTTGGACACCCATCTGATGGCTTGGAGAAAATGTGAGGCTCACATGAGAATATTTTGCTGCATTGATGTTTTTATAATGAGGCTGGTGGTGTACTGTTTATGTGTTGGGCTGAGATGTGTATGTCCACAGTTTGAAACCCTCAGCCTCTCAAGGAAGAAAGATGGGGCTTTCTACTTCCACAACAGTTACAATCCTAGAAACCTACAGGGGTGTCATCATAAATTGTCATCAACTCGATGGCAGTGAATTTGTTTTTCTTGGAATATTTCTAACTTTTGCAACAAACAGCAACAGGTAGTGTCCTGAATTGTAAACTCAGATATCATTGATACCTATTACTTTGAAGTCTGCCTTTGGATAACTGGTGAAATACAGACAAAGCCCATTCCACTGAAAAGAAGGCAGGTTCAGATACATGAAGGTTCCCTAGAGTCTGTGCTTGGTGGTCCCTAGAGAAGTGCTGACAAGGTGGGGAAACCGCAGCTTCTGAGAGGAAAACATCACTGATGTGTGTCTCTTTCACATCTGCTGAAACCATGACCTGATGTACTAAGGTTTGTGTCTGGGCTCACACTGACTTCCCATCACTGTGTCTCTAGCACAGTAATACATGGCTGTGTCCTCAGGATTTAAAGAGCTCAATTTTAAATAAAAGTTGCATTTGGAGGTGTCGCTGGTGATACTGACCCAGTATCAGAGAGCTGGATTATATCTTGTGCTCCCACCAATCCATATTGGACCAAACCACTCCAGTCACTTTCCTGGAGCCTGGCGGATCCAGTGCATACTATAGCTTGTTAAAGAGAATCCAGAGATGGCACAGGTGAGAGACAGGGTCTGTGATGGCTTCACCAATCCAGGGCCTGACTCTTGTAGCTGTACCTTGGCTAGGACACCTGGGGATAAAGGGAAACACAAAGAGTCATATGCTCAGATGCTGCATCCCCAGACTTCATGTGTGAATCCCTGAAGCACTTATCTTCTGGAGATGCCACCAGAAAGAGGAAAACCCACACCCAATTCATGTTCATGTGGATAAGATTCATGACACCAGAAAATGCTCTCCAGGGTGTGAAGGAATACAAATTTAAGTACAAGCACGCTGTGGTTTCATGGGACTGGTATTTGCATGTGACTGATAGGTGCATTTGAATGTAAAGATGGAGAGGGCTAAGTGGAGACCATAGCTCTGGGGCTCAGACTAGAAAAGCAATTCTGGTGGAGTCCTTCGGAGAACACAGTCCTCTTTCTGAGGTCTTCACTCTCCCAATCACATGAACATCTGTGCAGAATTCATGTTCAATGTAACTTTATGTCCATTACCATCAAAAGTATCCAGATGATCAATTGAAATTAATGACAAACTCTATCCTCACCATATTTGGAATCAAGACAAGGTCAACCTGCATCATTTCATACATATGAATACATATGGAAACAAGTGTAAGTCATCCCAGATTCTTCTTTCCCCTATTACATTTCATAATATTGGCAAAGAATTAAAAGTTACTTCAATGTTATCTTCTATATTTAGAGTTGGAATGAAAAGGTTTCCTAACAACAGGGTTATTTGTGAGGCTAAAAGAAACCACAGAAATAAGTAGCTCAGTTTTCCTCCATGAATCAGTACTGGGGGTGGGTGTTGGGCTCAGTATCTTCAGAGAGCCCCCTGGTAACAGCATTCCATCACAGACAGGAGAGGTATTTCCCGGGCTTACACTGTCTTCCACCTTCTATGGGTCACACAGCAACATTTTCTCTGGCCCTAAGTACTCAGACTATTGTCAGGAGTGTTACCTGGTGTTGTCTCTGCAGGTTTCCTGCTGTAGGCAGTAGTACTACCATAGTGGTCAGTGCAGCATTCTAACTGGCCAGGCACTGCAGTCCTGACCCAGGCTCCTGTCCTCACTTCTTTCTTCTCTTGGTTCAGAGCTGGTGGGTTCTTAGCATTCCTTTAGGTCAGCTTTCTCCCTGAGGTTAGTTTTATGTCTGGACTCACACTGACTCTCCCTCACCATGGTAGTATGCTTACCTAAGTTCTGCTTGGCGGTCCACATGGAGAGAAGTAGAAGGGAAGGGGGGCAAGGGGACAGGGAACAGGGGAGCAAGGATGGGAGAGGAGAGGGGGAGCTGATGAGAGATCAAGGGAGGAGCTGAGAGAGAGGGCGCTCTTTACTAACCCTGCACATATACCTCTGAGGGGAGTGTGCAAGCCCACTAAATATAGGTGAAGACATGTCACAGGAAGGGTTTGTAATATAAGTTATACAGCAATGAGAGGGGGACAATCTTGGGGTATACATGAAATAGGAAGGGGAGGGATTGGGGGTATCCATGTGACAAGAGGGGCGGATCCTATATTCAAGGTGGCAGCCTAACTTGCTGTCACTGAGCGGGGTTTGATCTGTTCTCTGGATCTCCATAGGAACCATTATCAGTAGGTGTAAACCCCACCTAAAGGAACCAAGCTAATGGTCACAAGTCTAAGGGAGAAGTAACCCATTGTCCCTGGCATCGGGGAGCAGGCCCACCTGTGTTGGGAGGAGACAGCAGTCTGGCAGCTGATTGCCTCAAAGGAAGTAACTTTTATGATTAGCTGCAAGCAGTTTAACATATTTGGGAGAGACGACTTGTGAGAAATCTTTGTTTCCCACATAGTTTTAAGGTAGCAGATGGACATTGGGCCTCCACTCAAGTACTCCCTCAATGTAATAATACTTTGTTCTATTAAACTGGCATTCCATGATGCTCACCTTCCTGATACAATCGCTGAAGACAAATGTGTGCATAAGCAAATGTGTGAAGTAAGCTGATGGAGCCCTGCTATCAAAAGATATAGTACCTAGTATCTTAAAGACTTGAAGGTAAACAAGCAGCTATCTAGCTCAGAAGCAACAATGACCTGGTGGAAGAAGCACACCTGTGTGATCACGTGGTGCCAAAGGGATCAGTTATCAGGGATCAAAGAACAAAAAATCTTATCGTGTGCTCACCTCCCTGATACATTTGCTGAAGACAAATGGGTGCATACGCTAATGTGAAGAAAGCTGATGGTGCCTGGCTAACAAAAGATATAGCATCTGGGGTCTTAAAGACTTGAAGGTAAACAAGTGGTCATCTAGCTCAGCAGCAACAAAGCCCACATAGAAGAAGCACACCAGCCTGTGTGATCACAAGCTGTTGAAGGGATCATGTATCAGGCATCAAAGAACAAAACAGTCATATAATTGTGAATGAAGGGAAGTGTGAAGTGGGGACCCAAAGCTCATCTGTAGGCAGCTGGACATCCCCTTACAGAAGAGTCATGGGGAGGAGATGAGCCAATCAGGGTACAGTGTAGCAATGATGAAACACACAACTTTCCTCTGGCTCTTAAATGCTTTCTCCCACCCCATTATCATGATCCTAATTCTACCTTACAAATCCAGCTGTATGGGAGGATGTACACTGGTACAGATAGGAACTGGAAACACAGGGTATCCAGGACAGATGATCCCTTCAGGAACAATGCTGAGGGTGGAGGGAGGGTGGGTGGGTTGGAAAGAGGTAGTCGATTACAAGGATCTATATATAACCTCCTCCCTGGGGGATGGACAACAGAAAAGTGGGTGGAGGGAATAGGTAAGGTATGACAAAATAATATAAATTTTCAAGGGTTTGTGAAGGTGGGGGGAGAGGGAAGTGAGGAGATGATCCCAAGTGTTCAAGCATAAAGCAAATATTTTGAGAACGATGAGGGCAGCAAATGGACAAATGTGCTTGACACAATGGAAGTATGTATGGATTGTGATAAGAGGTGTACAAGCCCCAATAAAATGATTGAAATGAAATACTGATTATGAAAGAAATCTGCCTGAAAGACAATGAAGGTATTGAACAGAGTGTAGGGTTCATTCTTTTCACAGGAAGAGAAAGGTACTTAAAGCAGACTTCGATTCAAAATAATTAGAGCAAGAAATTAATAGAATTATTTATTCCATGTTAAGGAGGAAATTGTCAAGTCAGTTATTTTTTAAGGGTTTCTGTGATGTGTGTGATAGGAAATTTTACAGTTGTTGGCAATTGTTGAACATGATGATAATCTAATGCCACTACATGATGCATGAGAAGAATGTTGAAAATATTTTTTTGCCTATTCATGAGAAAATACTATGAGAAAAAATAAGTTATAAATGGAAGATAATTTCTTCATGCATAATCAGAAACTTATGGAAAGTCTTGCTGGTACAACACTTCAAAAAACTAGCTAAAATATTGAACTGGAAATGAGATTATTACATAAGCCAGAAATTTGAAATCAAAAAGTACTATCAATGGTATAGCCTTTATTTAATATTTAATTTATTTTCTCATTTTTCCCTTCAAAACCATTGTATTCGGTCATAATAATCATATCAATTCATCATTCAAGTGCATCAAGCAGTTTTATACAATTGCCACCAAAATTAGTTTCAAAACACCCTCTTACTTATTGAACTCTTTGGCATCAGCTCCCTTTTATCCCACCCCCCACTGTAGTCCCCATAATCCCTTATTCACTTTGCTATCTCTATATGTTCTTCAATCTCGGGTTTCATCTAATGTAAAACAGAAAAACAAAGAAAAAAAATTCAAGAATGTTACCACCATTGACAAAATATGTCTGAGATAAGCCCAAATAGGAATTGGAAATTGAGAAAGCAGGAAGTTCAAGTGCCGTCTGCTATCCTTCCCCAGAGTCCATAACAGACCCAGGTGTGCTTGGGTCAAATACGTCAGTCTGGCTGCTGTAAAGTGATGACTTTGTTGTCTGACTGCCTTTCCCAAGACTTCTGCATCCAAAAACACTCTTTAGTCACTGGCGTCCTACAACATACCTCTTCTATCTTCTTTTGAACACATACTAATATTCTCCAAACCGATTGTTATACACATTACATGGACTGTACAAAACAACACCAACCAAACCAACTCACTGTCTTCCAGGAGATTCCACCTCCTAGCACAATCCTATTTCTCTATCTTTGCTGTTGAGGAGGGAACACTGTTCTTCAACTGCAGCACAAACAAGGGATGCTTGCAAACCTCCATTCCTGCACTGGCCACAGTGTGAAACCACTGGCTGTGGAGATTGGTGCCCACTTCTGATGCTGAGCCGGCTCTGTCTCTTCTCTGTGTGAAAAAACATACTGTTGTATACAATGCCTGTGTGTAAGCTGTGCTTTTGCTGGAAACTTGGACATTGGTTTAACTGAAATATACTGTTAAAACGTCCTTACCCTACAAAAGAAAGGAAACATACAAATGGAAGGAAGAATAAGGTTATTTTTATTAAGCTACCTTGTGAATTGAAGCACGACCAGAAAAATATATTTAAAAGGAAAACCATCAAAATGTTAATAAAGGTATTATAATACCATAAATGATCTCACAGAAAAAGATGGCATCATTAGCCTAAAAACACAATGTAGGAAATTCTATGGAAACCAAGATAATGGGCGAAAAAAAACAAACAAATCCTGGCAATAGTATTAAATATGATTTACCAAAATACAAAAGATACAGAAAACAAACTAATGGAGATAAGCAACCAACATAAGATACAAATTGGAAACACAATTGACATAATTGGCACCAAGTTAATTCTGACTGATAATGACCATCTAGAGCAGAGTAGATCTGCTCGTTAGGGTCTTAGGCACTGTAAATTTTTTTAACTGAGAAATTGGCAAAAATTTAAATGAGATATATATTAGATAACATTATATCAATGTTAGGTTTCTTATTTAATGTGCAATATTATTTTATTAAAATAATTTTTACCAGTATTTAAAATAAAAATCTTTTAAAACATTTGTCCTACAACTAATATCTTTTAACATTTCATTTCTTTAAAAAATAATTTTATTAAGAGCTAATCTAGACATCATACCATTCCATAGTTCAATCATGGAAGTAGTGTTGTACAATCACTACCAAAATCACTTAGAAAAAATGTTCTTCTTAGTTGAACTCCTTTCTGTTAACTTCCCTTTTATCCCCACCTCTCTAGCTGAAGCCCCAGGGAACCCTTATTCTACTTATTGTCTCTGTAGATTCACCCATTGTGCACTACGTAAATTGAAAAACATAGAAAAAGATATCAAGAGAGTCAAAAATG
Source organism: Tenrec ecaudatus (assembly GCF_050624435.1). Lineage (NCBI taxonomy): Eukaryota > Metazoa > Chordata > Mammalia > Afrosoricida > Tenrecidae > Tenrec > Tenrec ecaudatus. The sequence goes on along the minus strand of NC_134546.1, from coordinate 69,816,077 downwards.
CTATCAACAATGACTGAACACAGCAGAAATAAACCCTAAGTGTATAAAACAAAACCAGAAAATATTAAATCCAATTAATCACAAAGGATATCAAAAGGAAGATCAAATGACAAGATTTTAACCATCAAAGTCATATGAGTCCATTTGACCTACTATAGTCATCTCTCCAATCTTTCTCTCTGACCGCCAGCTTGTTCCATCCCTCAGATATGGTGAGAGGGAAATCACTGGAGGTGTATTCCCTGTGAAGATCCTGCAAATGTGTTTGAGCTTTCTCTGTAATCCACAGCCTTCTGCAGGTCAGAGTCTCACAGTTTAAGCTCTGACACTCTTCCCTCCTTTGGATTTGGATTCTATAATTTGCAGTCCGTGTAAAACTCTGGAGAGCCTCATGTGTCTCCCTCGGAATGCCTGGTGGATTTTATCTGCTGACCTTGCACTTAGCATCCCAATGTGAAATCCTCTATATTACCAGGGAGAATGAACTTTTACATAACATTTATTTATTTATAGTATTTATTATTTATTTATTACACTTTGTTTTCTTTAATTATTTGCAAAGCATATAGCTGTAACTTAATTAGAAATGGTATATTTATTGTATTTTAAGTGTTAAATAATTAAATTTTAAAATTGTGTAATTTATCATAAATTATGGTAATTACACTTTACTGACCAAAATTAATCTCAATTTTCTGCACCTTACTCCATAAAAGATGTTGTTGGGTGTTTTGGGGTAAATTTTAACCACAATGGTTCTGTGTACAGTAGGACAAATAACTAAACTGCCAAGTCCTGGCCATCCTCACTTGCTCTTAAGTTTGGGAACATTTTAGCAGCCAGTCTGTCTGTGCATCTAACTGATTATTTTCCTCTATTTTGGTGACACTCTGCCAATCATGACGTCCTTTCTCTAGGAAATGGTTCCCCTGACCACCTGATCCAAATACGTGAGAAGTCTCGCAGCTCTCAATGAGAATAAAGTGCATTCTGAAATATTAGTCTGCAGATTTCCTCCTCTTGACTCATTTGCTATCTTTTGGAATCAAAGTTGGTCTTCCAATGAGTGGTCCCTTCATTGTGACTCCAATAAATGACTTTATTAATGACTCTGTCCACCAGACAGGTCATTTCAGTTCACCCCTTGTCAGTGTCAGGGATCTGCGTATGCCTGGATCCCTTGCTTCAGCATAAACAGAGACAATGGGTAGCAAGCATCACTAAGGACAGGTCACACGTTTAAACCCAGATGTCTCCACAATTATTTTCCCAGACACAGAACATTAGTCAATAATTACCCACAGTGCACAGGGAGTAGTGCAGAGAGCCACCTCCAGAGACCTGACTGTGTGCTGTAATACAGCAATGAGCTCAGGACACTTAAAATCATGCACTTCAAGCAGGAATCTGTACATGCCTTTATCTCGTTGTCAACAGATTTTGAGTCACAGGTAGTGTGAGGATGAGAGTCTGTTTCTCACAAAGGAAATGGGGCATAGAGGATGATAATGAAGGGTCAGCATCACTTTTATTATTAGTACTTTAAACAGAGAATGTTAGTTTTTCCTCTCCCTCTTGCAGTATGGAGAAAATTTAGAGAAAGAGAAAAAAGAAAAAGGCAAAATTGTCTGGGGATGCTGAGAGCAAAGAGAAAAGGTCCTAATTCCAACTGGATATCCTCCCTGTCATCCAGCTGTGTCAAGTGCTAGGTGTCTCAGCTCATTGGGTCCAGAGCGCCCCCTGCTGCCCAGTGTCTCACCTGCAGGGGAGGTTTGTGTCTGAGCTCACACAGATTTCCCCTCACTGTGTCCCTTGCACAGTAATACACGGCCGTGTCATCAGCAGTCATGGAGTTCAGCTGCAGGGAGAACTGGTTCTTTGATGTGTCCCTGGTGATGGAGAGTCGGCTTTGAAAGGACGGGTTATAATTTGTACTGCCACTAGAGCATATGTGTCCCATCCACTGTAGCCCCTTCCCTGAGGGTTGGCGGATCCAACCCCAGCAGTAACCACTGGTGATGGAGTAACCAGAGACTGTGCAGGTGAGGGACAGCTTCTGGGAGGGCTTCACCAGTCCTGGACCTAACTCCTGAAGCTGCACCTGGTACAGGACGACTGCAAACAAAAACGGATGGTCCCTGTCAGATACTTGAAGTCACAAACATCCCTATAGACCCAGGTTGGATATCTGAACCTCCCACCTTGGGGAACTGTCACCAGGCACAGGAGAACACAGCAATAGCATCCTGAGACCACTGCTCTGTTTCCCAAGAGACCTATAGCCCTGTGTGAAGAGAACTGATAGGTTTCCCAGCCAAGGGTGAAATTGTACCCTAGTGCCCGAGAATAATTTGCATGTGAGAATAATTAACATCAAAGGCAATCCAAGGATTTCTGAGTTCAGTGCTCTCTCCCTCCAGTCCGTCATAGCCCTGGCCTGCCTTGGGCTCCTCTCTGTCCTGTGCCCTAGAGAGTGGGCAGGTTAGATTATGATTAAACCTTCAATTGGAAATTGGACCCCAAGATACCTTCAAACCTCACACTCTTCAAGATCCCTTATTTTTTCCCTGTATACCCTGATACCTCCCAATTAAACTCCTCATAGTACTTTGTAGTTTTCCTTGTCTGGAAGCAACATCTTTGAGAAGCATGCATACCAGATTAGTCCTAAGGAGTAGGGTTGATAATTCCTCAAATGTCCACTCTTCTACGAAGCCATTCAGTTCCAATTCCCACCCCCTCCTCCCTTTAGGAGATCCCCTCATGCTTCTGGATTCCTGAGAATCACTGCAACATCCAACAGAAATTCATGAAAATTTGAGGAAATGAATCACGTTGTGAAGGGTTCTATTCAGTCCAAATTGCGAAGGTCAGGAAAGAGTAAACCAGGCGTTGGGTGCAAAGGACATGCTGCCCTCCTAGCTTTTCATTGTATTTATGCACATCTGACCTGAAGCCTCTGGCAGAATGTTTCCAGTGGGCATTGTCCCTTTTCTAATCTTATATAACCAGGATTTCCCGACCTTGGGCCATGGTCATCACCAACCCCACCGCTCTTACATGCAATACAAAGACTATATCCCAGAGCTGATGACTGAGGTCAACGTCAGTGTAAGTAAAGAGATTCAAGTGTCAGAGGGTCTCAGGGCAGAGCATGCAACCTAGAAAAGTTGCGCCCCAGACAAGACAATATTGTAACTCTGTAGCCTCTAAAAATGCAAGATTCTGAATAGAGACACTCCCCCTGCCCCTTTGTTTGCTGGAATATCCACAAGAGTGCAAATTCAGTGGAGCCATGATTTCAAATGCAAAAATTCAGGAGAGCAGTAAATGGAACATAATCATTAAAAAAAAGGATCTGTATACGAATAAGAGCCAAGCACAGTGTTTTACATCTTGAAGCAAAAGACATTTTCTTGAGACCCAACAGGCACTCTCCATTAGAATTAGGTCCATCCATGCAACTGATCCTCAACATTTAGAGAATGAGCGCAGACACTCTTTAAAATATCCCTTATGCAGGGGGCTCTGGTTCATTTGAGGTGTGAGCATTTCCAATGAAAGATAGCCTCTCCATTTTGTCCTGGGCACAGCCCCATCACAACTGCTTATGGATCTCACCTTAAATTTATTTCCTAAACTCAAGTATTGTGTAATTTTGAAAAAAAAGTTCATATTACAGACTATAGAAGCTATGACACTCTCTAAACATGCAGTTTTAAAGCTCAATCACCATTCAGTTTCCTTCCTCCTAACAAAGTTAAAACATTTTCCCCAGACTTGGGGTTGACACCACTCATTTCCTGGTGAATTAAAATCTGTATATCTCCAAATTAATATATCTTTCTACAATGGGGAAACCCAAGCACAAGGTGTTGGTCACCTGGACTTCTTTGAGCCAGAATTTTCTGAAGAAAATAAGCAATTGCTTTGAAATGAAGATGCATTGATTTCACTAAAATCCAGGTGTTCAATCACAGGACACTCTAGCATTTTTCAATTGGAGATCAGTGAGTCAGTTCCCTTTTCATATGCACACTCACATAGCATCATTTGAACCTGTTCATTTCACCAACCCCCACCTCACCATCTGCTCTTGGTGCTTGTCTGACCAATTTAAGCTTGATACCGTGCTATAGCTGCACAGAAGTTCAGCTCACCTCCATCTCTGAGTTTGACTGCAAGCATCATCTCAAATAATTTCGTAGCAGTGGATTAGTAGGAACCTTCTTAAGTGTCAACCTCATGATATTATCCATCTGCACATCATTTTCCTAACAGAGTTGGTACACATGTTCTCAATGAGTGGAGTGCTCCGGCACTTGAAGAAGCAACACATTGTTTTCTAGGCACAGATGTTCTGGGTTTGTTTTGCATTCCCCTATATCCTGGGGTTCGGCTTGGTAGGTCACTTAATCAAGGTCTCTCAAAATTCTGAAAGGTGGAAATGATAAAAACTAATACTCCAAGGAAAATGCAATCATATTTGCTCCAGTTGTCTATTGTTGTACATGCAATAGACGTGCAAAGTTGCATCTTAAAATTACCAGAAATTTTTGTTTGATTTTTTATTTTTGCCTTGGATTCCCTTTTTACTCTTTTAATCAACAAATGTCTGATTTTTAGAATGTCACTTTCATCTCTGTTATCCACTTTGTGTGTAATTCCTTTGCTGTGTGTAATTCCTTTGCTGTGTTTGATAGTGTATGAGTGCCTTGTGGGGCATATAAGTATGTCCCTACTTCCTTATAGAGGGTCGCTATAGTTTTGGGATTTACATTTAGGCCTTTGATCATCTTGTGCTCATTTTTTTTTACATGAGCTGAGGTTTGGTTGTCTTTCATTCTTCTAAGGGTGGCGATCCAATTTTGCCAGCCCCATTGCTGAAGAGAATGTCGCTCTCCTTTATAAAGTTCCTTGGGCCTTTTTTGAAGATCTGTTGCCTGTATGTGGATGGATTATTTATTAGTTTTCTATTCTGTTCCATTGGTCAACATACCTATCATTGTATGAGTACCAGGCTTTTTGAATACTGTGGCGGTGTAAAAGTTTTCAGGTTAGTTTGTGTGAGAGCCCCTAACTTGATCTCAATCTTTTCTCCATATAAAGTGAGTAATCATTTTTTTCCATTTCTTTAAAGGGTTAACTTGGCATTTAGAATCACAATTACATTGTATTTAGAAACAGTATTGTGTAGCTTTGACATTTCCTTGATATTGAGCGTCCTTATCCATGAACATGGCATATTGAGAATGTGAACAGACTTGCATAGGGAAGCATAAACATTCCAGAATCATGCCATCTTGCTGAAAACGAGAGACTGAAAATAGATAAAGACAGAATGAGACTTCAGAGAAGTTGTGAGTCTGACCTGCACACTTCCCACAGAAGATGAGAGCCATATGGGATCCATATTCTGCTTTGATGTGCCTGGTTCCCTAACTAACCACCTGCATAACTCTAAACTGGTATTCAGTGTCATAATCCGGGCATTCTGTGAAAGCCTCTGCTCTCAGTCTGTCCTTTCAGAAGTAACATCACCAAGTCTTTCTCTTCAGGCATCCTTGATAAGTTTGAATAACCAGTCTTTCTGATTCAATTCAAACATCTCACCCCGGGTTAGGTACAACTGGCAGTATAAAAAAGAGAGAGATTCTCTGAGGGAAACTGCGAGATGGAGAAGAATGCCAATACCACAGCAGGAAAGCAGCTTTGAATCTCCATCCCCACCTGCTCCTGGACCTGAGGCATGTGTTCTGTGGGTCCTCAGCGTCCCCTAGGGGCATGTTTCCTCCCTGCAGGGGAGGTTTGTGTCCTGGTTCAATCTGAATTCTCCTCATTGTGATGGTAGCAGCACAGAAATACAAAGGCGTGTCCTCGCATTTCAGGCTGTTCTTATGCAGACAAAACATGTTGCAGATTCAAAGACACCTTGGAGAAATCTTTGTAGTATGCACCATCACCACTGGTACTAATACTTGAGACCCACTGCAGGTCCTTCCCTGGAGCCTGGAGGACACAGATCATGCATAGCTACTGAAGGGCAATCTAGAGGCTGCACTGGAGAATCTCAGAGACCACCAAGGAAATCCATACTCCATTAGCTACACCTCACTCTGGACTTCTGCAAGCACAGACATCCTGGGCAGGAAAACCATCAGACATATTCACCGTGTCTCTCACTCACACCCAAGCACACAAAGTGGTTATTGACAAAATCACCTCTTAAAATAGCAACCAGGACAAACCACTTTCAGCACAAACTCCATGCTGTCTGTCTTGTGTTCAGTCCTGATCACTGAGTGGGGGCTCCTGAGAATCCAGGAGCACTTCCAGAGCTGCAGGGTTGGGGCTGTGTTGACTTTCATCAGCAGAGGGAGGGATTTGTATGCCCTCCTACTACATAGCAATAAATGAAGTTGCATGACTTTTGAGATCTGAGGGTTCTGTTTCTAGAACAGATCTGAGTGTTTTAGGTGTGTTGGGAAGGGCACATTGACAATATCCTTGGTAACATGTATGATGTGACTGTTCTATGCTCAATTGTTATCACATATTAATTCATTTTATTGTCCTACTAACACACAATACATGAGATTATAGTTATATATTTCTGCATTATGGGAATAATACTACATATAGAAATGTAAAAATGTTTTTTTTTAATCTATAAGGGATTCACAGCATTTCCTTCTCAATATCTTTTGAGATTTTGGTAGAGGTAAGATCAGGGTTGCCCTGAGGACTAATAATGAGAGTAGCCATATCAGGAGGGCAAGGGGAAGGTGCGGGAGAAAGGAGAACCTATCACAATGACCTAAATATAACCCCCTCCCCCAGGGTGATGGGCAACTGGAAAGTGGGTGAAGGGAGACATCGGACAGTGTAAGATATGACAAAATAATATTATAAATGAACAAGGATTTGTGGGGGAGGGGGTAGTGGGAAGAGAGGGGGGAAATGAGGAGCTGATTCAAGGGCTCAAGTATAAAGAAAATGTTCTGAGAATGATGATGGCAACAAATGTACAAATGTGCTTGACACAATGAATGTATGTATCGATTGCGATAAGAGTTGTACAAGCTCACAATAAAGTGATTTTAAAAAGATTAGTGTTGTAGGATGAATGAACAAAAGTTTCCAAATTAAATTCTCAGGACAGCTCTTGCTACCCTGAAGAATAAGCAGGTAAAAGCCTTAAAGAGTGTAAAAATGGAACAAAGAAAAGTGGCACAAATTCTTTTCCCTTTTTCTCACCTGTGCAGTTTTCCATTTTCTTAAAACTTCTTCATATGAGTCCTAGTAATGACCCTGAAGCCTTTAAACTTTTCTACAGGACAGTGGTCCTGACAGGAAGTAGACCAGTTATTGGGCAGTTCTTCCCATTAAAGCATTGTGTGCTGAATGAAGGCAGGGTTGGAGTTCTGGGTCATGTGGTTGTTGTGGATAGGTGCTATTGAGTCAGTTCTGACCCACAGGGATCCTGTGCACAGCAGAACAAAACAGTGTCTGGTACTACACCATATGTGCTCAAGATCCTATGCTTGATCTGTCTGGGGGACAGATAATTAAGGACAAATGAGGAAGAAATTTCTTCATAAGTTCTGAGGGGAAAATCTGGCATTTTAAAATTTATTATCTAAGAAAAATGGCAGAAAAAGTACAAACAATATAATGAAGCATTTCAAAATATGTTTATTTGCTCTTTGTTTGTTTGTTTGCTGTTTAATTGTTAGCATCTCAGGCTTTGCTTCTGATCATTTGTAAAGGAACTTGTGTAAAAGAGAACTTTATATCAAGAAGTTACTATTCATCAAAAAAACATCCCAGCCAGTCCAGATCGCCTATAAGTTCAATATTAGCCTTTTTGTCTGATAGTCCATGAATTCTTCTTCAGATTTATACAACACATGCAATGATACTGAATGCCGGATGAACACAGGCGGGTGCGTGGAAAGTCCTGTGGATCCAATGACAGTGGACACATCTCCAGGGCTTTGGCTGCCATCACCGAGGCTCCATGTGGCTGGCTTGTCCACAGGATGGTGAGAGAGAGAGAGAGAGAGAGAGAGAGAGAGAGAGAGAGAGAGAAAAGAAAAGAAAAGAAAAGAGAAGAGAAGAGAAGAGAAGAGAAGAGAAGAGAGAGACCAGCCTCTTCTAATGGCAGAATCAAGAAACAGTTCTGAGAAGCCTCATAAAAAGGCCACACCCATAAGGAGGGATCACCAGGCTGTGACCTGATTGATAGGCTAGACTCCACCCCTTTAGGCTTTTATCAGGTTAACATGAGATCTTACATCTACCACAGCATAAAATCTACAAATGTATGAACAGTGAAATATCTGTGGGGTTTGTAATAAACTTTTGGGGAGAAGACATTTTGACAGGAACTGAAACCCTAGATGATTAAAGGATGGTTCTTGCTCTCATGCCTCCCCCATTGCTATGGCCCCAGAATTCTTGTCCCTGTCCTTTCCACAACCCATTATCCTCATAGACCAATGGCATCATCGCAGGGATTTTTGTGTTTGAGATGGTAGTGAGTCCTCTGTTTCTCTCACACATTAATGGACAGCCTTGTCTTCAGTGTCATTGAGCTCAGATGCAGGGAGAACAGCTTTTGGTTCTGGATATTTTTCTGGAGCTTGAGCATCAGCTCCTTAGAGATGGGAGGTTGTTTTCTGCTATTGAAATATATTGCTCACAGCTACTGTAACCTCTTCTGAGGGTTTTGGCCGCTCCAGCTCCGGCAGCATGAAGTCACCAGAGACAGCAAAGCCTATGGAGAGGATCTGTGATGATTGCTCACTCTTGGACCCAAATCTCGGACAACTAGGACAGGGAAAATAATCACTGACGACAAGTACTGGAAGCCTCAGTAAGCCAGCCCATTTTTGGAATCTTGACACTGCTAGAGAGAAGTAATGGCTAGGCCGAGGATCTCCACAGGATACCGTGACCTATAGAGAAGGTCTATGAATCCTAGAGAATCCTGTCCATGATGAAATGTTTTTCACTAGATTTGAGACTGTACCTGGAAATTGATGAGGTGCTCTGTATACTAGAAGGCACGGGAATAAAGAAGAGAAGTTCCCTGACTTCTCAGAAACTGACAGTCTGACCCCATCATCTTCATTGTGCTAACACCAACACTACACTCACTGCCATCAGTGGATTACGACTCACAGAGAATCTATAAGACAGAGTATACTATCGTGTTAAAAAGCACACTCGGCAAAAGGAACTTTGTTACCAATATGACTCCTGCTAGCAACAAACACAGGGCTGCACGACAGTGAAAGGGGCTGCTCTCCTTAGATCAAGCAAGGATTGAGCCACAAGACTCCCCAAGGAGAGCTTCTGAAAAAAAAGGTGACCACATTTTAAAGTTTTAGAAAAATATACTAATAATTAAATGTAGAGGATTATGGATGTGAAACATATGTCACAGGGATGATCATGAACATGCATTAGGGTATGGTTAAGATTCTTAACAAGATACAGCTCTTTGTCCTTCTTGGTTCCAAATGTCTTCTTATTTGGACTGGCGATGTCTTTTTGATGACTTTTGATTCCGTGACTAAAGTGCTTCAGTTCCATGTGACCTGTGACCTGAAGGTTGGGAATGTCTTTGTGGACATGTTTGCCTGGCCAGTTTGGTTCAGGATTGATACTCATTGGGTGTTGTGGGATATTTTTTTTGTGTGAGGAAAGGGCTCAACAGAGACAGGACATCAGGAAGGGAAATACAGAATAATTATGGACAATAAATGAGGCACTTCGACATCCTGTGGCAACATCGCATATACTAAGGAGAGGTTCCTTGGACAAGCTGTGGAGTTTACATTGTGACACAACATTAAGCAGGTTGGGGAATAATCTCAAACAGAATGTCCATTGTTCATCTTATATTGTACTCAGAGTCCCCGTAGCTACTATATTGGCAACAAATATAATCTTGCCACAAGATTTTAGTTACTGAACATAATCTTTCCCAGAAATGGTAAGTACATTGTTATTTATTGTTTGGATTTTTTCTTTCTTTCGTTTTTAGGAATTTGGCAGTGATTGGTAGACAAAGACAGGCAAGAAATGTATATATTATTTCCTCTTTGTTCCTCCTTCCAAAGACCAAACTGGAATTTCAGTAAAAAATTACAGAGCTTATTGAAGGAACAAAACAATCCAGGAATGGACAATAATAATTGTAAGGCTTCACGAAGTCCCACAGTAAAAGTAAATTTTCAGAGTTTAAATGCAGGAGGATCCCGGGGCTTAAAAGAATATTCCCATCCTTGGCCCCTATGTTTGGCTCAAATGGACAAGGCAATAACAGGGACACTATATAAAGATTGAGTCATGTAACAGTTTTTATTTATTTTTTGCTTTGACATTAGATATTGGGAGAGAGAGTGGATGCTCTTCCTGGCAGCTTATTGGGGGAGGAGCTATGCTTACTTTTAAAAGTCAGTTCAAAATAAACAAGTAGTCATAAACAACAGAATTGTAATCTGGCTGCATCTTTTGTTCTTCTTTACATTGACTCACAACCATAATGAGCTCTTCAATCCTTGATCATCAGCAGCAAGTGTTTCAAGTCCTCGTCACTTTCAGCAAGCAAGATTGCATCACCTTCATATAATGGAGGTTAATAAGGCTTTCTCCAGGTCTGATGCCATATTCTTCTTCATATAGTCCAGTTTCTCTGATTATTTACTCATCATGCAGCTTGGACAAGTATGAGGAGAGGGCACAACCTGACACACACTTTTATTGATTTGCAGTATTCCCTTGTTCTGTTCACACAACTACTTGATCCGTGGACAAGTTCCTCAAGCGCAGTACGAAGTGTTCTGTAATTCCAATTCTTTCCAAGGTTATACGTAGTTTATTAAGAATATTTAGCTTTAAATAACATTTACAATTTCAAAAGTCCAAATTCAATAGAAATTATTGTTTTTTTCTTTAGTGGATGTTTTATGTTTGTATCTAAAAATCTCACAGTCATACAGGCATGCATGCAAACACTATTATAATGTCCATTATTTTATTTTAGAATATTTTTGACTTTGCATTTTGCTTTAACATCTAAACACTTTTATGTTTTTTTCTTCATAGGAATAAATTCTGAATCAATTTGTTTGTTTTATACTTTTTATACTATTGATTGAATAGATTATCATTCGTCAAATTAATTTTTAAACAGTCAAAGAGCTTTGCCTTAGAGCTGGCCTCAAATTTGAACTTCTAGTTCCTAGATATTCAACAAACCATTTCTGTTCTTAAACAGTCTCTACTTGTGATATCAAGTTGCATTAACTTTCAGAAACAGCATTTATTCAAAAATTCACTTTATGAAAAAGAGTCAGTTCTCTAATTAAATGTCAACATAAAACTAAAATAAATTCATTTTACCTTCATCATAATAGTAACAGTTTAGAAAGTCATTCAATTTTTAGGCCATGAAGGATGAAATATTATTAATAGACACGACTGTGCACAGTAAATAAGCATAAAATGAATCTGGTGAGAGCAAGGACCCAGTGGGGCTGCCTGACCACCTTACACTCACTCATAGCCCACTGGATTCACAAATTTTCCACCATTTACAGGGAATAAGTTTACCACTTTTCGATATCTTATTTTGTGAATGATATTTGTATTTTACTTTTGTGACAAGTTTTCACCTTCATAAGGCACCAACTTGTAGCGGTTTTACTGTCTTCCCTTTGTTAAGGGACATTCCCTTTGTTGGAATTTAAGAGACCGTAGTACAGTCCCTGAGGGGAGGATGTTGGGTTTCAACCAGTGACCTTGTGGTTAGAAGCCCAATACTTAGCTTTCAACATCACCACCCCCCTTTGTATCTCTGTATCTTTGTATCATGGAGTCTGTTTCACTGGTTATCATGCTGGTACTTTCATGTGAACTCCAGATTTGTATATATAAATCACTCATATTTTCTACACTTTCAACTAACTAAGTTGAAACCAAGAAATAAAATCGCAGATCACATGGCAGAATTTTGCAAGACCAACAACTGGGCAAATACATTTTATAGGGCTGGTTCAAACCTTTGGTTTGCAATCAATTATATGACAGTGAGAGCTTCTTTGTTACCCTTAAGGAGATACTAGTACACTCCCTCCGATTGTAAACAGTTTCCACTGAACATGTTTGAGAACTGTGGGAACAAAACTAGCTGACGACACCTATGCTCAGCTCTGAACCTGCTCATGGATCGATCCTGGGCCTGTGCTGTTTGTCCTGAGCGTCCGCTGCTGGTCTTAACGTTCCATGCAGTCCAGCCCCAGAGCTGTCCTACAAGATATTTTATGTGAGGGCCACGCTGACTGCCCTGTGTCCACCTGCACTGTATGTAACACACAGATGTGTCCTCCGTGCTCACAAAGGTCAGCGGTAGGGAGAATTGTTTTCGGTAAGGGTCAAGGTCACTACTACAGTGACTTACAGTATGAGATCCCTGTATGCCATGGCCTCTCCCTGGGTTCTGCCTGACTCTAATCACTACAAACTACCCTTCCCTGACACTGACCTCATGGCAGGATCAGGATCTTCATGAGAAATAGAGGGAGGAAGGAGGTAGACATTTCTGAACCAAGGTCGTCCTGGCTCAGGAGGGTCCGGTGTCTCCTCTGGGGGGAGACCACTTTTAACCAGGAAACTATACCAACCATTTTCTGGAGTGTAACTGACTGGCATAAGGTCTGGGATCCATGAGAAGTTTGCTAAGGCCACAGCAACACCACTCCACCAGGAGATTTCTACAAAACTGTTTCCTGAATCAAGTTGAATGCAGGCAACTGAATCCAGTTACAAAGCAACAATGATCATTATGAATACTTATTAGGAATAAGTTCTCATAATACTGGGAATGGCTTTGGTGACAAAAATGGCTAGGCAATTTGAGCTGAGGAATTTCTTTCCTTTTAGGACAATGCACCTGCTCATTCTTCAAGGGCAGCAAGGGCTGAACGCTTAGGATTCAATGAAGAAACCTTACATCATCTGTTCTATAGCCCTGCTGTTGTTCAGAAGTTACATAGAGTCAGTGCAGAGACCCCAGATCCAGTAAGAGGCATCAGTGTCCCCATGTGGGGAGTTGTTTTCCTGTCTTGTCAGTGGCCTGTGTTCTTGTTCTCACGCTCTAGGAGACAGCAGACACTGTGTCCTCTGGTGCTGGACTGAGGGATGCCTCTGAGACTCCTGCTCTGCAGCTGAATCAGGCTGAGGGTTTCTGCCCCTCTCAGGAAGGAGTTTCTCTCACTGTGTCTCTTGCACAATAATACATGGTTGTGTCTGAGTCCTTCAGCCTGCTCCACTGCAGGGACATGGTGCTGACGGAGTTGTCTGTGGAGATGGTGACTTTTCCTTGGAAGGATGGGTTGTACCTGGTTCCAGAGTCACTAGGATCAATCCTTCCTATCCATTCCAAGCCCTTTCCAGGTGTCTGTCTTATCCAGCTGATCCAGCTTCCAGTAAAGCTGTACTCAGATGTCTTACAGGAGATTCTCAAAGACTCTGGGGTCACTTCACCTCTGCCCCGGACTGCACCAGCTGCGCCTGGGCACAGACACCTGTGGAAATAGGATTCAGAGATTGCCTCTTCACACACACACCCTCCATTCAGCTCAAATCCTGTGGTGATCCTGACCTCAGAGAAGAGCAATGAGGAGAGCTAGGGAGCAGAGCCCATCTTGGAAGGAGCATGCAAAGTAATCACACTGTGGTCCCCAGCTGGGTGATGAGGGGGCTTCCCCTGTGGAGGTAGCCTGTGGGTCTAAAATGGATGTCTTCCACTTTGCATATTTCTGCCCTGCCCTCCATGTCAGACTCCTCCAGCCTTATAACCCTGGAAACCCAAGGCAGGGGGAGGTGCGGGTCTTGGGACTGCTAGGAAGGACAGAACCTGATCCTAGTAACATCCTGCAAAATAGAGAGAGAGAAAGAGAGAGAGAGAGAGAGAGAGAGAGAGAGAGAGAGAGAGAGAGAGAGAGAGAGAGAGAGAGAGAGAACAGGACGGGCACTATTACTAGCACCTCTCCCACGCAGAGTACTGAACAGTGGCTCTCCACTCAGTGCATCTCTCAGTCCACACCCAGGGAGGAGTAATTTCAAACCCAGTGTGAATCTGCAGCCCAAGGAGCCGTGATCCTCACAGACGGTCTCTACTTACTGTCTGTGGGATTATGTCTAGGATAGAAAGTACCTCTGTCTCCTTAGCGAAGACTTTGAAGAATCTGATCTCCCAAATGGCCCCTTCTCAATAGACTCTCAGGTGCGTCCTAGCGCCCAGGTGTCCTCTGTGCTTTCTGCTGCCTGAGGAGAGAAAACAAATCTTAGGGAGTGTAAGTTTTACTCAGAGTGTCAGACAATCTGTGCAGATTAAAGCCCAAGATGAGTGTGTCACTCTCTGTGTACTCATGGTCAAACCTGGCCCTTGTCACCATCTCTCTGACAGTGTAGCTCTGTTCAGAAGAGAAGTTAAAAGTCCAACAAAGGGAATATTTCACCTTCATCAGTTTCATCATCTGTCTCTAAACATTTCTATGATCTGCTCTGATCTAAACTAAAGAAAACCATCCGTGGGTTAACATTTTCTCTCTCTGAGGAGGAGGCCTTAGGTTTCAGGGAATACAAAGTACCGCTGACATAACAGCCCACAAAGACAATGTCCTATATCTGGCTTTTGAGAGTAGTGACTGGGGACTTTAAACCACATGAGGTGCAGCTAATTGTGTCTCCCTTTCCAGAGTGATGATCATTGAAGACACATGGTAACCATTAGTCCAATGTTGTAATAAATCATGGATATGAGTCCCCTGGATGCTAAGACCAGGAGAAATAGATGGTGCCTTGCTATCAGTACCCACTTCTTTGGAAAAGATAGCATTAGAATTCTTGGGTAGAGTGGGATAAAAAGTGAAACAACACACACGCACACACACACACACACACACACAAAGAAAAGAAAAATACAAAGACTAGGCTTACTGGTTGGGTAGACTTGTGGAAGTCCTGAGACTATGGCTGTCAGCCTTCCTTAAGGTCTGGGACTGAACTCATCCCTTGGAAATACTTCCAGCTAAATAATTGACAGGCCCACAAGGGAGCAATAGTCCTGGGAAGATACAATGACTTTAGAATAATCAAACTTCTGTGATTAAAAGGGCAACATTTATCCAGGGGAATATTCAGAATGTTTGGCAAGAAAAGGTTATTGTAACAAGAGGTAGTGTGCATTGAAGTAAATGAAATGTAACCAACAGTGTATGAATTTTTGAATTAACACTATTATTCTCGGTATACCTTCCTGCAATCCACAAGAAAAAGAGAAAATTAAATTAAAACGTTTCCCCCTCAGTTTTTTCCTGATGAGAAGAGAGCTCCTCAGGTTGTGCTTTGTGCATCCGGGACCTCCCAAACAACAAACAAGGACACAGAGTGTATGTCCTACTTCCATTCCTCATTCTCCTCCCTCTGTTGTCTGGGGTTGACAGTTATGCTAAAAACATCTAAATCTTTGTTCTCAGAGGCAGGAAGAGAACTAAAAACCATGACACAGGGGAAAATGGAATAGGGGAGGCTCCAAAATTCTGCTAGAATTCTGTATCTTCCTCATCATGCACTGTCTGGAATCAGGGTCATGGGCCTATTTGGCCTGAGACCCTGTGCCATAGATCCCAACCTACCCTTTGTGGTGGTTACAATGTAGTCTCACATAGCTTCCCTGACCCACTTGTATCGGCATCAATGAACGCATCAAATAAGTGGTATATTCCTGTTGTGGGGACCCAGTTGCTTGAGACAATCTCTTGAGAAGTGAGTCATTGTTCTATAGCATCCATGTACAAAACAACACCTTACTCCTGATGAAACACCTCATGTTGTGGCTTGTGCAATTAGTCTCCAATTTATCTCAGGATAGACAAGAGTGTTGTCTGGACACCATCTGCATGGACTCAGTCCAAATCCCTGAATCTGAATGCACAATCACACCGGCGTCCATTGAAAGGGTTTCTCTTTCTCTCTCCCTCATCCTTCTATACATTTTCCTGTCGCTGCTCTATATCTATCTATCTATCTATCTATCTATCTATCTATCTATCTATCTATCTATCTATCTATCTATCTATCATCTATCATAAATCTATTAATTGTTGACCAATCTACTGAATTATCGATTTAGCTATCATCTATTTTCTCTGTCCATATCTTGTATCTGTCTATCTGTATTTATCTATCTATGTTTCTGTTTGTAATTCCATCTATTTCATGCTTAACTTTATTTATTAAATGAACCCCAGCTTAATGGTAGCAAATATGTTTTGTGCTTGTTGGAGTATGCTATATTTTGGTCATTGATTCTAGTTTGCTTGACCCATTTATTTGTTTACTTATTTGATTCTTGATGTCCTTATGGATCTTCTGTTTCAATATTAAGTCCACAATAGAGAATGTTGAATTGAAATACTCCACTATTTGGTTGCATTATGCTGTTACTTATTTATTGCATTTAAAATATTAGCCAGACATTGTTTGACGTATTTCGAAGAAATAATGTTATATTCTCACAACCTGTCTGTTAGTTCATCATACTGTGGTGGCTTGTGTTTTGTTGACATGCTGGGAGATATGTCACTGCTATATCAAATGCCAGCATGGTCACCCAAAATGAGCACATTTCAGCAAATCTTCCAGACTAAGAACAGACAATGCAGAAGGACCCCTCCCCCCTCTTCAGAGGAAGATTATGATAAAACCTTACCCACAACTTTGAAGCATTGTTGAATGCTGAAAGCCTAAGCAAAGGAAGTAGGAAATTGTTGAAGCTGCTGCTAGAGGATGGGCCCTCAGGTTGGAAGACACTCAAAATGTGACTGAAGAGAGACTGATTTCTTGGAGAGGAGTGAGCCATGATGACGTGATTTGGGTAAAGCCTCTGGGAGTGGAGATGTCAGGATCTTCATTTGCTGATGGGCCATGTCTTAAGATAAAGAGAAACTGCTGCAAAAGTCTTCTAAGGGTCAGAACTTTTAATGGGCATACTATCAATTTAGGGAAATTGAAAGTGGTCAAAAATTAAATGATATGCATGAATATTGATCGGTATCCTAGGCATTAGTGAGTGTAAATGGACTGACTGGTATTGACCAATTTGAATCAGAAAATCATAGGATTTACTATACCGAGGACAGCACAGTCAGGAGAATGGCATGGCATTCATTGTCAGAAAGGTTCTTGCTAATCCCATCATGAAATACAATGCTGTCTGTGATAGGATTATATCTGCCTTCAAGGAAATCCAATCAATATAACTATTATCAAACATCTCTTGAAGAATGCAATTGCTGCCGAGTTTAGCATGCCAACAAGTAACATATAACACTAATAAATAAAAATTGTATTTTTTATTTGCTCCTCCCTCCCCACTTTTGTTGAGATTTCAATTCCATTATTATTCATCCCACATGCAATAGCGTAGATTTCACATATTTCTTATACATTAATATTGTATTTCTATGTCAAAAAATAGAGAAATCCCTTGGGAGAAACCAGAGATGGAGAAGCATCCCCAGACCACAACAGGAAACCAACCCTGTCCCTTTCCACCTGTTTCTGAGTATGTCCTGCGATCTGTGGGTCCTGTGCGCCCCCTGCTGTCCAGCTCTCTCCCAGCAGGGAGTTTGTGTCTGGGATCACACTGACTTCCTTTCACTTTCCACAGGGTAACAGAGAGTCTTGTTTTCCATATTCTAACCTTCCATTTGCAGATGAACTGTGTTCTTGTCATTGTCTCTGGAGATGATGAATCAGTCCTTCATAGAGTCTGCATTGTTCATAGTGCTTTAATGGAAGTATTCACACAGAGAGATTAACAAAGTCTACATACCAAGGTATTTTTTTTATCCTCCTCTGTTGAGGGATGACTTAATGTCACAGGCAAGTAAGGCCAATCTCAGGAACTAATTTTCTTTGTCATTTCTAGGTGCATTACTGGTAAATAAAGGATTCAGGGACATATTCAGAGTCACTGCCTCAATGAGCACAGCTGCCATTTCCTCAGGTTTCCTGATGTTCAGGATGTGGGTTTCACAGCGTGTGTCTCACACAGACTTCAGGCTGCTAATCTGTAGATACACTGTGCTGACTGGCGCATCCACAGAGAAGACATAGCCCTGTGCCAAACCCTGCACATATGTTGACTTCCCAGTGTAGATGTTGATCCAGCCCATCCACAGAAGGCATTTTCTGGGTGCTTGTCAAACCCTATTCATAGGTGTAGCTCGTGAAGGTGTTTCCAGAAGTCATACAAGACATCTTCACCAATCTCCCAACTTTTTCACCTGGGCCCCAGACTGCACTAACTGCATCTGGGCATGCACACCTGTGAGGAAGTAAACCAGAAGTTGAGAGCTCTGCAGCTGCCAGAGTGTTCACTCCATCCGCATATGTTATCTTACCTAAGGTGATGGTCTATAGGAAAATGAAGCTCCACGGTCACTCCTTCATGAGTGCACTTTTTTGTCAATGATTTAGGAGCAACCCATATGGCAATATCCTTGCTTAATGCTTCGTCAGGGGAGATGGCTTCAGCCTTCAACTTTAGAGGGCACGTGTATGTGGATATAATTCACATTCATGAATGGATTTCTGATCGACATCAGTGATATATAATAGAAAGCCTAGATAACTCTAGAACAATAGTTCTCAACTGGTGGGTCGCGACCCCTTTGGGGGGGTTCAAGTGACCTTTTCACAAGGGTGGCCTAAGACCATCAGAAAACACATATTTCTGATTATTTTAGGAACCGAGGCAGCACTCCTCTGTCTCCAGGTGGGTCTGCCCACATGCAGATACCTCCACATACAAGTACCCGGCATGATGACATCATCTTGCCAGCCCAATTACATACACCCCATACAAATGTAAATGAGAGGGTTGACGCCATCATGTACTTATGTGGACCAGTCACCCATGTGTAGAGAGCCACTACTGTGTAGAAAGCAGTAGCTTCATTGAAAGCAGCTACTCTGTTAAAAGCAGCAGTATAGGAGGTAAAACGACACTTCATGAATTATAATTACTGGGTAAATTTAATATCAACTACTACAAAATATATATATTTGGACCATGGGAACTTAATGTGGATGCTGATTGGTCTTTTTATATTCAGATGTGGTTGATATGAGTACTGAACCCCCTATGATAGTAACAGGTATGTAAAAAACAACAACAATGCAGATCATGATAAATCCTAGGAAAATTTAATGAAGTGTATTCACTGAAATATGCTAGGTATCATCCTTTGCATTATTAAAGCTATTGTTATATATTATTTCAGTATCAAACCATCCCATGGCAATGGATTGTGTAGAGAACATCAAGAAAAAAATTACAGTAAAGATTTTCTTACGGTATGGTTTTACCTCAATAATTACAAGAGGAATTAAGAAACCACAATGTGTTTTTTGTTGTGAAGTTCTATCAGCCAAATCTCTGAAGCCAAACAAACTAAAATACCATTTTGATAATAAGCATCCAAGCTTTGCCGGCAAGGATACCAACTATTTTATAAGCAAAGCTGATGGACTCAAGAAATCCAGACTTGACACTGGTCGTAAGTACTACAAACAAAACGTAGCAGCCATTAAGCTTCATATATGGCGGCACTCAGAATCGCCAGAGTTATGAAACCTCACACCATTTCTGAGGATTTACTGTTGCCAGTGGCAAAAGATTCATAGAGTTATGATCAGAGAAGAATTTGTTAGGAAATTGAGTGGAATTTCCTTATCTAACAACATTGTCCGCAGAAGAATACATGACATGTCTGCTGATATTCTTGATCAGGTCATCCAGGAAATTAAATCTGCTCCACTTCCAATATTTAGTTAGCATCCAGCTTGATGAATCTACAGATGTTGCAACCTGGTCCCAGTTACAGGTCTACTTGGGGTATATGAATGACGGTGACTTTAAAGATGTGTTTCTTTTTGCAAACTTCTGGAAACGACAACTACTGCACGTAATGTATTTGGCACACTTGGTTCATTTCTGAAAGAGCATAAGATCTCTTGGGAAAAGATTTGTGCTGTTTGCACAAAAGGGGATCCAGTTATGCTAGGATGTTGATCTGGTTTTCAATGTTTGGTACTGAACGAGTTACCAAAAGTCATTGGAACACACTGTATGATTCATTGGCAAATATTATTGATGAAGATGCTGCCAGAAGAGTCATAAGAAGTGATGAAAATCATCATAAGTTCTGTCAATTTTGTAAAGGCAAGCACTTAAAGTAGTCGACTGTTTTTGCAACTGTACAACGAGTTGGATATGCTGAATAATGCTCTGCTATTTCACACTGAAGTGAGATAGTTGTCGACAGGAAGAGTTAAAACATGTTTTTGAGTCTCGTTGTGAACTCAAAAGGTTTTTTATCTGAAAGCAAGACATCAGTTTGGAGCACTTTTCAGCGATAGAACTGAAGTGCAGAAAACAGCTTACTTTGTTGACATCTTTGCCATCTTGAATGAGTTAAATTAATCCCTACAAGGACCAAATGCGACATGCCTCAATTTTTCTGAAAAGATCTAGTCATTTCAAATGAAACTTCAGCTTTGCCCCCCCCCCCCCAAAAAAAAGAAAAGTTTGAAAGTAAAATTTATATGTTGCCTACCTTATCTACTTTCTCTGGGGAACATGACATTGAACCAGACAAAGTGATTCCGATGATAATTTCTGTGAAAGAACACTTGCACATGATTGCAGCTGCTTGTGTGTTTGCCGAGCCCTTGGAGTCCCTCACCTTAACATCCTGCATCTTTGGACACTGATATGACAAGCCTGTGAATGTGTCCCTGCACCAGCCACCTCAGGTCCCTGGATCTGAGTGGTGTGTCCACTGCAGAATTAAGACCTGGATTCCTTGCAGGTCTTTTACATAGGGTCTTAGCCTCCCTGACCCACCTGAACTTAGCTGGCTGTGGCATTGATGATTCTCAGCTCAGTGTCTGCAGCCTGCTCTGGGCCACTGTTCCCTGCTCAGCACCTTGGTGTTTGGTGGAAACCTGGTCTTCATGGTTGTCCTAAAGCACCTGCTTCATCATACTGTGCCACTGTGCAAGTTCTCCCTTCTGGAGCGCCCTGTCCCTCGAGATTGCTACGTGGGTCATAGAGGTTCTCTGCGCCTGGATATTCTTGCAGAGGCTGTGTGACCCTGCAAGTCTACAAGCCTTTCTCTGTAAGTTTTGCTCACAGCAGTCCTAACAGATATTGGTATGCCATCATCATACACAGACAGCTAATGTCATTACCTTCTCACCCCTAACCTCTGCTTCTGGGTTTCTATCCCATTCATTAAACGTTCTCATTCCCGATGTATATGGGATTGTTTTAGATTAGGTTCATGAGGATGGGCCATGCTCAGAATTGTTCCCATGCATATGACCATTGTGTAGCCACTGTGTCAACCCACCTCCGTGAGGGCCTTCCTCTTTTGTGCTGCTCCTCCTCTTTACCAAGCATGGTGTCCTCCCATGGACTGGTCCCTCTTGACAATTTGTTGAATGGACGTTGCCATTCTTGCCTCTAAGGAGCACTCTGGCCATGTGTGGTAGCACATTATATCTCAGAAGGGGTTAAAGGTTATGGATAGTTACAAGCAATTGTAGATTTAATAAATAACTTAAATTACTGAATTAAATGACATTGATGGATAAATCCACACTTAATTCACAATAAAGAATGATTTCACAACAGAATTTTTAAAATGAGGTTTTTCTATTATCTCTTCTTCTGAAACAGACTATCACTAGTCACAATCAAGGCATCTTGTTGACTGCTGAATGACCTACATCCTTCACCCTCCCATCTCAGAAAATCTGAAAGTGATTGCTTTTAAATTGTACTCTTATGTTCTGGAGATCAGAATAATGTAATTAATAATATTGTTGAACTTGATGTTGTAACCAGGACATTGCTATTTTTATTTAATTGACCAGGATGATATATTCAATGCTGTACCCATTAGGACTCACTAACTCTAGTGAATAATAACATTAATTTTGATTTTTGCTTTTGTCCATGCTGGCTTAAGTCCTAGAAAAATGACAAACGGGCTTTTGCCTTTTAAGAAACACTGAAATGTCCACGCAGGACTGCAATCTAAGCTTCACTTTTAGATTGCAAAAGTCTGGAGATAACCAAATAAAGACTATTTTAAATTATCAAGGATAAACAGAATTGATAGACCACTGGCAAACCTAACCAAAGAAAGGAGGGAACAAATTTCAATAGGAAGAATAAGGGATGAAAGAGGGGTCATTCTAACACACACTAATGAAATCAAAAGGAGAGTTACACAGTGCTATGAGGGACTGTACTCCAATGAATTCAACAATTTGGAAGAAATGGACAAATTCCTGGAAAAATAATCCCTCCATAGACTATTCTTGTGGTCTCAACAGACCCATAACAGTAGAAGAAATAGAAAAGGTTATCAAGGGATTACCAACAAAAAAAATCCCCTGGACCAGGTGGCTTCACTGGAGAATTCTACCAAGCATTTAGGTAAGCACTAACACCAATCCTACACAAACTCTTCCAGAACATAGAAAAAAGATGGCAAACTCCCGACCTCCTTCTATGAAGCTAGTATAACTCTGATACCAAAACCGGGCAAGGAACCCACAAAAATTGAGAACTACAGACCAATATTCTTATGAGCATTGATGCAAAAATCATTAACAATATTCTACCCAACAGAATACAAAAGTATATAGAACAAATAATTCACCATGACCAAGTGGGATTCATACCAGGGATGAAGGGATGGTTTAACATACGAAAGACTATTAGTATTATTCGTCACATTGACTTGAAAAACTATAAAAACCACATGGTAATATCGATAGATGCAGAAAAAGGATTTGACAACATTCAACACCAATTCCTGTTTAAGACACTTGAGAAGCTAGGAATGGAAGGAAAGATCCTCAAGACAATACAAGCTATATATGAAAAAACAACAGCCAACATCATAGTCAATGGAGAAAAGACTAACACATTCCCACTGAAAAAGGGGACCAGGCAAGGTTGCCCTTATCCCCTCTATTATTTAATATCGTGCTGGAGGTTTTAGCTAACAGCATAAGGCAAAGAAGACACATCAAAGGTATTTGTCTGGTGAAGGAAGAAGTGAAACTATCGTTATTTGCAGATGATATGATTTTATATATGGAAAATCCCAAAAGTTCCACAAGGGTAGTACGAGAAGCAATAGAGGAATTTGGCAAAGTGGCGGGATACAAGATCAACAAACGTCCATCGGACTGTTATACACATCAGATAAGACTACAGAAGAGGAGATTTAAAAAAGGTGGTACCTTTCACAATAGCCAGATAAAAATGGAAATATATAGGTATATACCTGACTTAAAAAAAACAAAAGATCTATAAGGTGAAAACTGGAGAACACTCTTACAAGAAACCAATAGCAACCTCAACAAATGGAAGAATATTCCATGTTCGTGGATTGGAAGACTCAATATAGTCAAGATGTCAGTTCTGCCAATGGCACTATATAAGTTTAATTTAATCCCGATAAAATTACCCTTATCTTTCCTCAGAGAATTGGAAAACTGATTACCAACTTCATATGGAGAGGGAAGAAACCCAGAATTAGCAGAGAACTCCTCAAGAAGAAGGACACCATGGGAGGACTTGCGTTACCTGACTTTAGCACATACTATACAGACACAGTTGTCAAAACCGCATGGTATTGGTTCAATGACAGATGCTCAGACCAATGGAAAGGAACTGAAAACCCAGAAATAAAATGCTTAGCATACAGGCAACTGATTTTTTATAAGGGTCCCAAATATATCAAAAGGGTAGCAGATTCCCTCTTTAAAAAGTGGTGCTGGAAAAAATGGATATTTACCTGCAGCAAAATGAAGCAAGACCTTTATGTCACTCCATGCACAAGAATAAACTCAAGGTGAATCACAGAACTTGAAGTTAAACCCCAAATTATTAGGGCCATCAATGAGGGAATTGGGACCAACTTGAGAACTGTGGCACAGGGAATACACAGGATATCAGAAATAGGGAAGGACACACACACAGAGGAGGCACAAATTGACTATTGGGATATACCGAAGATAAAACAATTGTGTACAACAAAAGAATTCACCAAGAGAGTTATAAGAGAATCCACGGACTGGGAAAACATCTTTAGCATTGACATATCAGACAAAGGCCTTATTACTAAAATCTAAAATACTCTGCTAGATTCCAAAAAGAAAAAAAACTAATTTCTCATTTGAAAGGTGGGCAAAGGACTTGAACAAAAGTTTCACAGGGGCAGAAATCTGAATGGCCAACAAACATATGAGAAAATGTTCCCGATCTTTAGCCGTAAGAGAAATGCAAATTAAAACAATAATGAGGTAGCACTTAACACCCCCAAAGGTAGCCCAACTCAAAAAACAGAAAGCATCAAGTGTTCGAGCAGCTGTGGGAAGACAGGAACTCTCATTCATTGCTGGTGGACTTGTAAGTATGTATGACCACTATGGAAATCGATCTGTTGATATCTAAAACAGATGGAAATCGAGTTACCATACGACCCAGCAATCCCCCTTCTGGGCATATACCCAGAAGAGGAAAGAAAAAAACCAAGGCCAGACATCTGTGCTCCAATGTCCATTGTGGCACAGTTCACAATTGCAAGGAGTTGGAAGCAACCCAAATTTCCATCAACTGTTGATTGGATTAAAAAACTGTGGTATATACATACAATGGAGTACTATGCATTTATAAAAAGCAGTGATGAACGTATGAAGCACATAGCAGCATGGGAAGAACTGGAGCAAATCATCCTAAGTGAAGTAAGTCAGGAACAAAAGGACAAATACAACATGAGCCCGCTGAGGTATGCATTAAATTAAAAAAATGCAAAAGGTGCATAGGGAAAAAGCTAATGTATACAAATATTCTTGGGGTGAGGACTGTGTAGTATGGCAGGGATCAAATCAAATCCAGGGATGCACATGGAAGACAAAAGCGGAGGAAGTGGGGAAAGGAAGAAAAAAAGGATGAAAATAAGGGAGAGATGGGTGGTGGGGGTATGGGGCGCTGACCCATCCAAGGAGAGGGTGTTGTTTATGTCTCCGCAGGAAAAGAGGGACCAGACTTCGACCCAGTGCCCCAAGGTGTGTGTGCGTAATTCCAGCATGGAGTGGTGAGCCAGTGGAGACATCTGGGGGGCTGGTCTTGGTACCAAATACTGGGTGGACGCCTGCCCCTCCCCCCAGAAGAATTTATTTCAAGGGACAGCATTGTGTGCAGCTCCAGGAGAGGGACACATCTGGTCCGAGCACACGGGAGTGGATGAAGGTGCCCAGTGGGAGATAGTGGAGCACTTCCTGGCACACAATCCCCTGAGGACAATGACCCCAATTAGAGCAGCCAGTCCACAGAAAGGAACACATGGCCAGCTACATTATGAGACATGACGTCCCTCACTGACCGATGACCCTGCGGAGACAGCACCGGAGACACAGTGTGGGAATTGCGCTCTATCTGATCCCACCATACCAAGGCAAAGCACTGTGGGAGTGCAGTGGAACAGCAAGGGAATGGAGTGGCAAGGTCCCCAGGGAATGCTGAAAGTGGACTTTGGGGCCAGGGCATGATGCCCCCACAGACTGAACTGGAAAACACTCCTAAAAGCCAATAAATGATCCTTCAACTAACTACAAATAAATGATGACTTTATGCATAAATGATTCTAAATATATCAAAAATACTACAGCTGATAAACTGAAAAATGTCTCGGCTACATTTCAGCACATGATACTAACTTTGTACTTCAATCCCTACGCATTCACTACTAAATCACCATCTCACAAACCATTAACCCTTATACATTAACGTGCTGAGTATCCTTACAACACACTGATAACTAGCTAAAAAGCCACTCATCTTCCATAACTTCTACTAACACCCTGAGAATCACCTGATGCCTCAACAAAGTTAACATGTGCTTAAAAAATCCAATGAGGATCCACTCTAAATCTAACCTAATGCATTCATTCCAATTCTTGAAATCAGAGTCACAACCTTGACTATAGTCTATCAACTTAATCCTAACCTTATGACTCTAAATCTCAAATTCAGAAACTACCCCTGAAAACTCTAATCTTTAAACAGTATATCTACATCATTATACCTTAACATATACACCCTTAATCAACTCAAAACATAATCTGTTAGGCAGAAACTTTCTACACATAATGCCTTTTAATCTGTCCAGCAACACCTGAGTGTCAAAGCATCAAATTAACTCCTAATTCTATCCCTTGATTCTTGTTCTTGAACCAGGAAAATTGATTAATCTCAGGACCCGACTTCCGATCTTAAGTACAGACTCTGCCTCTAGCACACTAAAACCCTAACTAAGCACCAAACCTAACACACCGAAAAAAACTCATGCTGCTAATTACGTGTGGGGATCTGTCTCCTCTCCCAGATTTTGCCTAAATGTAAGAGACTGCAACAGGTAGACATGCAAAATTAGGAAACACCAACACATCCTCTGTTTACAGTTATTTTTTACAAATGGTTCATGAAACTTGGAAAAATGAAGGGATATATAAATGTTTAAATATGACAAAAAGCATATGACCAAGATCTACCCCAAGACACTTGTGGTCCTCTGCTCTACTGTGTCCTACACTCAAGAAGCCTTCTCTGCTATTAGACATATGCAGGAATGTGTTACCCAATAACCAAGGTGACCAAGAGCTTACCAAGTACTTACTCACTAATTTGTAGGTCACAATGCATCCTGGTTTCTCCCTCAAATATGTAGTGAAAACATGTTTCATGAAACAAATAAATTACTGGTTATTCTACCTTTGATCCCCTCCATTCCATTTTTCTCAGGGACCCTCATGTCACTAGAGATGAAGGTGGTAACAAATTAAAAGTTCCTTTATTGGAACCATGATCTCCATATCTCACAACATTGGACTTTTTCCTCAGACTTAAAAGCTTTGAAGAAGATGTAATACACCCTTCTAACCCTAAAATATTTGAGTCTGTGACTACTTGAGTTTCCAGAAATCCAACCACTTAACCTGACAAGACATACTTCCAGTAGGAGCTGTGAGCTTCACCCCTTAAGTGTAAAGATGTTATTCCCAGGGACATCCTGTCGGTCCAGTGCCAGGAACTCCCTCTCAGTGCACACTGGGCTCTCCACTCATGGAGAAGTACATCCTCAAAGAGTCACTCGTGATAACAACAGCAGGCCAACCCCATGCTGACTTAATTGGTTAAATCCTGACCAGGCACCCTGGGTGTGTGGATATCTAAATATACCCTGGAATGAAAGTGAGACCTGGATGTGGACAAATCAGCTACTAAGAATCCATTAGTGGAGGTTACAGAAGCAGCGTGTTAGCACAGGCTGAATATCGTTGAGCTCAACCCAAGGTCCCGGAGGCAAAAAGCTGTGTTCCTCCCTGAGCCTGTCTTACATACCTACTAGCTGAGGGTACCTGGCATGGAATAGGTCCCCATGCCCAGGTTCCAGGTACTTTTACCTTCCAGGAAGCACAAAACATCCAAGCATGGATGATCCACTGTCTTTCCACACAGCACAGCCTGATCTGAAATCCACATCTGCCCCAATTTCAGCACCTTGAATTATCTGCCTCCAGGCTCACCTGGATCCTGAGCAGGAGATGGGAAATAAAGGAGGGAAGGCAAGAGACTGATTAAAGGGTAATCACCTGTTATTACTTCAGCATCATTATAAAAAAATATGTAATTTATACTCCAGGAGCCTTCCTTATTGGAATATCTGTCCTTTCGTGAGTCCAGAAAATCAGGGGTTCTCAACCTTCCTAAGACCACGACCCTTTAATACAGTGCCTTATGTTGTGGTGGTGCCCAAACATAAAATTATTTTCATTGGTACTTCATAACTATCATTTTCTACTGTTATGCATCAGGAGAACCATGTGAAAGGGTCATTATACCCCTACAGGGGTCGCCACCCATAGGTTGAGAACCAGTCGTCCAGATGCAGGCAGAATAAACCCGAGGTGGATTGGGTGAAGTTGCTGTGGGAGGTGTTCTTAGGAAACACTTGGCAGCTCTAGGGACACCTGGCACACACAGACACACATGCACACAGGTGAACACATGAAAATATTAGCAAACAAGAATCTAAAATGTAGGCAGAGAGAATTCAAAATCCAAGTGAAGTAAGAGACCATGTATAATATTTAACATAAAATAAGGGCTCACCCAAAACCCAGAGCTTAGCATCATGATCTGCGTGTTTGTTGCATTATAAAATGTAATACTTGGAGACACTTTTTTTCTGTTAATCTCATTTATCAAGCAAGGCTTTTTCACCAGTAAATGAACTTTTGTCAAACTTCATTGTGCATTATTCATACATGACCACCCCTCAAATCTTATAAATTCTCTTTCTCTCTCTCTCTCACCTCTCTCTATTTCTTTCTCCATTCAGTGTCGACTGCTTAAATATTTTCACGTTTGTAATTTATGAATACTAAGAGGGCATTACACCATTGTCACAGGGTATAATTACCAATGAATGAAAATTAATTATAAAGATTGTTTACCTTAATTATGTCTTCTTAATTATGTGTGTCTTATTTGGAGATATTAGAATGAATGGCATTAACAATGAATGGTAATTTTTTAATCACCATTATTTGCAAAAATCTGCCCGGGCACACAGAGAAGACAGTAAGGCCAACATCAGCTTTAGAAATGATGTCCACTTTCTGAAGAGGACATCGTCAGAGGACCATACTGGGGATACATGGTGTGGAGTGAGCCTGGTCTGACACCCACCTCCCTCCACAGTGGGGTGAACCAATAAGGGAACAGAACATGTCAGTAACGGGAGCCAAACCAAGTCATAAAGCCCCTGAGGAGCCACAAAAATAGACGTCAGGCTAGGAGGGGCAGTTCCCAGAACACCCCAGGACCGGTGGGGAGATTGTCATAAAGGTCAGTGGACAGACCTGGGATTATGTATATTTTTAGGTGTGGGTTTGTTTTTTTTTTTGCTAGTCTCCCCCCCTCCCCCGCCTTTTTTAATTCAATCTTTTCTTTTGTTTCAGCTCTTGTTGATTTTCCTATCCATATAGTCAAGGGAAGCAACTGGACCAATGATTCTGGAGGGCCTTGGGGAAATAGGGGGTGGGGGGAGGGAGTGGTGATCAAACAATTCCATAGACAGGGGAACAACTAGGGAATTAAATCAGTAATGAGGACGTAGACATCCTGGGGCTGTTGGAGCAATGGCAATTTAGCTGAGAGACATTAGTAAGAGGCAGAGAAGGGGTGAGTGTGATGGTAGAACAGGGGGAATTTAAAATGAAATAGAGAAAAGATCTAGGAAGCAAAGCTATGGATAGAGGTATAAACATAAGGGTGTACATATATAAATATAGTAATTCATAAAATAGTGTTATTGGCCTATGTACATATATTTGTATGGCCATACATTGAAGTGGATGGACTTTGGGCTTCTGCTCCAGCCCTCCCTCAACACAAGAACACTTTGTTCTAACAACACGGCATTTTACTATATTGTTATTTAAGTTCAAGTTAATGTGGTACAAACATAACAATGATTGAGAGAGAACAATTAATAACACAATCTATGAGTCCAGTAATATTCTGATACAAGTGTCAGATAATGATACTTCAAGAAAACGGTAGGCCAACATTGATAATGGAGCTACATGAAAAAAATATTTTTAAATATTAGGAACTGACTCAGTTCCCAAATAACTTGAACTTAATAATACAAGAATATGGTATTTATTCATAACTGCCAGAATCTGCACCTTTAAAAGTCTTACCATTAGGCTAGAAGTGTCTCATAGAATTTTATTTATTTTATTTTTTATTAAATATTTTATTGGAGGCCCTTACATCTCTGATCACAATTCATATATTCATCCATTGTTTCAAGCAGATTTGTACAGGAATTAACAAGACTAACAATAGCATTGACCACAGATGCTAATGATCCTGAGAAGTGAGGATGGTGACATGTTGTCTCATATACTTTGAATATGTTATCAGGAGAGCTCCATCTTGGGAAAATGACGTCATGCCAGGTAAAGTAAAAGGGCAATTGGAAAGAGGAAGAGCCTATTGAGGGACTGGATCATTGGCTGCAGCAATGGACTCAAACATAAAATCCACCCTGAGATGGAGCAGGAGTTGGCAGTGTTTCAACTGATTGTACCTAGGTTCTCGGTGAGCTGGAAACTACTTGGGGACAACTTACAACAACAACAACACACTATCCATTTTGTCCAAGACGTTTCTGTTTCCATTCTTCCCCATCAACTAAATCCTGTCCTTGATCTTACTTACATGACTGGTTAGCCTAGCAGGCGGTGAGTTCAGTTCCAGACATGAAAGTGACAAAAGGCCATTTACTTGAAGGTCTCTTTTGTGAGTTTGGGTCGCCATTATCCTCCCACTCTATGCAGGAATTTCTAATGGGATTCCTTTTGGAGCACTTGGTAGTGGTGACTGCGCACATCTCGTTCTGCTGATCAATCACTAACTTTAGGTGAACAATCTAATGAGAAATAGCTTGTATAACCGAGGTAATGTTGTGGACTCTAGTTGCATGCTATTGTGGGTGGCTCTACAATGAATGAACAAACCCCTGTTTGTGAAGAGGGTATAAGTTGGGCTGCTAACTTTAAGACTAGCAGTTTGGAACCACCTACAACACCACAGGAGAACGAATGAGCGTTCTACTCCAGCAAAGATTTTCATTCTTGGAAACTCACCAGGGAAGTCCTCCCCTGTCCTATAGTATCTATGTGAGTCTGCACTGACTTGATGACAATGAGGTTTTTATCGTGGGGGCGTGGGAAATGGAAATTAATGATTTATCCATGGAAACAGGAAACCTCACATGAAAGCAGGTGTAATAGCTACACAGTTTCATTTCAACATGGTAAATAAGTCCAGGGGTGGAGGTTAGCCTGTCAATCAGATCACAACCTGATGATGCCTCCTGGTGGGCATGACCTTCTCATGTAGATTCTGGGAATTTCCACTCTTTTTCCCTGGAGCTGTGCTACCCTCTCTTTCTGCTTCACCTTCCAGCTCTTGAGTCACTTGGAGAGCTGGAAGAGCCCCATGGAGACCATGCCAGCACTAAATGCTTCTACCACCATTGGATACACAAGACTTTTCACCCACTGGCCTGTGGTCTTCCTGTATTCATCATGATTGCATGTGCTGTGTGAGTCTGAAGAGGAAATCATGGACTAGTATTAGACATATGGGCTAATATCGGACTTTTAGAGTTGCTCTGGACTGGGATGTAATGTTTTCTTGTTATCTATTAGTCATTGATGTAAATCTATTTCTTACACATATTTGAATGACCCTGAATTTTTTTCTCTAGTCTACCCAGTATAACACAGCAAGTATTTCCAGAGAAGTCACCCTTTAGTTGCAAAATCTAGGCTAAGTTTCCCCAGATCTAAGGATAAGATGGCTCTATCAGAACTGGGAACATAAATCAGTTTAATTCAGAAAATATTACCTGATAAGCGACGTTTGTGGATTCCTGAAAAAGTCAGGTGACAGTTTTCTGTACAGTCTGGGGAACTATCTTACCATATTGGGAAACATAACAGTGTTACAATTCTCCTATCTCCATTTTCAGCCAGCAACTTTGGCATCTGACTTGAACTTTCATAAAGGAATTCCTAAGTATAACAGGAATGAAAGAAGCACAATCTTTAGGGATGCAAGTTAATCGGGAAATGGTTCACTTTGATCTTTCCCAAAAACACTTGTTCTGAGAGTCCCGGCAGCCAAGAGTTACCTGCAGGAAGCAAATTTAAATTTCAGATCACTCAACTTGGAAAAGTCTTCCCCACTGTCCGTACACGAACTCTTGGACCAATAGAAACGTGAGTGAGTGATACATTAAATTAGCAGAGTGCATGAATAATGATTAGCATCATAGAAGAACATAACTCTCATGCTTAACTGTCCCCAAAGCTTCCCAGTGAAATCATACAAGAAGATAGTATAAATTCCAACTCCAAGGACAGACAAGTTTAACAACCCTTCTCCCATCCACGTTCCTCCATTCCCTTGTCACTGCTCCTGCTTAAGGTTTATTTTTAAATTTTGTTAAATTGACATATAACTTACCTAGACGTGCATGCTACTTACTTCTCTTTTCCTAAAAATCAATCATATACGACGATGCTTTAGGTCGCAGAATGGACCTTCACCACAAAGGTTAAGCAAGGACCCTTAGTTCTTGCTTCGGCTCCATTTACACCTTGGCAGGATTCGATGGTTGGGTGTTTCCAGTTACTTAGGAGGATGGACATCCGGGTAATCTGATAACAGGCTTACACACTCCATGTACATGGTTCTATTACATCCCATGTCACTCATGCACTCTCTCTGCTCAGGGGAAAAGTACTGGTGCCTAGTCCATTGTTATCTGAGTCTTTGCAGCTGCAGTCTCAGCAGCAGCTGTGGGTCCTTTGGCGCGGACCGCCTCTCCCGGACTCCTCCCCTAGCCCCACCCCAGACCCGCCAGGCCACGCCCACCCTCACCAGGCACCTGTGTTGGTGCAGCAGCAGAAATGGGCGGGGCAAGAGCTGCCTTGAGAGGAAGTGAAGGCAGAGACCCTACTCCTCCCTGACCCCACCAGCTCCTCCCACCCTGGGTCACGCCCAGACAGGGCAGGAAGTGGCGGTGTCTTAATCTGAACTGCAACTCACAGCAAGGCTCCCACTATCCGTGCTGTGCTCAAGGCGCCGGAGAAGCGACCACAGCCTGAGGACCCTGTTGTCGGCGCTCCCAGGTGGGAGGCTCTGGGCTCCAGGACATGTATGTAGGCGGAGCCTATTTTAGTGCAGCTGACTAGGGTGCAAGCGCCCTTTCTCTCCCCCAGGAACCCTGCCAGCGCTTCTCTTGGTGAGAGGTGGGCGGGTGTCCCCAAGGCCGGTCCTAGTTCCCCACATTTGGATTGGTTGGTGTTCATGGTGGGATTCCCTGTTGGAGAAAGGGGATCCCGGCTGGGGTTTGGGGCTTCAAGGTTCCCTGAGTCTCTCATTGTGGGTCTCCTAAAGACCGTCCCTTGTTTCCTTTCACACAGAGGCACCTCCTCCCTGAGACTCCTTGCGCCTCCTCAGCTCAAAGGTGAGCCCTGGGGTCTTGTTCTGCTGACCTCACTGGACCCGACCAGTCTGTGCTTGGCGCAAGATCTCTTGCTGGTCCGTGACAGAAACGTCTTCCCTGGCTCTAAAAATATTGATGGTGGCCCTTTTTCTTACTCCTTGTTTTGATTTTTATCTATATATTACTATGGTTTTAAAAATCATTCCCATTTCATTTCATTTCTATTCTTTATTGTTTCTGTTGGGTTCAGTTTGTGAAGCACAGAAGGAATGAATGCCTAGAGATGAAATAATATGCCAGGGTTTGTAGGGATGGCTGGGTGGGGTCACGGTGGGTGGCTGGTGGAGATGGGGAGGGTGAGGGGAATTGGGGAGTAAGAATGAAGGATTGAGGGGCCTGTACACTAGAACTGAAGGTGACTATCAAGTCTTTTGAGAGGCGATTTAATCTTGGGAAAATAGGCAAGGTTTAAATCGATTGTGGTAATGATTGTGTAATTCTTGAGATGGCTGAACTATGGAATTGTGGGAGTACGTGGGATATGTGGATTAAGTGCCCCCAAAAGTGTTTTTTAAAAGAAAGAAGCTCTCCATCACAAAAGCAATCTAACTAAACTATGCACAGAAGAATCAAAACCCAAATTGAAACAAAGGAACCAAAAACAAGGTAATGCTAAATGGAAGTGACCCTGAAATGGGCCCTTGGCTTTGAACGTTGTGAGGCTGAAGGACAATTTACTTGGGGCTGGTGTAGTGGACGTTGGCCTTGGTGCTTCGGCCACGGCTGCTTGGCCAACTGTCCAGGCAGCGGCAGGCGCATGGTCGCCAGGGTGTCCCAAGCTTTGATAGTTGAGCAGTTTGGAATGTGCCAGTTGAGATGCCTGGTAGGCGATGAGCCCACCGTTGTCATTGATCAACGAGTGCATGACGCCCATGGCCCTGAATGAGATGCTGGAGTCCGAGTGGACCTACTGGAGCACCTTGTGCACATACACAGAGTAGGTCTCCTTGCTGCTTCATAGGCATTTCTTGCTGTGTTTCATCTGAGCCTTAGCTGCAGCCTCCATGGGGTCCCTCTCCGGGGCAGGCAGGGACTTATCAGGGTCAGGTGGGTTGTTTGACTGGGCCGGTACACCTGGCAAAGGTAATGTAGGTGCCCGAAGGCGAGCTGAGGGAGGACAGAAATCCCCTCCTGGAGCAGAAGGGTTAAAGCTCGCTGGATCTTGATTTTCAGTAGAAATACACACTGTGGAAGCAGGACCTCTAGATCCCTCTGACCTTTTGGGTTTTCAACAGGAAGTGTTGGAAAAGTTACCACAGGGATAACTGGCTGTGGTGGCCAAGTGTTCATAGTGATGTCACTTTTTAATTCTTCAATGTCGGAATGATTTGATCTGATCTTCCCTGTATGATGGGAGTGGAGGGGTGAGGGGCTGGAGTAGAGGAGAGAGGAGGGAGGACAGAGGAGAGGAAGGAGGAGGGAGAGAGAGATTGGAGCGGCCTCCACACTCTCTGATGGCCCTTAGTCTGGAACCCCGGCCTGCCCCCTGCTGGACAAGGTGGGTAAATCAGCCACTGAGTGGGGACTTCTTTTTCTCCACACTACTTATGTAGTCAACTAGGAGGTCCTATTAAGAAAACGGGTTGGAGATGCTCACATTGTGAACTTTTGTGTCAGCGCGCCAGTTGGAACCCTGGCCTGCTCTCAGCGCTCTCCCAGCCTGCAGGTACCCAGGCTCTCCCTCCTGTTCTCACAAACTTTTGAATAGTTAAGTTGGATTCCATTTAACTTTCTTAGATCTTATCATTTTTTCAAAATGTTTCACAAAAAATATATTTTCAATTCCATTATTTTACTTACGTGATTTTGGTGTGTACATATGTGCATGTGTGTATACCATACACACGTTTTTGTAGTATCCTTTTGGATAACCACTAAGGAGGTTGACCAGTAGTTTTGTTCGGGCAAAATGTGTGTATTCTGCCAAGTGTATATATAAATCTACTAGTACTGCTTCTGCCCATTTTAACCCTGCAGGCAGGCTGGCCAGCTCTTGCTGCTCTCTGGCAAGCAGCATCACCTCCTCCTCTTCTGTTTTAGGAGGGTATCGGTGTGTTGGAAAGATGCTCAGCATTTTAATATGTAAGGGTTTGGGAGTTGGAGATTAGCAGTTAATCTTTAGGGATTTAAGTACCAAGTTATTTTTGTGTGTTGAAATGTAGCCTACAACTTTTTTATATTTACTAGCTATAGTATTTATGATCTATTTGGCATCTTTTTTATGTGAAGTCATCAATTTATGATAAATAAAGAATTTTTATTTCTTTTCTTTGGAAGTCATTTTTCTTCCTTTTTTTGATGCCCCCTTTTCCCCCCTCTTCCTTTTATTAATTCTTTTTTTCTGATTAATCTAGCTAGTACAATTTTTAATATGAGCGGTGAAAATGGACATGTATGTTTATCCTGATTTTCTTTCTCCTACATGTGACATTTGCAATTTTTCCCCAAGAATGAACATTAGCATATTGGATTTGACCTATTTCATGTTAGATTTGTAGTTGTTTTGTTTTTAACATGAAAAGCCTTTGACTTTGTTTAGTATGTATTCTGTATCTATTTAGATAATTGACTTTTTCCCCTTCAATAGGCATAATTGAGTGTTTATTTTCTTGTGTTAAATCAGTTCTGGGATGAATTAGAATTAATCATGATACATACTTATTTTAATATATTGTCTGGTTCAGTTTCCTTTTATTAAAATAACTTTTTAATTCAGATCCGTTATCAACACTGATCTACAGTTTTCTTAAAGTATCATTATCTGACATTGGTATCAGGTTATTTCTGGTGTCATAGAAGGTGTTATTAAGTGCTCTCTCAATACTATTGTTATGTTGGAATCCAATAAGTTGAACTTAACAAAACAGTAAAATAGTGTTTATTCATCTTATGTGAATTCTCTAGCTGCCAGAATTTTTAGTTTTCATCTATTGTACAGTTAGGCTGGAAATTTCTCATGAAATTTTATTTTGATTCAATTGATTATAGACCTTCTAAGCATCCTGAAATTCAGTGAGTAACTATTGTCAGTCCCTTGCTCTGCTGGATCTTCTGATCTTCCAGCCGAATCCTCAGTGTACAGGACTACATTATTTACAGTTTCCTAGAAAGACAAATAGCTACTCACAACTTAGTGACTGTGTTGCCCTTAGACTAGAGTCCATGTTCATGAAAATACTCTGCCATCTGGCATGCTGTGAGGGCCTTAGAGAACTGCCTTCAGCTCACCAAAAGAATGGATTAACGAGGGGTGGAATTCCTCAGTGATTTTGTTGTCACCTTGTTTGTTCCAATTTTATTAACTGAAGAAGCCTCTTCCTTTAAAAAATTTTTTTGTCATTTTTTCTTCCCTTTTTTAATGAGAGAAATAATATCTTTTGTAAACATTAGCACACTAATGACTTTGTGTTTGTGCTGG
Source organism: Tenrec ecaudatus (assembly GCF_050624435.1). Taxonomy (NCBI): domain Eukaryota; kingdom Metazoa; phylum Chordata; class Mammalia; order Afrosoricida; family Tenrecidae; genus Tenrec; species Tenrec ecaudatus. Next base: position 69,779,333 of record NC_134546.1, on the reverse strand, counting down.
GTGTATATTTGTGGTTTCTGAGACTGTTATCCTGTCAGCTGTCATTGTGTCAATTCCATTTTACAGGGACCCATTGCACAACAGAACAAAACACTGCACTCTCCTGTGCCATCCTCACAATTGAGGATGAATGCATGCTTTTTAAAAATTTATTTATTTTAACTCATTTTTTATGGCCTTGTACAGCTTGTATTACAATCCATGCATACATCTACTGTTAAGCACATTTGTACATATGTTGCTATCATAATTTTCAAAACATTTTCTTTCTACTTGACCCCTTGGTATCAGCTCCTCGTTTTTTTTCCCTCCCTCACGAAGCCTGGATTACTTATATTTTCTTGCTTTTTCATGTCTTTTTTTGAGTCAAGTTCTTTTAAAAATTTTTTTTCAATCTTTTTTTGGGGGCTCATACAACTCTTACCACAATCTATATATACATCCATGTATCAAGCACTTTGGTGCATTTGTTGCCATCATCATTCTCAAAACATTTGCTTTCTACTTGCACCTTTGATATCAGCTCCTCATTTTAAAAAAATCATTTTATTAGGGGCTCATACAACTCCTATCACCATCCATACATACATCAGTTGTGTAAAGCACATTTGTAAATTCGTTGTCCTCATCATTCTCAAAACATTTGCTCTCCACCCAAGCTTCTGGCATCAGGTCCTCATTTTTCCCCTAACTCCCCACTCCCCCATCCCTCATGAAACCTTGGTAATTTATAAATTATTATTTTGTCATATCTTGCTCTGTCCTACGTGTCCCCTCCCCCCACTTTTCTGTTGTATGTCCTCCAGGGAGGAGGTTACATGTAGATCCTTGAAATAGGTTTCCCCTTTCCAACCCACTCTCCCTATTCCCTCCCAGTATCGCCCCTCACACCACTGGTCTTGATGGGATAATCTGCCCTAGCTTCCCTGTGTTTCCAGTTCCCATCTGTACCAGTGTATATCCTCTGGTCTAGTCAGACTTGCAAGTTAGGGTTTAGATCATGACAGTGGAGGGGGGTGGGTATGGAAGCATTTAGGAACTAGTGGAAAGATGTATTTTTCATTGTTGCTACATCACACCCTGACTGTCTCGTATCCTCCCCAAGACCCTTCGGTAAGGGTATGTCCAGTGGCCTACAAATGGGCTTTGGGTATCCACTCTACTCTCTCCCGCTCATTCACTATGGTAAGATTTTTTTGTTCTGATGATGTCTGATACCTGATCCCTTGTCACCTTGTGTTGCACAGGCCGGTGTGCTTCTTCCATGTGAGCTTTGTTGCTTCTGAGCTACATGACCACTTGTTTACCTTCAAGCCTTTAAGACCCTGGACGCTATATCTTTTGATAACTGGGTAACATCAGCTTTCTTGCCCACACTTACTTATGCACCCATTTGTCTTCAGTGGTTGTATCAGGGAGGTGAGCACAAAATGATATGAGTATTTTCACTTTGATGTCTGATAACTCATCCCTTTGTCACTTTGATGGCTGATAATTGATCCCTTTGTGATCATGCAGCCTGGTGTGTTTCTGAGCCAAGTAGCCGCTTAAATACCTCAAGCCTTTAAGAATTCCAGACACTATATCTTTTTATAGCCTTTAACCTACTGAATCAGACTCATAATGACTTTAGGGTTTTAATCATGAAATTGGCAAATTTTATTATGAAATTTGTATTAGACAACATTACATTAATGTTGTTTCTTTTTTATGTCAAACATTATTTTAAAATAATTTTTGAAATCCTCAAAATAAAAATCTTAAAAAAAAAACAGTTCAGCAACTTAGATCCTTTAATATTTTCTCTTCTTTTTACCATTCAATCCATTTTATTAGGATCTAATTCAGACATCGTACCATTCTATGGTTCACTCTTATCAAGCCGTGTTGTACAATTATTGCAATCAGTTTCAAAACATTTTCTTCCTTCTTGAAATTCTTTATATCAGCTCCCTTTTAACCCCCATTATCCTTGCTGAAGCCCCCAAAACCCCTGTTCTACTTATTGTCTCTGAAGATTCACCTATCCTGGGTTTCATAAATTGAAAAACATAGGGAAAAACATAACAGGGAGTGAGAAAGGCTACTAACAATGACAAAATACAACAGAGATTAAACCCTTATATGAAAAAAACCCCACAGAAAATATTAAAAACTAAATCAAGCACAAATGTATCAAAAGGAGATCAAGTGACAAGGTTTTAACCATCAAGTCAGATTTATCATTTTAATTTACTACAGTCATCTCTCCTACACTGTCTGATCACCAGGTTACTTCATTGCTCAACTATGATTAGAGGACAATCACAGGAGCTTAGTCGCTGTGTAGATCCTGAGAATGTATGTTGAACTACCACTGACATCCACAGCCAGAATCTCACAACTTAATTCTGATACTATTTCCTCATTTGGATTTGGATTATGTTATTTACAATCCTGGTAAATCTTTTTAGAGCTTTATCTTTCTCCTTTGGAATGGCAGGTGGTTTTGAACTGCTGGTCCTGCATTTCATATACCAATGTAAAATCCACTATGCCACAGGGACAGTGGACTTGTATATCATCTTATTTGTTTATAGTATTTATTAGTTATTGCGCTTTGTTTTCCTGATTGTTTGATAGCTTCACAGTTGAACTTAATAAGTAGTGAAATATGAACTTAATTTTAAATATTAAGTAATTTTAACACTTTCTGGATATAAAATGGTGTAATTTATTATTATTTTAATTAATTATATTTGGCTAACCAGAATTAATTTCCATTTTTTGTATCTCACTCGATCAGAGATGTTGTTGGGTGCTTTTGAGTCAGTTTTACTCATGATGGCTCTGTATACAAAAGAACACATACACAAACCACAAAGTCTTGAAGCATCCTTACTTGCTCCTAGATCTGAGCACATGTTTGCGGACATTGTGACTGTGTATCTAATTGAGTGTTTTCCTGTATTTTGATGACACTTTACCAAACAGGATGTTCTTCTGTAGGACCTGGTTCCTCTGAGAATATGTTCAGGGTATGTGGGAAGCCTCACTAGTCTCAGTTTTAAAGAGCATTCTGAGATATTAGACTGCAATGTCCTCTTCTTATGACTCATTTCCTGTAGACAAAAGAACAGAAAGAAAAATGGGCCGGGTGCTTTTTCTTGCTAACACTACCAAACCGGATGTTTCTCTCCAGAACTGCTGGGCCCCCTGATCACATGTTCAAAATATGTGAAAAAAGTTGCCATTCTCTATTCCATGGGACATTCAAAGTTGCCTTCCAATGAGTGTGTCCTTCATTGTGACCCCAATGAATGATCTTACTAATGACTCTGCCCACCTGACAGGTCATTCTAGTTCACCTGTTCCCAGTGTCAGGGGTCTCTCTATTCCTGGAACCCTTGTTTCTGCATCAAGGGAGAGACTGGGTAACAAGCATCACTTGGGACATATCACAAGGTTAGCATCAGAAGACTCCACAGTTATTTTTTCAGGCACAGAGAATATTGGTCAATCACTACCCATAGTGCAAAGGGAGCAGTACAGAGAGACACCTCCTGAGAGCCACGACCCTGGGCTGAATACATCAGTGAGCTTGGTACATTTAAAACCATCATTGAACTCATAAATATGCATATGCTTGTATTTCATTGTCAACAGATTTTAAGTAACAAGGTAAAAATGACCATGATAATCTGCTTCTCATGAAAAAAATGGGTCATATAGGATGACAGTGACCGATCAGAGTCACTTTTACTATTTGCACTGCAAATAGCACATGCTAGTTCCCTTTGTCAAGCTTGCAGCGGGGAGAATATGTAGAGCAGCAGTTCCCAAACTGTGGGTCGTGACTTCTTTGGGGGTCGTATGACCCTTTCACAGGGGTCGCCCAATTCATAACAGGAGCAAAATTACAGATATGAAGTAGCAACAAAAATAATTTTATTGGAAGGGGTCTCCACAACATGAGGAACTGTATTAAAGGGTCATGGCATTAGGAAGGTTGAGAACCACTGATTTAGGGAGGGGAAAAAACGGAAAAAAATATTCCTGGGGATGCTGAGAGCTGGTAGAGAACACATGACTCTGACAGGAAATCCTCCCTGTCATACATCTGTGCCTGTCTAGGGCTGGGTGTCTGTGCTCTGCGGGTCCTGTGCGCTCTCTGCTGCCCAGTGACTTCCCTTCAGGGGAGGTTTGTGTCTGGGCTCACACTGACTTCGCTCACTGTGCTCCTTGCACAGTAATACATGGCCGTGTCCTCAGCAGTCACGGAGCTCAGTTGCAGGGTGAACTGATTCTTCGATATGTCTCTGGTGATGGAGAGTCGGCTTTGGAAGGACAGGTTATAACATGTATTACCATCATAATCTATGTATTCCATCCACTGCAGCCTCTTCCCTGAGTCCTGGCAGATCCAGTCCCAGTAGGAACCACTGCTTTTGATAGAGAAACCAGAGACAGTGCAGGTGAGGGACAGCTTCTGGGAGGGCTTCACCAATCCTGGCCCTGACTCCTGAAACTTCGCCTTGGAAAGGACACCTGTAAATAAAGATATTGATCTCTGTCAGTCACTTGCAGTCAAAACTATCACTGTAGACCCAGGTCAGATATCTGAATCACTCACCTTTGAGGACTGTCACCTGTGTGTGTGCAGGAGAACACACAGCAATAGCATCTTTAGACCACAACTCCGCTTTCCCAAGGGACCTACAATCCTGTCTGAAGATAACTGATAGTTTTCTCAACACAAGGGTGAATTTTACCCTAGTGCTTGAAGAATGATTTGCATGCAGGAGTCCTGTCCTTATGAACTGAAAATGAGAGAGACCAGGCTCCCCTCTTCCTTCTGAACCCATGGTAAGGTAACTTTGTTTGATGTCATATGCATATTAGTCAAAATGAGGGAGCCCTTGACATAAGAGGTGTGTGGGAAAGGTAAAATGAAAGCCAAGGATTTCTGAAAGCTCAGTGTTCTCGCCCTCTAGCCCCTCATTGCCCCTGCCTTATCTTGGCCTCCTCTATGTCATGTGCCCCAGAGAGTGGACAGAATAGAATTTGTTGAAAGCATCAGGTGGACACCAGATGATCTAAACTACTCCACACTCCTCTCCAAAGCACCTTTCCTTCTTCACACAACATTACTACCAGTAACTGAGACCCACTGCAGGCCCTTCCCTGGAGCTGGCCGATGAAATCCATGGTGAATGCAGAGAGTGGACAAGAGAGTCTGAGAGATGTTCTCACCTGCCTCTAGTCTCCCCCAGGCCCTACTAGTTGCACTTTGCCCTGGACATCTGCAAGCATCACATATATGCATTGTTTATACCTTCTCAGGGAATGGGTAGACGTGGGTCTCCCATGGCTGTGCCTTCTATCCTAGAATGGAAGGGTTGGGCTAGGCTCATTGTTGTTTTTCTTACAGAAGAGTAATGTGCTCTCTTGTGTATCCGTCCATTCTAAAGATATCTGAGGGGTTAGATGTGAGGGTCTTGGGAGAAGGAGGTGGGACTTATAATATCTGAAAAATATACTTGAGTTCTTTTTATACAAGTTTACTGGTGAAACCCCATAGAGACCAAGAGGAACAGAGGAAACCATAAGGATTTTTACTAGAATATAACCCCTCTCACCACAACATATAAATGTCTAAGTGTACAAGCGAATGACACCAAACCAGGAAGCGATAGTCACGGTGGTGAACCACTGCAGCTGAGGGGGAAACACATGAGGGTTTAAAATATAAAGAGAGAGAGAGAAGTCATGACCCAGAAGAGGGTCAGACATTTCTCCCGGGTCCATGATTTCCTCTGAGAGAGAACAGGGATGGTTGTAAGGCCATACCCCAGAAATAGGTTCAAACTGCCTCCTTAAGAAGGATGCAAAGTCAGAAGATTAGATTAATCACTCCTCCCTTTAGCAAAGCCCCATTCCATGATAAGCAATGATAAAGTATAATCCCTGGGTTTCACCTGAGAGCGCTCAAATGTTAGGTGAAGGGTTTTGTGGTTTGTGCTTCGGAGGATGTGGAGGAGTGGAGTCCAAAGCCAAGAAAAGCAAAGGGAGAACTTCAACACCGATAGTCAAAGAATTGAACCTCTAATACCGTTCTCTCCATTGATCTTGACTTTATCATTTGGAATCATTGGATCATACTCTGAAGCCCATGTCTTCAGGATAGCAGTCATCTGTGCCTCCCATACCAGGGAGTTTCAGGTTTAAGTTTAACGAAATAGTTCAGTTCCTTTAATAATGGTATTGTAGGAGAGTCTATTAAGTTGGGGTAACATGAAGAAGCTGCTGAGTGGCAGGAGTTATTTGGTCTTTTGCATTTCCTGTTAAGTGACAAAATGTTCCATCAGAGGTGGAACCTCCACTAAAGAGGTCTTATTTCTTTTAAGCTGTACCAGAGCAAGTGACAAACAGTACATTAGCACTACCAAGTCATGTCACAACATTGCCTGGGGTTTCATATTAAATGATTACATAGTGTGAGAACAGCTGTCAGTGTATGCCTTTGCATTTTGGCTTATAGTGATGTCACATAATATTTGCCCTTTTGAGACTGACTGCTTCACTCAGCACAATGTTTCTAGGTCTATGTCATGATGAGTTTTTTGGTTTCTCCAGTGTTTTTAGACATGTTAGGTGTACACATAAGTGAATATCCTAGAATAATTTGATAGGAATAATATTTGAGAATGATTTCTTTGTATGTGATCATGATATGCAGAACATAGTCCTGTTCATATATTTCATATGCCATAAGTTATTTTTATTTAAACGATTTCAGACAGTATGTATGCTAATTTGCTTCACTTAGTTCACTTAACTAATTTTATTTATGTGGGGATAGACCCATAAGTTAATATCCAACCAACATGAATTTATTTAATGCTCAACACCTTAGAGCATGAACACATGTATTCCACGATTTATTTATCTGTTTTTGGACATTCAGAGTGCTTTTCTTTTTATAATGAAACTACTATTCAGATTGAAAAAAAAGAGAGAGAAAAGGGAATTCACATTCTTATTATTTAATTCGCAATAACAAACATGGCCATTTTATAAAATTTTCGTCAAAACAATGGTGAACTTAGTAGCATTAAAAACAACAACAACAAAGATCATATTCTGAGAAAGAGAGAGTTGCCATTAGGAAGGAAACATCCCGAGGTCTTCCCTTCGCTGGAGAAGACGTCTTGGACGACAATTAAACTTTAGAAAGGTTAGGCGGAAACATTTCATCAGTAGTTTGAAGTTTCTTGGGTTAAAGAGAATAGGATTTCCCAGGAGCACAGACTTAAGATAATACTTGTTTTATAGCAGAACATTCCCTTAAGATGTCAATAATAAAAATAGATTTCCTTCTCTTCCCTTGAGTGGCTAGGGTAGGACGAGAGTAAGCACTGCTCAAATGCAACCTGACCTCCCTCTCCTGCCTCTAAGCAACACAAAATGACTGAAAGGCTCGGTATATATTCCTAAACCTCTACACATGCAGAACAAGTCTGAAACCATGTCCAGAACCAATGCTCTTTGCTTTGTTTAGGCATAAACTCTTCAATTTGAGGAGATAAAACATAAAAAGTTTAAGCTGAAGGTACTGGTGAAAATCTTCTGCAGCTACATGGAGGAAAAGGTGCTCTGTTCCTTGGGAAAAACCAGGCATAGCTGCTAGCCCAGAACTTTTTCGGGTCCCAGTTCAGGATGCCTGCCTCTCACAGAGGCTCAGTCAAAAGACCAGAGAAATGCCCCATTGCCCAAACCCTGCCACCACGTGACCATCATCTAGTAAAAATAATACCAAGTGCATCAGAGAAGTTTAGTCAAGATTTTCTCAAGGGAAGAGAGACCCAAACATAAAATAAAAAATGATATAGAGGAATCTGATATCTTTGGGATTTTTTGTAAAGACTAATTTTATCTGTGATGGACATTGCATATAACTAATGACAAATGGAGTCCTGACTATATAGTCACAAATATTGGAAATAAGTCTAACAGGAGTTGGGTCATTTTCAGTTTGCAAGTGAAAGCATCATACATAACACAATATGCTGATATGTACGGTCATTTTTAACATGCCCATATATCCACAAAAAGTAATGGATAATACAAAAGAATAGGAAAAGGGTCATAATTGAAGCAATGTCAACATGAGATTCACCCTTGACACAGAGATGGGTACTATAAAGGTAAATATGAAACTCTAAATATGATTATGTTAAGAAATCTAAAAGCAAATGTTATCCAAATGTGTTATAAATAGTATGGTGAACAAAGTCACAATGAAGACGCCCTAATAAAAGGAAAATCATAAAATGAGAATTTATTTTTGGAGACAATTATAATACAAAAATAAAGGACACTTCTACACAATAATGCAAAATATGTATAAGGAAAACAAAGAATACACAGAAGAGAACATAATGGAGGATTGTGCAGATCAGACTCCTTCTTTCTACTGGATTTCAGGAATCACACCGTCTTCTCCCTGACTCCTTTCACAGTGATACATAGTCAAATGGCCTGTGCAGCAATGGAGCTCAGCATTCAATGAACTTGACTATGAAAGGGGTCACTGGGGATGTGCACTCAAGACATCAGTGTAAGAGTGTCGTCTGTGCTCTCACCACTCTATAGCATACAAACCCACAGCTGATTTAAGAGAATCTAGAAACAGAAGAGGTGAGGCACAACGTCTGTGGAATTTACAAGCCTGGTTCTAGCCCTGCAGCTGCACCTGGAGGAAGTGAGCCAAGTGTGTATATAAAGCACCCCCAAACTTTCATGTTTCAATACCTGAGCTTCTCACCTCTGAGAGCTGACCCCAAGAAGAGGAATAAACCAAAATATTCTTGGGAACAAGGTCCATGATACTCAGGTGTATTACCCAGAGTGAGTACATCCTAAATTAAACAATGTATCATGAGACTCTATCTGATTGACTATGTGGAGATTTGCATGTGAGTTTTCCCTTTAATAAAGTTTAAAAGGGGTTCATCTGGGATGAAAATGTTGACTGTTTCCGCAGAGAACTCAGCCTGTCCCTGTTTCTCATTTACCAGGACCAGCATTTCCAGGCTTTACAGAAAGTGATGAGGACTATGGTTGAGAAGTAGATGTGGCTTAGGATTGAGAATGAGTAGGAATACAGGCAGTGGTTCTCTACTCTCAGGGACTTATATATTTGTAAGACACAAGAAATCCAAGGATATATAAATGGTCAGATACACATTTTCTTTTTTTGTGTTATAATAACATTATTAGATATTAAAAAGTTTGGAGATCAGCTAAATCTAGCAATCTCACTGAATTCAGCCTAAAGTGGCCCCAATTCAATGTGTGCTGTAAATAGGAATGGCTTTTGTGAGTTACTAAAACGGAAGAGCTTTTCTTCAACAACTACACTGCTATGTCCTCTCAGAGTCATTCTAGTGTGGAAAGAGTGTATGTCATGTTGAGCAATTTACCTTTGACACCAGTAGACATTTATTTATTTATTTTAACTTCTATTAGGAGCTCTTACAGATACTATTATAATCCATACTTCTACTAAACCAGGCATAACTGTACAATTGAAGTCATCATTTTCAATGCATTTTCTTTCCTCTTGAACTCTTTGATATCAGCTCTCCTTTATCCCTTTCCTACCCCGCCCTACAATTCCCATGGATACTTAATATATTATATATTATTATTATTGCCATATCTCACACCATCCAATGTATCCATTCTCCTACAATTCTTTCATTTGTTCACTTGTGTGGGGTTATATAGTCATCATTGTATCAGTTCCCCCTTGCCCCTCCTATTCTTCCTGTTGCCTCAAAATTATCAATAAAGTGATTGACACCTAATCTTACATTTTATACCAAATCTTACAATAAGGTATTTTTGAAATTGATCACCTAAGGGTGTGTATCAATAGATAATGGGAATGTTGCTGATATCCTTCAATAAGTTAGGAGCAAAGCCACCAGAAGGAAATTAACAGGACAGATGTGGAACTCTGGGTGAAAGCAGAAACAGTGGCTCATATTTTGTGGGACTGTGAAGGTGAAGATACAACATGTGACATGAAGAACTGAATGATGCCATTCTGTCACAGAGATCTCCCTGAATCCTGAATTTGCACAGAGAAGTTAGTGTCTGTCTTGGCCATAATGGGCTGAAGGTTCTGGAGGATAGACAGACACTAAATATTAGCACCAAGGTAGTAAAAAACAATTGATGTGTTTATGGGTTTGCAGATGGGATTACAGAAAAGACCAAAAAAACAGGCCACCATGGTTAGGAAAAACAACCATATTAAACAACAAAAATAAGCAATTGTATAAAAATAGACTGACCTACAAGATTTTGACCAAATGATTGTCCTCATATATTGTGTTGGAAGAATATACTGTCAAACATTCAGCCAGTCATCCAATACTTAGTATTTACTTTTACCTTCACCGTGTGTCTGATCGGAGAGTGTTTACTGAGTGTCATCAGAACTCTGATACATGGCCACCTGACCGAGACATTTCTTGTCCTTAAGACACAGGCTTTTTGTTGCTTTAGGACAGATTATATTCTCCTGTTATAATATAACAGTTGAATTAACCAATATAAAAAGTAGGCACAGAATTATTATATTTAAGTTAGAGTGATTCCCTAGGGTAACGGTGAGATGTCGAAGAATTTGCAGATCACAACAGGAAACCAGCCTTGAAGCTCCAGATGCACCTGCTCCTGGGGCTGAGTCCTGTGTTCTGTGGGTCCTGAGCGCCTCCTGCAGTCTCCTCCCTGCAGGGGAGGTTTGTGTCTGGGCTGTCACTGACTTCCTCTCACTGTGTCTTGCACAGTAATACATGGCAGTGTCCTCAGCTTTCAGCCGGTCCATTTGAAGATAGAGTGTGTTCTTGGATTTGTCTCTGGCGATGGTGAATCGTCCCTTTACGGAGTCTTTGTAGTATGTAGTACCACCAGAATTACTAATCTGTGCAACCCATTGCAGGCCCTTTCCTGGAGGCTGGCGGACCCAGCTCATCTAGTACTGACTGAAGATGAATCCTGAGGCAGCACCGGAGAGTCTCAGAGACCCCCCAGGCTTTCTCAGATCTCCTCCAGACTCCACCAGCTTCACCTCACACTGGACACCTGCAAACACAGAGACTCTGTGATAAGATGACACAGACATAAACAAAGGCACTCACAATTACACACAGTAAGGTCTACAGCAATTACCATGTAAAATGGCCAAAATGAAAACCAAGGTTGGTACAAAGTTCATTATGTGTCTTCTGAACTATCTCCTGGGCACAAATGGAAACAGCAGAGACCCCAGAGACTGGAACCGTCCTCCAAGACCTCCTACATCAGGGGTTGTGGCAGGTTTATCAGCAAGTAGAGAGCTGCATTTGCATGTCCCCTGATATTTAGAAGCTGGAAGTAGAGAATATGGGTAAGAGTTCTCTCTCAGACTCAGAGAAGTACAAACACTCTCAAAGGAAACAGAGCTCTTAAACAGGTTTTTTATGAAGCATTGCTTTATTTTTATATATTATCAATATTTTTAGAAAGTAGTTTTCACCTTATAAACTTGACATTACATACACAACAACCTTTGTGATATTGCAGCTCACAATATCCTCTCTTGTCCCTCTTAAGGTGTGAATACACATGATGACAATGGAAGACTGTATTATCTATTTTGGGAATATTATTGTTTTTCTTATCTTCCAAGGAATTTGATATTTCACTGATACTTTAAAACTGGATATGCAGTTGTTCATAAAACATGTCCAGCATTTGGCCTCTACACAAGCACTCCCTCAATGCAAGAATACTTGGTTCTATTAAACTTGCATTCCATTATGCTTACCTTCCCGACACAATCACTGAAGACAAAGCTGGTGCATAAGCAAATGTGAAGAAAACTAATGGTGCCGGCTATCAAAAGATATAGCATCTGGGGTCTTAAAGACTTGAAAGTAAACAAGAAGCCATCTAGCTCAGAAGCAACAATGTCCACATAGAAAAAGCATACCAGCCTGCGTGATCATGAGGTGCCGAAGGGATCAGTTATCAGGAATCAAAGAACAAAAAATCGTATTACTGTGTGCTTACCTCCCTGATACAATCGCTGAAGACATAGCGGGTGAATAAGCAAATGTGGCAAAAAAAAAAAAAAGCTGATGGTGCCTGGCTATCAAAAGATATAGCATCTGCGGTCTTAGAGGCTTGAAGGCAAATAAGAGGCCATCTAGCTCAGAAAAAACAAAAAAAAACCCATGGAGGAAGCACACCAGCCTGTGCAATCACAAGGTGTCGAAAGTATCAGGTAGCAGGCATCATCAGAACAAAAAATCATATCACTGTGAATGAGGAATGCAGAGTGGAGACCCCCAAGCCCATCTGTAGGCAATTGGACATCCCCTCAAGGAAGGGTCATGGGGAGGTGACTAGCCAGTCAGGGTGCAGTGTGGCAACGATGAAACACAACTTTCCTTTAGTTCCTAAGTGCTTCCTCCCCCGACCCCCAATATCATTATCCCTATTCTCCCTTACAAATCTGGCTAGACCAGAGCATGTACACTGGTACAGATAGGAACTGGAAACACAGGGCATCACTGACAGATGATCCCTTCAAGACAAGTGGTGATACCAGGAGGGCAGAGGAAGGGTGGAGTGGACAGAGGGAACCGAGTATGAGGATCTACATATAACCTCCCACAGGGACAGACGGCTAAAAATTGGGTAAAGAGACTCGTTGGACAGTGGAAGATACACCAAAATAATAATTTATAAATTATCAAGGGTTTATGAGTGAGTGGGGAGTGGGGAGTGAGGTGGAAAATGAGTACCTGATGCCAGGGGCTTAAGTGAAGAGCAAATGTTTTGAGAATGATGAGGGCAATGAATATCCAAATATGCTTTACACAATTGATTCATGTATGGATTGTGATAAGAGTTGTTGAGCTCCTAATAAAATTATTTTTTAAAAAAACATGTCCAGAAAGCGTGCACAATGGTGTCTCCTCTCTGGTTTCTGATCATGAGATTCCGGTTCTCCTTCTTTTGTTATGGTAAGGAAATGTAGATATTTATCACTTTACCTCATCTTCATGAATAGTTTTCCTTTAAATGACTTACTTATTGTATTCCTCCTATTCATTTATTTGAGTGTGCCTTTATTCATGATATTTCCCCTACTGACCTATTATATGGCAGACTCATGTTTTTCTACTTTCATTAGGTGGAACCTGAGATAATTGATTTCAGAAATAGTTGACTCTGATATATATAAAAAAAAAAACAACCTAAATCTTGCTGTCACCTGGGAACAGGATGCCTAGAATGACATACACAACTGTTGGTATGTTGCTGATAATGCATTCGAGGTAAAAGCAAAAGAGGTCATTAGTGTTTGTAGTTTCCATGGCCATAGTCTGTAATACTGGACTTGACAGTTCTGTCAACACCGCCAGCACACACACTTCAGTTTCAACAAAATAGTGGTTTAGTTATTGTTTCTATCCTTGCTTACATTCTCTTTTTGCTCACAAGTCAACAAATGGAGGATCAGAGGAGACACTCAAGGGGTTTCCTGAGTGGTGCTCATCCATGTCATCCATACAAGGGCCGTGATTTAGATGTTGGAAAATATGTTGTGGTGAGACCACCCTAGTTTCAGTTTGCTTAAAGTTCGTACCAAGTGAAGTCCTTGCTGATCTCCCTGGGAATCAGGATTGGGAGAGAGTGTGTAGAGTGGTCAAACAGAGATGAGGACTCTGTTCCATTGTGTGAGGCACACAGGTGTGTACCCACGGCGATAATTAACTGTGGCTTACGTTTGAGCTGTACATTACATGTGTCAATTTCCAGTGTGATCCGTAAAAATATAGATAAAATAAAGCTTGAATGCAGAGCTACTAAACAGATTATTGTAGCCTTAGATTTCCACTCTGAAGTGCAAAATCAATTGTAAAACACCAAGGCCCTTTCTTTATTAATGTCCCCAGGGAACACATAGGATAAAATACTGATGTTAGCTGATGAGTCAGTTATGACTTCTAGAGATCCTAAATACAACAACAGAATGAAACACCACCCAGTCCTGAGGCAGTCTCACAATTGTTGTTATATTTGGGCCTAAGGTTGTAGCCCCTGTGCCTATCTGTCTTTTCCAGAATCTACCTATTTGAGTGAATACAATACCTGTAGCAAAACATATACATATTAATGCATACATTTTATCAAATACATAATCACACACACTAGCAGGAAAATCACATAATGACATTTGTATTCTAACAGTCTTATTAACATACATATGCATACTCTGAACAAATTAGCACATCTACTAGAACTAACAAACTTCCATACAATACTCACTCATATTAATAAATACACATGCATTTACATAGGAAAGAAAAACACAAAGACACACACTAAAATATACTATAATTATAATAATAAAATGCAGAGAAGACTACAAATTCTATCACATAGTATAACATATTAAGGCAAAGAGCAGTTCAGGTGTATTAGCACACACAAAAATACAGACAAAAATGCATGCAAGAACACACATTCTGAGCTACAAGAATGTGGAGGTGTGGGGCAGACACAGAGGAAATAGGTACCTTATTTAACTTATACTTCTTAGGTTCCTCTGCATTTCTCCCCTGAGGGCCCCTGTTATCTGTGGGCTTTGAGTGACCCCTGAGCTCCACCCTCTCCCTGCATGGGTGTTTGGGTCTGGGTTCCCACAGCCTTTCCCTCTGTGTGTCTGACTCAGAAATACACAATCATAACTACAGCAGCCACAGTGCCAATTGAGAGAAAATCAGTCCCTGGGCATGTCTCTAGAGAAGGATATTCTGATCATAATAATAAGTGGAGGCATAGTCACCCACAGAACTTGAAGGGAACCTGTCGGTGCCCTGAACATGTACAACCCAGGGACAAGGAGACACAGGGCAAAGAGGAAGGTAAGATCTGTGGATGCACATTGAGACTAAGACTAAAAGGTATCTTGCTTCTCTTTCCTCATTCTTGTATCAATGTTCACAACTACTAAATCAAACAAACAACATTTGAAGAAAAAACTGATTATCAAATTAGTCTGTGGTGTACAAGGGCAGACAGGAGCTGTGAATTAATAAAATGAATGAACTCAGAGAAGAAAACCACTGGATGAGTGGAGACAGGTGACTTGATCTAGGATTGGTCTACTGGTGATAAGTTTTTATAGTATTTTGTCTGAAAAAAAAAATGTAAATAAAGTGAGATCCTTTGTACAGCAGGGACTGTTATCCCGGGGTAGTGGGGAATACAAGAAGGGTATTGAGAGCACGGGTAAAGTGTTTTAGGAAGCACATGATGTGAAGCGAATTCATCTTAGACGTAGGAATTACCAGTTAATATGGGACATTGGCGGAATTAAAGGGAAAAACAGAACAGAAGCCAAGTTCAAAATCATCCTATCATCACAGGGAGATTGGGTGTGTGTTTCAGAAAGAAGTGAGATGCACAGATTCTTTGAGAGATACTGAGAGGGAAAAGAATCCCCAGACACAACACGAAGTCAGTGGTGAAGCTCCATCTGCACCTCCTCCTTGGTCTGAGTCTTGTGCTCTGTGGATCCTGAGAGACCTCCTACTACATAACCTTTTCCACTAGGGTCATTCTTGTCTGGGTTAACTCTGATTTCCCCTCACTGTGTGTGTTGGTCTGAGTAGACTAGAGAAACAAATCCATAGACACACACACATATGTGTATAAGAGAGATTTTTATATAAAGGGCAATTGTACATTACGAAAGCATCCAAACCTGTCAGGTCCAAGCCCATAAGTCCAGTATTAGCCCGTATGCCCTATACTGATCTATAAAGTCCTCTTCAGACTCATGAAATACATGCAATGATGCCAAATGCAAGATGATTACAGGCCAGTGGGTACAAAGTCTTTGGATCCAGTGGCATTGTAAGCTTCTCAGCACTGACAGGGGTCTCTACATGCCTTCTCTAGCACCCAAGTCTGCATCGGGGTAGGTCCATGTGGCTTCTCCTCAAGGATGTCTCACAGGGAGTCAGCCTTGTCAGTGGGGTGTCTCCCAGGGAGTAGAGAGAGTGTCTTCTTCCTCCAAGAAGGAATACCAGATTTCCCAGAATTGTCAGGAGAAGACCATGCCCACAAAGAGGTCTTATTGTCTATGATCCAATTGAAAGACTGACTCCAACCCTTCCCTCTTTATCCTCTCAAGTCCCAAATTTACACCAGATTATTTAACTACCGCACTGCATCTTTTGCACAGTAATACATAGCTGTATCCTCACATTTCAGGATGTCTATGTGAAGTTATAGTATGTTCTTACCATTGTCTCTGGAGATGGTGAATTGACCCTTTGGAGAGACTCTGAGGCATGTCATACCAACAGAATTAATGCAACCCACTGCCGCCCCTTCTCTGGAGCTAGGCAAACCCAGTGCATATCACAGCTACAGATTATGAATGCAGAGACTGCAGGGGAGAGTCTCAGAGAAGTCTCAGGCTGCCTCAAGTCTCCCTCAGATTCCATATCTCCACCTCACACTGGACACCGGCAAACACACAGACATCCTGATCATGAAAATCATAATATATTCACTGACTCTCACTCACACCCCTTCATACACATTTGCCCTCCATCAAAGCACATTTTGAAATTCCCAAAAGGAAACTTGAGCTCAATACAGATTTCATGGTGACTTGATGTGTTCAGTCTTGAATGGAGGCACCTGGGAATTCCAAAGGTGGAGCAACTGTCCAAGAACTTCAGAGTTGGGACTTGGATGGTTTTCATCAGCAGGGGAGGGGTCTGTTTGCATACCTTCTGTCTATGTAGCCCTAAGTGATATTGAATGACTTGTAAGAGACTCCCTCCAAGATTAGATAAGAAAGTTCTAGATATCTTGGAGATCCCTGCGTGTAGGTTTCATTACACATTGGGCTGCTAAATGCAAGGTCATTCATTCTAAGTCATCAATGGTTCTGCAGGAGAAAGATAATACTCTCCACTCCCATGAAGGTTTACAGACTCAGAAGCCTCTAAGAGCAGTCCTACTCTGTCCTATACGGTTGCTATGAGAAAGAATTGACTTAATGGAAATGTCCACCTCCAGTTAGAGACACTTCCTAGAAACGTTATCTCTCCTCCCCACCCTTTTAAGTGTGTGGGACATGGCCTCAGCAGAACCATTTTGTATTTAAAAGTCATACAAGAAGGGGGGTGGGGTAGTTCCTGTAAATGACTCAAATGCTTGGAAAATCAAAACTTAGTATCATTTGTTTAAACACAAGGGGTCTAGAGGATGTAATGACCAGACACAGATAAGGTCCCTGGAATGTTCAGTACATTGTCATCAGAAACTTACAGATAAAGTTCCCAGAAAGTTCAGCTAAAGGCTAACTGCAAGGTCTGCTTCTGTTCTTGCTTGCTTGCTTGTACAACTGCAAAGCCCAATTGTCTACTCCACCCTATAAAAACCCGAGTCTGTGAGCAATCGGCACCACTCTCTCCTTGGAGAGCTGGTCCCTGCTCAGGGAGCTGGTCCGTGCACAGGTTCTTTTTCTCCTTTCTGTCCCCTTTAATAAACTGTTTTGCTTCTTACCAGAGACTGAGTTGTTCTTGTTCAGTTCATGGAAAACAAGTGTAGAGTTCATTCTTTTATTGGTGCAGTGAAATATTCCCTGTAGAAATATGTATTTCATCTGACACAAGCATCCCTTGTCTAATTCTGTTTTAAATTATCTTTTGGAAAACGAAATTCATATGCTAAAAGGAAAACCCTCCCCAGCCCCTTCTAGAACTGCCCTTAATTGTTGCCTTGAGCTGGATATGACAGTGGCTCCCAAGTCTCTATCATTCCCTGCAGGTATGTCTTGCCTCAATTCAAGCTGCTTCCCTTCACATGGCCTTTCAAAATAAGAATGTTAAGGTACCGATTTAACCTTAGAAATTCTATATATGCTAAAGGTCTCTGCATCCTCCAGAGAAGCCCATGCTATTTGTAAATTTGCATAACACATGAGGACATTCCCAAGGCATCTTCCAAAAATTAGAAGGAAATCTCCCATGTTATGAGTTGTTTGTCCTCTTCAAATCTAGGAATTATGTTTTTATAAACTAATGCTTTCTCTTTATTAAATAATTTTATTGGGGGTATTATCACAATCATACATTGATCCATTGTGTCAAGCACATTTATACATATGCTGCCATCATCATTTTCAAAGTGTTTTCTTTCTACTTGAGCCCTTGATATCAGTTCTTTATTTTTGCCCTCCCTCTCGCACCATTCCTCCCTCATGAACGCTTGATAAATTATAAATAGTTATTTTCATATCTTGTATTGTTTGCTGTCTCCCTTCATCCACTTTTCTGTTGTTTGTCCCCCTGGGAGGGGATTATATGTCGATCCATGTGATCGATTTCTCATTTCAACTCCCACTGGTAGATTACCCATTACACTCCTGAGATCACTATTCTCATTATTGGTCCTGAGGGGTTTATCCATCCTGGATTCCCTGTGCTGTGAGATAGTATCTGTGTCAGTGTACATGTTTTCGTCTAGTCAGATTTCTAAGGTAGAATTGAGGTCATGCTAGAGTGGGGGGTAGGAAGCATTAAAGAACTAGAGAAAAGTTGTATGTTTCTTTTTTAATATCATTTTATTGGGGCTCATACAACTCTTATCACAATCTACACATCAATTGAATCAGATATATTTGTACATATGTTGCCCTCATTCTCTTCTAGATATTTACTTTCTTTTTATTCCTTTTTAAAAATCATTTTATTAGGGGCTCATACAACTCTTATCACAATCCATACATACATCAATTGTGTAAAGCACATTTGGACCTTCATTGCCTTCATCATCCTCAAAACATTTGCTGTCCACTTAAGCCCCTGTCATCAGTTCATCATTTTTACCTTCCCTCCCCACTCCCCACTCCCTCATGAACCCTTGATAATTTATAAATTATTATTTTGTCATATCTTGCCCTGTCTGATGTCTCCCTTCACCCACTTTTCTGTTGTCTGTCCCCCAGGGAGGAGGTCACATGTAGATCCTTGTAATAAGTTCCCTCTTTCCAACCCACCCTCCTTCTACCCTGTCAGTATCGCCACTCACACCACTGGTCCTGGATTCCCTGTTTCTAGTTCCTGTCTGTATTAGTGTATATCCCCTGGTCTAACCAGATTTGCAAGGTATAATTGGGATCATGATAGTGCGGGGAAGGAAGCATTTAGGAACTAGAGGAAAGTTGTATTTTTCTTCGTTGCTACATGACACCCTGACTGGCTCGTCTCCTCCCTGAAACCCTTATGTAACGGGATGTCCAGTGGCCTACAAATGGGCTTTGGGTCTCCACTCTGCACTCCCCGCCTCATTCACTATGGTAAGATTTTTTTGTTGTGATGATGCCTGATACCTGATCCCTTTGACACCTCCTGATTAACCAGGCTGAAAGTTGTATGTTTCTTCGATGCTATTATGCACCCTGACTGGCTCATCTCTTCCTTGTGACCCTTCCATAAGGGGATGTCTATAAGGGGATGTCTTGTGACACTTCTATAAGGGGACTGTCTACAGATGGGCTTTGGGTCTCCACTGCATGCTCTTCTTCATTCACATTTATATGATTTGTTTGTTCTGGGTTTTGTTGCCTGATACCTGATCCCACGGACACCTCATGATCAAGTAGACTGGTGTGCTTCTTCCAAGTGGGTTTTGTTGCTTCTCAACAAGGTGGCTGCTTGTTTATCTTGAAGCCTTTAAGACCATAGATACCATATCTTTTGATAGCCAAGCACCATCAGATTTCTTCACCACATTTGCTTATGCAGCCAATTTGTCTTACACCATCCTGTGGGGAAGGTGAGCATGACTGACTGCTGGGTTATTAGAACAAAATGTTCTTGCATTTCAGGAGTACTTGAGTTGAGGCCCAGTGTCCATCTGTAACCTTAATACCTTACATATAAATATAAGAGCATAGATCAATTTCCCTACCATTACATATAAATATATTTACATAGGTACATGCATATATTTAGACCTCTATAAATGCCCTTGGACTCCTAGTTATTTCCTCTATTTCCGTTTACTTTCCTTTTACCCCACTACCATGTTTGGCCTTCATTTAAGTTTCAGTAATTCCTCGCTCTTACTTTGCCCTTGATTAATCCCCTCTAGGCTTCCTATGCTTTCTCTCCATTGATTTTAGTTCATTTGTTATTCACTTGTCCCTGGGTTGGTTGACCCACCCTCTTTTCTTCCACATCCCCTTCTACATGTTCCCCTGGAACCATCGGTCCTGTTTTTGCTTCTCTGAATTGTTTATTCTGTCTCCTATCTAGATAGACATGCAGAGACATTAATAAGCACAAAAACAAAGCAAAGCCAAACAAAACAGTAAAGGGGAAGACAAACCCAACCCCCCAAAAAAAACAAAAAACGAAACAAATAATATCAACAAAAAGAAAGCCAATGACAAAAAAGGAAAATCTATAAATAGTCCCAGGTCTGAGTTTTGACATTTCCGAGTCTTTTCCAGGTGAGTCTGAAGTGGTGCCGTGCCACACTCTGTCCCCAAAGTTTAATTTTGGAATTCTCTGGGGACTTCATTGCTTTATTCCCCTTGCTTTTGCTTGCCCTTAGTGTTTTGCTCCAATGTGATGGGGTCAGATCAGACACAATTCCCACACCGAGTCTCCAGTGTTGTCCCCCATAGCAATATGGTTCAGTGAGGGACATCGCGTCTTGTGGTGGGACCGATTATATAGTCCTCTCTGTGCATTGTCTGCTCTGAGCAGGAATATCATCCTCGGGGATTGGTGAGTCAGGATATGTTCCACTTACTCTCCTACCCTCTTTGTTTCTCCTGTGTGCTCTACTCAGACATACTCCTCTCCCCAAGCTTAAGTTCTGTGCTGTCCTCTGAAGTGCCTTTTTTTGGGGATGAGGGGGAGTCCACATAGTTGGGATTAGGGCCAGCCACATTATATAATTTCAAATGACTATGAGACACTTTGGTGCTTTATTAAGTATCTAAAAATGTCAGTTTATCCAAGTTTCAAAATAATATACAACTGTCAATTATTTCAGAAATCAGGTTTTGTTTTCTCTTCACAACAGGTATTTGGTTTGGGATGCACACACATACAGTTTCAACCTACTGTCATTTGGGAAAAAGAATAAGGATGGACAGAAACTGAATTTGTTGAGAGAAGCACATGGAGGTCAGAATTTAATGGCCTAGAGAGACTACCGGTCCTTGTGGGATTGATTTCAACTGATCCCAAGTGCACTTTCTTTCTGTCCTGTCTTCTCAGGAAGATTGGACTTTTAATTTTTAGGATCTTCCCTTCAGGGAAATAAGAGACCTGAGAATTGTAGTTGCTGAAGTGTCCCTGAATAGGTTCTCCACTTCACTGAATTGAGAAACTCCAGACACAGAGGAAATAAACACTGCACCTGCTCCTGTGGCAAAGACTGTGTCACATGTACTCTGAACTCCCTCTGCTATCCATTTAGTGTCTTGACGCTTCAAATGTTTGACCCTTTAGCCTTCATTGTGACTCCTTGTACATTTCCTACATTTTATATGTCAGTGTCCCCAGGTTTCAGATTGTTCAGTTAAAAACACACACAAACAGCTCGTTGAGCTATCATGGTTGCAGTGCATCAATATATGAAGACTGGGCTGTTGCTAAGACTCTAATCACTAGGCTTCTTTGCCACCTAACACAGGTTTTATTTCCCAGAGCCTGATAATTCTAGAAACTTGATATCTGCAGATCTGTAAGTTAGACATAGCACTCAGAAACATAGTACATAACTTTCCCAACCCATGACTGGTCTGTAGCAGCTCTACCTGCACTATCACACCTAGGAATAGGGGGAAAATCCAATTAAAAACAATTCTAAGAAGAAAAGCACTGTTTTTGATATTGAAGGGGCTCACAGGGTAGGACATTCATGTCACCAAGAATCCAGAAAGGTGTCACCTCCAAAGGCATCTCTGATCAACATGGTAACGATGAAGCCTCAAGATGCCCGACCTTCATGTGTGACTTGGAGCTCTGTTACCCTATTTTACTGCAGGTGATCCACGTGTGCTGTGCTTGTGGAAACAGAAGGCGGATGGCTCTGAGCAGGAGCAGCTGAGTAAGGGCTACTAGAGGGGATTTTCCTGACCTGTGTTCTGCGAGGTCAATCTCTACCCTTCATCATTTGCACTGACTGTGGACAAACAAGTCCTTCCTGAAAACCATGGGTAGATTTGTAGAAATTCAGGCAGTTGGCCTGAGGTGTGAGCCACAATGAAGGGAATTCCTAGGGATGCCATTTTCCTTGGAATGTTCCACTTTCTCTCTGGGCAGCCCAGTTCTACCCTTAGGACAAGGGTAGACCATGAGATATGCAGGCTGTTAGGTTAAAGGGGGAGGTAAAATGATGAGCATTTCTGACTATCCACTTCTCTTAAAAACAAAACAAAACACTTTTATTGGCACTTTCCCATTTATCATACAATTCAGTACTTCAACCATATCAAGAAGAGTTGTACTAACGTTACCACAGTTGATTGTAGAACAATTTCTCTCCCCATAATCATTATTCATGTAATATGTTTCACATATTTGCAAAAATGTACACACAAAACTTTCACCAATTCAACAACTTCTACATGTGTAATTCAGTGCCATGGACTATTCTTTTCATGTTGTACAACCATTATTTTTACCCCCTGTATATTGTTCCACCACCATTAAAATGAATTCACTTCCCCCTGAGCAATAATTCTTCCTCCTTCATGCATGGTAACCATACATCAAGTCTGGTTTCTTTCTTTCTTTTCTTTTCTTTTAGTAATGTTCCTGATACAACATTCACCTTTCCATACTTGAAACACTTCTAATAAAGAATTGTATACCCAGCGTCACAATGAGCTCTAATGCTCCCTCCTGCCTCCCAGATCCACTGACCACTCCCCATTCCGCTTCCTCTTCCAAATAAATCATTGCCTCAGTTATTGTCTATATGCATGCACTTATTCTTTGCTTCCAAACAGGGAGATAATAACAAAAATAATTAAAACAAAATTAAACAGAAAGAAAAATAATAGCATAAAGATACAAACAAAAGTAGAGTACAAAACAAATAGAGAAGGCACCTACTTCCCTTTTCCTGTCCTCCTCTTCATCTGCCTCCATGGTTTCTGTCGGATTTGCATATCTGTTGTCAATTTTAGACTTAACAGTGAAGGGTTGGAGTTTAGCATGTCATCAGGGTGCAGTTTGATGACCTCATTTGGAGGCGCTGAGAGATAAATAGTTCGCTGGAGGCAGGACGCAGACTCACACCCTGGGAGACGTTCCTGTGCAGAAGACACGTGGCGCTACACTAGAGTCCTGGAGCTGAAGGAGCCACGTGGAGACCCCTGACAGCATTGAGATGTTTCCACCTCCACTGGATCCACAAGACATTCCACCCAATGGCCTGTGATCTTCCTGCATTCGGTGTCATGGCATATATTGCATGAGTCTGGAGAGATATTTATAGACTGGGATCAGATATATGGGTTAATATCGGACTTAGGAACTTGAACTGGACTGGGCTGGTAAGCTTTTTTAATGCACAATTGCTCTTTGACATAAAGGTCTCTCTTATACACATATGATTGTCTATGAATTTGTTTCTCTGGTCTACCCAGACTAATACAGGTGTGGAGTTTCACATGTTCACTTTCCAGGTACTAGGTAGATGTGCCAATAGTTTGTGACAAGATTTAGCTAGAGCTATCCTCTAGGTGATCATATTCTGGGTACAGGATCTTAACATGAAGATAAGGGCATTACAGCAATGTGTGGTGAAGAACACAGATGCTTCCAGGCTATCAATTATCTGGGGTCTTAAATGCTTGTCTTCAAACAAGCAGCCATCTAAGTGAGGTGTCAAGGAAGTCCACAATGAAGAAGCACACCAGCATGTGCTATCCAAAGATCATGACAAATTCAAATGTGATGAAAGAAAAAGTCCCAGAGCTCAAATTATGAACATCCAATTTGTCTAAGGGTAGGTGAACAGTGAGAACTTGAAATCCATCTGAAGAATATCTAGTCATATTAAACCTCTGGCAGATACCCTTGAAAAGCTTTACTATCAGACAGAGATGTTTGTTACCTTGATCGTGGTGGATTGGACCATACATAATATGATACTTGGTCAGTTGACCTACCTCGCGATCCAACCTGAATTTGCTCTAAGGTCAAATATTTCTTACTTGTTTCATGACAGATTTTTTTTGCTGAAATATTGAGGGTGGTCTTTCCTTTCTTACTATGTATTTTAATTTTTATCTTTCTATCATTATTATTATTTTCTTTTTGTTGTTTTATCTTGTTATTTATTGTTTCTATTGAGTTTCTAAATTTGTAAAGCACAGAAAGCACGGATCCATAGAGACAATAACTGATGCAATGGTCTGTTGGGCCCTTGGGGAGCAGAGGAGTAGGAAGGGTGAGAAAATTTTGGGAAGAAACAATGAATGTGAGAGGAGGAGGGAACATAAGAATTTGTTATGATATATGTGTATATGTACATATATATTTTAGAACACTTCAAAAATTAACTATGTAAGTATATGATATGTGAATATTATATACATATATTTTTTAAACTACATTAAAAAAAGAAAGAAAGCTTGACTAATGGTTACCATGGGTGTAGGAGAATGGGTTGTTGCTTAGGGGAAATTCAGTTTATATTAATGGTGGTGGGATAATTTTGAAAAGGATATCAATAATGGTTGTAAACATGAAGAGTATAATCAAAGACAATTATATGCATAATAGTGGTTGAATTGGATAATGTTTTGTTGTGTATATTTTGCCAAAATAAAAATATGAACAAAGAAGAAGAAAAAATTTGAATCGATTGTGATGATTATTATATTATATGCCCCCCACTTTTTAAAAAAGGAAGCATTTATTAATACAGTATTTATTTGCTTTCCCTCTGTCAAACCCTGAGGCAATTATTTTTCCCAGGCTGCCCGGGGAGGTGCAGGGAAAGGAACATATTGGGCAGACAGGCATGGGACAGAGAACTGTGGTGGGTGAAGATGGCTCGTTCACATGGCAAAGAGCATGAGGAAGGCCACCATCAGTCAGAAAAGCCCCATGGCCTCTGAGAAGGTAAAGCCAGGATGGTGCAGGAGAAGAGCTGCTGCTTCAGAGAGGGGTTCCTGGCATAACCAAGATGAGGCTCCCAAACCCAGTCCCAATGCCACCTCCAGAGACACCACTCCAACTGTGGCAGCCCCGGCCCCAATGAACTTGTCTGCTGTGTCAATGTCCCTTGAAATGGTGCTGGTTTGGAAGCTGCAACTAGGGATCAGTTAGGTTGGGTAACATGGGACTGCCAAGCTGCCGAAGCGCTCATCTGTCAGTGTCAGGGCTGTTTTCTGTGCCAACACAGACAGTGGTTGGTTCAGCAGCTGGGATGTGCTCCTGACCAGGGGAGGGGTGGAGATGAATTTGGACTGGCGAAAATGTTTAGGGGATGAGGTACAGTGGAAGGCGAGCTGCTCCTACTGCAGAGAAGACAGACAGATGTATGCCTCTTCTTGATATGATTGAATTATTGAATTGTATCATGTGCTTCATGAAATTCCAATAAGACTGTTTTTTTAAAAGAAACAGAAGGTCATCTGTTACTTACACAGACCTTCAGTGTAGAGCTTTGCTAAGAGGCTCATGGCCCAGTGTCTGTGAATAAAATTCTGTTAGCACACAGCTATTTCCTTCTCCACTGCCTGCTGCTATTTTCACACTCAATCAGTAGGGTTGAGTAATTGTCTTCAAGACTAGGTGACCAATGGAATCATAAACTGTGGTTTTCAGGCCTTTTTCAAAAATGAAATTTGCTGGCCCCTGATCTAGAGGAAGATTCAGGAAGAAAAATAGCAAGACTTTATGAAGTAAATAATTCTAAACGATGATGATTATTTGATGAAGTGTAATGTTTAAAAAAAGTAGTTCTGATAAATTAGAACTACCAACACTGGTAAGCACAGTGGTGACTTGCCCAGTGGTTGAATGAACAGTGAATCATTCTGACCCACCAGCTCCTCTGTGGGAGTAATGTGTGGTAGAATCATCTCATAAGGAAGTACAGGCTTGGAAAGCTTATAGGAACAGCTCTAGTCTGTCCTTTGGGATCAGTATAAGGGGAAAGTGATGGATGTCAGTAGAATTTTGGTTTGGGTAAAAAACCACTTTTTTCAATATATTATACTTGAATAAATGTCACCATGTTTCAAACCATCAACTTTACCGCTATTAGTTGAGTCCCGAACACTTAGCACTACTTAGACACTCCACTGAGTCTGCCTACAAGATATTCCCTGACCTTCTCCAAGCGTATGCTGAAAACCCTGGCAGAGTCATTTCCGCTCCATAGGGAACAAGCTCATTTTGGTTGGTTGAATTTTTCCCTCTACGAAAATGTTTTCTTTTCTTACAACACAACTCTGAATGGACAGATACAAAGGGTAGGCACTGAATCATAAAAAATATATAGATTCCTGGTGGGAAACTGAGATGAAGAACCCTGGATCACAATAGGAAACCAGACTTGAAACTCCCTCTCCAAATGCTCATGAGTCAGAATCCTTCCTTCTCTTCAGGCCCTCACAGAGCGGTGCAACACAGCTCTCTCCCTGCATGGGAGATTTGTATTTGTACTCACAATGACTTCCCTCAGTGTGTCTTCCCCACCATAATGCATGGACATGTGATTGACTTTCAGACTGTCCATTCACTGATATGGGAGTGCTTGGCAATGTCTCTGCAGATGGTACACCAGCCTTCAGAGACTCTGTTTAATATGTGATAGCAACAGTACTAATATAGAACATCCACTGTAGGCCTGGAGCATGGCTGATGCTAAATTGGCAAACGGAAGAACTAGCAAAAGTGAATCTAGAGATTGCACAGTAGAATCTCAAAGACAACTTATGCTCCCTCAAGTCTCCTTCAGACCCTACCAGTTTCACATTACAGTTGATACTTTCAAAGACAGTATATGCTGCGCATGAAAAGCATCACACATACCCACTGTCTCCCACTCTTACCCACGCACAGACAATTGCTCTCAATATTATTACTTGTTAAAATAGCTGCCTGAAAAACTCTGATCAGCACAGACTCCATGATGACTCTGTATTCCTACAAATTGATGAATGGGAAACATGTACATTATGGTATACCAAAGATCTTCTCCCAGAGCTGTATGGTGGGGAGTGGGGTGTGTATTAGTCCAGGTAGACTAGAGAACCAAAATCTATAGAAACTCATATATGTAAGACAGAGCTTTATATAAAGGGTAATTGTACATTAAGAAAGCATCCCAGTCCAGTCCAGTCCAAGCCCATAAGTCTGATACCAATCTATGAAACCCTGTTCAGGCTCAGGAAACACATGCACTGATGCTGAATGCAGGATGATCACAGGCCTTTGGTTAGAAAGTCTTTGGATCCAGTGGCACTGTCTATATTTTCATAAACCTTGATGACAAAAATCTTGCAGGAGTTAGGTCATCATCATTCCACAAGGGAAAACATCATATATACACAATATGCTGATATGGATGGTCCTATTGAACATATCCATCTAGCCAACAAAAGTGATGGGTAGCTCAAAAGAGTGAAAAAAGAGACATAATTAATAACATCGAAAAGAGATTCACACTTGACACAGAGATGGATACTAGAAACTTCCTTATGAAACTCAAACTAAATGTGATGATTATATTAAGAGATCTAAAGGAAAATGTCAATAAATGTGTTATAAATAGTATTACAAGGAAGGTCACAAAGAAGGTGACCTAATAAAAAGAAAAACATAAAATGAACATTTATTTTTTGAAATAATTATAATAGAAAAATAAGGAACAGTTCTAGAAAACAATGTAAAACATGTTTAAGGAAAACAAAGAACACAGAAAAGTAGAAAATGGAGCTCAGTGCAGCTCAGACCCCTTTCTTCAACTCCACTCCTGGAATCACACTGACTTCTCCCCGCTTCTCTTTACTGTGATACGTACATGGTAATGGCCTGGGCAGCAATGGAGGTCGGCGATAAATGAATTTGACCATGAAAGGGGTCACTGGTGACATGTACTCAAGACAACAGAGTTAGATTATAATCTGTGCTCTCACCACTCTGTAGCATACCAACCCACAGCTGATTTCAAAGAACCTAGAGACAGAACAGGTGAGTCTCAATGTCTGTGAATTTTTTTTTTTAAAACATTTTATTAGGGGCTCATACAACACTTACCACAATCCATACATAGACATACATCAATTGTATAAAGCACATCTGTACATATTTTGCCCTAATCATTTTCTTTTTTTTTTTTTCTTCTTTTACATTTTATTAGGGACTCCAACAACTCTTACCACAATCCATACATATACATACATCAATTGTACAAAGCACACCCATACACTCCCTGTCCCAATCACTCTCAAGGCATTTGCTCTTCACCTAAGCCCCTTGCATCAGGTCCTCCTTTTTTTTTCCCCCCTCCCTCCCTTTTCCCCCCTCCCTCATATGCCCTTGGTAATTTATACCTCGTTATTTTGTCATATCTTGCCCTATTCGGGGTCTCCCTTCCCCCCTTCTCTGCTGTCCCTCTCCCAGGGAAGAGGTCACATGTGGCTCCTTGTAATCAGTTTCCCCTTTCCAACCCACTCACCCTCCACTCTCCCAGCATCGTCCCTCACTCCCTTGGTCCTGGAGGTATCATCCACCCTGGATTCCCTGTATCTCCAACCCTCCTATGTACCAGTATACAGCCTCTGTCCTATCCAGCCCTGCAAGGTAGAATTCGGATCATGGTAGTTGGGGGGAGGAAGCATCCAGGATCTGGGGGAAAGCTGTGTTCTTCATCGATACTACCTCACACCCTAATTAACCCATCTCCTCTCCTAAGCCCCTCTATGAGGGGATCTCCATTGGCTGACACTTGGGCCTTGGGTCTCCACTCTGCACTTCCCCCTTCATTTAATATAATATATATATATATACACATACATATATACATATACACATAAATACACATACATACACACACTTATATCTTTTTTTTTTTTTTGCATGATAACTTATATCTGGTCCCTTGGGCACCTCGTGATCGCACTGGCCGGTGTGCTTCTTCCATGTGGGCTTATTTGTTTCTGAGCGAGATGGCCGCTTGTTCACCTTCAAGCCTTTAAGACCCCAGACACTATCTCTTTTGATAGCCGGGCACCATCAGCTTTCTTCACCACATTTGCTTATGCACCCATTTGTCTTCAGCGATCCTATCATGGAGGTGTGCAGTCAATGATATGATTTTTTGTTCTTTGATGCCTGGTAACTGATCCCTTTGGGACCACTCGATCACACAGGCTGGTGTGTTCTTCCATGTGGACTTTGTTGCTTCTGAGCTAGATGGCCGCTTGTTTATCTTCAAGCCTTTAAGACCCCAGTCACTATCTCTTTTGATAGCCGGGCACCATCAGCTTTCTTCACCACATTTACTTGTTCACCCATGTTGGCTCCAGCTGTTGTGTCGGGAGAGTGAGCATCATAGAGTTCCAATTTAATAAAAGAAGGTATTCATGCATAGAGGGAGTGTTTGAGTAGAGGCCCAAGGTCCTTCCGCCACCTTAATACTTGACCTATAAATATAGACACAAAGATCTATTTCCCCAACCTCCTATATATATTTGCATGTACATGTCTTTGTCTAGACCTCCATGAATGCCCTTTGACTCCTAGCTCTTTCCTCCATCTCCCTTGACCTTCCTCCTGCCCTACTACCATGCTTCATTGCCACCTGGGCTAGAGTATACCTCTTCTCTAAGCAACCTTACCCTTGATCATTTCCCACCAGGCCTGCCACTCCCCCTTCTCTACCCTTTGGGGTCCCATGTTTTTCCCTTGTCCCTGGGTTTGTTAACACCACTTCCTTACCCCCCCTACCCCCCACCCCAAGTCCCCCCGGAACTGTCGGTCCCGTTGTTTTTCCTCCAGATAGTTCATCCAGCCTGTCCTATTCAGACAGACCTGTGGAGTCACTAACATGCACGAAAACTAGACAGAGGGACACAAAGCAACAGTATATAACCGGACAACAAAACAACCAAAACAAACCACTGAAAAAAAGAACAGAGCAAAACAGTTCACAAGAGAAAAGCTTGTAGTTAGTTCAGGGATCTTTGCTGGCCCTTAGGAGCGTTTTCCAGTCCAGTCTGTTGGGGCACCACGCCCTGGCCCCAAAGTCCACTTTCAGCATTCCCTGGGGACCTTGCCACTCCATTCCCTTGCTGTTCCGCTGCACTCCCCCAGTGCATTGCCTCGGTGTGGTGGGATCAGGTCAGGTGCAATTCCCACACTGTGTCTCCGGTGCTGTCCCCTGTATCGCCCTTAGTCACTGAGGGGCATCATGTCTCATAGTAGGGCCAGCCATGTTGTTCTCTCTGTGGACTGGCTGCTCTACTCAGGAACATCATCATCACGGCCTGGTGGGCCAGGCTGTGCTCCACTCTCTCCTCCTGCCCCTTCATCTGCTCCCGTGTGCTCTGGTCAAATATGACCATCTCCCATAGCTGCAGGGTCAATGTCGTCCTTTGGAACAAGTTCTTTTCGGGGGAGGGGCAGGAATCCACTTAATTTATGGTGCTGGGGCCTGCCTCCCAGACCTCTCCACCGGTTCCGTCCTCCACGCCGGGATAATGCATTCACACCTTGCGACACTGGGTTGAAGTCTGGTCCCACTTTCCCTGTGGAGATATAAACAATACCCTCCCCTTGGGTGGATTAATGCCCCATTTCTGTCATGCTGATTGTACTTACCTCAGGGGACTCATGTTGTACCTGTCCCTTTGGGACTGGCTTACCTCGCTTAGCATAATTCCTTCCAGCTCTTCCCATGAAATAACGTGTTTCATGTGCTCATCGGTGCTTTTCAATGCTGCATAATACTCCATTGTGTGTATGTGCCAAAGTTTGCTAATCCACTCGTCTATCGATGGAAACTTAGGCTGTTTCCAAGTCTTTGCTATTGTGAATTGTGCCGCAATAAACATTGGAGCGCATATGACTGGTCGTGTTTTATTTGCTGCTTCAACCGGGTATATGCCCAGTAGAGGGATGGCTGGGTCGTAGGGTAGATCGATTTCCATTTTCTTTAGGTATCGCCAGATTGCTTTCCACAGTGTCTGTACAAATCTGCACGACCACCAGCAGTGGAGGAGGGTTCCTATTTCACCACAGCCCCTCCAACACTTGTTGCTCTCTGATTTACTGATCTGGGCTAGCCTCAGGGGTGTTAGGTGGTATCTCATGGTTGTTTTGATTTGCATTTCTCTTATGGCAAGGGACTTCGAGCACTTTCTCATATATTTATTGGCCATATTGATCTCCTCTCTAGTGAAAGTTCTTCTCATTTCTTTTGCCCACTTCCTTAGGGGGTTAACTGTTTTCCTCTTTTTGCAGGTCATGATGGTGTTGTAGATTTTAGTAATGAGCCCTTTGTCTGACGTGTCATTACTAAAAATCTTCTCCCAGTCTGTGGGTTGCCTTGTCACCCTCTTGGCAAAGTCTTTCGAGGTGCACAGGTGTTTTATTCTTATTAGATCCCATTTGTCGATTTCCAGATCACCTGTGTGTGTCCCCTTCCCTGTTGCAGTGAGCCTATGTGCTCCCTGGGCCAGTGCTCTGAGATTAGTCCCGATTCCTTCCTTAATGGTCCTGATGGTTTGGGGTTTGACTTCTAGATCTGTGATCCACCTTGAGTGTATTCTTGTGCATGGGGTGAGGTAGACGTCTTGTTTCAACTTTCTACATGTGGATATCCATTGTTTCCAGCACCACTTATTAAAGAGGGCATCTGCTTCCCACTTGACGTTTTTGGGGCCCTTGTCTAAGATCAGTTGTCTATATGCTGATGATTTTACTCCTGGGCTTTCTATTCTTTTCCACTGGTCTGAGTGTCTATCATTGTGCCAGTACCATGCTGTTTTGACCACTGTAGCTGTGTAGTAGGCATTAAAATCAGGCAGGGCGAGTCCTCCAATTGTGTCCTTCTTCTTGAGGAGTTCTCTGCTAATTCTGGGTTTCTTCCCTCTCCATATGAAGTTGGTGGTCAGTTTTTCCAATTCTTTGAAGAAGGTTGATGGTAATTGGATTGGTATAGCATTGAACTTGTAGAGTGCTTTAGGAAGAACTGTCATCTTTACTATGTTCAGCCTACCTAACCATGAGCAGGGGAGCTTCATCCATTTGTAAAGGTCACTTTTGGTTTCCTGTAATAGGGTTTTATAATTATGCTTATATAGGTCTTTAGTATTTTTTGTTAAGTATATTCCTAGGTATTTCAGTTTGTTCTTGGCTACTGTGAAGGGTACTTCCCTCTTAATCGCCTCTTCCATGGCCCTGTCCGATGTGTATAGAAACCCTACCGACTTCTGTTTATTGATCTTGTATCCTGCTACCCTTCCGTATTCCTCTATTGCTGTAAGTATTCCAACTGTGGAGTTTTGGGGGTCTTCAATGTATAGGATCATGTCATCTGCAAATAACGATAGTTTCACCTCCTCCTCTCCCAACTGGATCCCTTTGATGTCCTTCCGCTGTCTTATGTTGTTAGCCAGAACCTCCAAAACGATATTGAATAGAAGAGGGGACAGGGGGCATCCTTGTCTTGTACCCTTTTTCAGTGGTATTGTTCTTGTCTTTTCTCCATTGACTATGATGTTGGCTGTTGGTCTTTCATAGATAGCTTGTATGAGCTTGAGGAACTTACCTTCCAATCCTATCTTCATGAGTGTTTTGATTAGGAATGGATGCTGGATGTTGTCAAATGCTTTTTCTGCATCTATGGATATTATCATATGGTTTTTATCCTTTTTCTTCTCGATGTGGTGTATGATATTGATGGATTTTCGGATGTTAAACCATCCCTGCATCGCTGGGATGAATCCTACTTGGTCGTGGTGAATGATATGTTTGATGTTCCTTTGTATTCTATTGGCCAATATTTTGTTAAGGATTTTTGCATCTATGTTCATTAGAGATATTGGTCTATAATTCTCTACACTTGTGGGGTCTTTTCCCTGTTTGGGTATCAAAGTAATGCTGGCTTCGTAAAATGAGTTTGGGAGCTTGCCGTTCTTTTCTATGTTCTGGAATACTTTGTGGAGGATCGGTGTCAGCTCTTCCCTGAATGTTTGGTAAAATTCTGCTGTGTAGCCATCTGGCCCTGGGGCCTTTTTCCTTGGTAGGTTTTTGATGACACTCTCTATTTCTTCCTTTGCTATGGGTTTGTTGAGGTTCTTGATCTCTGTCTCAGATAATCTAGGGATAGATTGTTTTTCTAAATATTTATCCATGTCTTCCAGGTTTCTGAATTCATTAGAATACAAACCTTCATAGTACTTTGTGATTATCCTTTTTATCTCATTGGGGTCTGTTGTTATTGCCCCCGAATCATCTCTTATCCTGGCTATTGATGATTGTCCCTTTCTATCTTTGGTAAGCTTTGCCAGGGGAGTGTCAATTTTATTAATTCGTTCATAAAACCAGCTTCTAGGTGCGTTAATCCTTTGCATTGTTCTTTTGTCTTCCCACTGGTTTAAACTCCGCCCTGATTTTTATTATTTCTTTTCTCTTGCTATTGGAGGGGTAGTTCTGTTGACTCTGTTCTAGTTGTTGGAGGTTTTGTGTTAACATATCTGTCATACGCCTTTCTTCTTTTTTCATGTATGCATTCAGTGATATCAAGCTACCTCTGATAACTGCCTTTGCAGTGTCCCATAAGTTTTGATATGTTGTATGCTCGTTCTCATTAGTTTCTAGAAATTTCCTGATATCCTCTCTGATCTGGACCTTAACCCATTCATGTCGCAGGAGATCGTTGTTTATTCTCCAATTGGTGACCCTTGCTTTTCTGGGTGCCCTCCTATTAATTTCCAGCTTTATGGCATGGTGGTCTGAGAAAGACGTCTGGATAATATCTATGTGTTTGAATTTACTCAGGCTGGCCTTGTGCCCCAGCATGTGATCTATTCTTGAGAAAGATCCGTGTGGATTGGAGAAGAATGTGAAACCTTTTGCTTTTGGATGAAAGGCTCTATAGATGTCTATCAGGCCCTGTTGCCTAATTACATTGTTTAGCTCTCTGGCCTCTTTGCTGAGCTTCTTTCCCTGTGACCTGTCTTTCTCTGATAGTGGAGTGTTGAAGTCCCCCACTATTATTGTTGTTTCCGTGATTTCTTCTGTCATTTTTTTAATAGTTTGTTTGACGAAATTTGCCGCACCATTATTAGGTGCGTAAATATTCAGTATGCTTATTGCTTCCTGGTTTACTGAGCCTTTGAGCATTATGTAATGTCCCTCTTTGTCTCTTTTTATGTTTTGGATCTTGAGATCCATTTTGTCGGAGATTAAGATAGCCACTCCTGCCTTCCTGGAGTTACCATTTGCTTGGTAAACTTTCTTCCAGCCCTTTATTCTCAGCATATGCTTGTCTGCTTGCTTAAGGTGTGTCTCTTGCAGGCAGCAGATTGATGGGTTATGTTTTCTAATCCAATCCTCCAGCCTCTTTCTTTTAACATATGAATTGAGCCCATTTGTATTCAAAGTGATTATTACAATCTCTGGCTTCATGGTTGCCATATTCTGTTTTGTGTTTTGGGTCTTTGCCTATCTTCCTTCATATCAGTGTACTGCGTTTGAGTGGAGGGTTTCTATCCTGTCCTCTTTTCCATCTGAGACCGTGTTGTCCTGGTACGTGTTGCTGGCATGTTGGCTTCTAGATGGAGATGGGCTATATGGTGGTCTCCTGGAGGTTCTAATTGGAGCTTGATCTTCTGGCCATAGTGAGTCAGCCAGTATGTTCTGCAGGGTCGGGTGACTTGCAGTATATTTTTTGAGTTCTTCCTTGTCCTGGAAGACCCTTATCTTACCCTCTATCTTAATGGATAACTTGGCAGGGTATAGGATTCTGGGGGAGGCATTTTTATCTTTCAGAATTTGGAAGATGCTGCTCCATTCTCTCCTCCTCTTCATGGTTTCAGCTGATAAGTCTGAGCATACCCTTACCTGCGCTCCTTTGTATGTGACTGTCTTCCTTTCTCTTGATGCTCGAAGAATTTTCTCTTTTTCCTCTAAGTTGGATAATTTTACAATTATATGCCTTGGCGTGTTCTTCTTGGTGTTTAGCTTAGCCGGCGTCCTCTCTGCTTCCTGTATGAGAGTCGGATTCTCCTTTGTTAGGTTGGGGAAATTTTCTTCCAGGAATTCCTTTGCTATCTTGGCGGTCGATTTGTGTGTTATGTTGTGTTCCGGTAGACCGATTATTCGAATATTATTCCTCTTCATAGCATCTGTCATTGATCTCAGGCTGTCTTCTGTTTCTTTAATTTTCCTATCTGATTGTTTTTCTCGCTTGCTTCGTTTGGTTTGAGCGTCCTCGAGTTCACTGATACGGTTCTCAGCCTCCTCAAGCCTAGATATAGCTTCTGTGACCTTTTGTGTGGCATCTGCTACCTCCTCTGTTAGTTTCTGCAGTTCCTTTTGGTGGATAGTATTCATCCCCTCTATTGTGGACTTCATCCCCTCTATTGTGCATTTCATCCCTTCTATCGTTGCATCCTTATTTTGGTTTGCTTCTCTTAGCTCCTGTATTACTGCAAGCAGAGTTCTGAAGATTTCCTTTTGTGGCTGATCTATATCTGTTTCTTCTATGAGTGACGTTAGGTCTGTTAAAGTGCCTCGTTTTTCTGATTTTTTTGTTGGGAGTGATGTGGTCTGTTGATTTTTCCTTGGTCCTTTAATAGGCCCCATGCTTCTGGGAGACAGGAGTAACCTTATTGTGTGGAGGCTCAGGCCACTGTGCCGTCTCCTGGGGTGGCTGGGGCGGGCTGCGGCAGGCTTAGGGCTGGCACTGGGGACCCAACAGGGCCCCAGGTGGTGAGAGCTGGCTGGAGCTCACTGATGGCTCCTCAGGGACTGCAAAGTCGAGACCCAGGCTCCACTGCAGGTGGAGTGTTTGATCTGCCCGGGCTGTGAGCGGGCGCGGGGGGGGGGGGGCCCTTGGATAGCTGCACAGGCAGCTGCGGGACACTGCAGGGAACAATGGTGTTCGCTCTCCGCCCTTTTGGCGCGAAACCGCGGGGGGTAATGGCGCCCTTCTTCTGCTCAGGCTCAGAGTCGCGGCTGCCGGGGTCCCCTCAGCACCCTGGGGAGGGCACCTACTCTTGTGCCTTGCGCGGGGGGGGCCCTTGGTGGGCAGACTCAGCAGCGCGGGGTGCGGCGCTCCGCGGAAGCTCAGGGTCCGGGACAGGCGCGGGTTGGGCTATGGCTCCTGTTGGCGGGAAGTGCTCAGCGCAGGGTCCCCGCCAGGAGTGGAGCTGGCGCTAGGCTGCCAGGGGCTGGCGGGTGCGGGCGGGGGTGGGAGGCCAGCGCACGGAGGGCAGGTGGAGAGGTCCGTGGCAGCGGTGCGGGTGGATGGTCCCCCGTGGGGGTCGCCAGACAACCCGCGGGTCCGCTCCCCTGAGCTTGGATGAATGGAGGGAGGGACGTGGGCCCGAGGGCAGATCGCTGCCCTGCGGGGAGAGGGGAACTGCGGGAGAGGAAAGCTTCTCTCCCAGTGGAGATCCGCGTATGGGGAGTGGGGAGTGGGCCGCTGGAGTAGGCAGGGCAGGCAAGTGGCTCTGGGCTGGCGTCCGTTTGGGGATGGAGCCTAAGCCGGTCGCCAGTGAGCTCACGGCAGCTTAGTGGCCAGAGATGTCCCACTAGTCCGGTCCTCATTGACCTAGACCCCTGCTCCGGACAAATACGTGGGGTAGGACTGGGGTGCTGTCCCAGGGGGATATTTCACTCACCAGACTCTTACTATTCAGCTACCTGGTCGCCAATCCCGCTTTGTTTGGAGGAGCTCTCAGAGTATGCGGGTGTCCCTGTCGGCCATCTTCCCCCTCCATCTGTCTGTGAATTTTACAAGTCCTGGTTCAACTCTTGTACCTGCACTGGTAGACAATGAGCCAGGTGTGTAGATAAAACATTCCAAAACCTTCATGTTTCAATCCCTGAGCGACTCACCTTTGAGACCTTCCCCCAAGAAAAGAAAGAAACCAAAATATTCTTGGGAACAAAGTCTGTGATTCCTAGGTGTATTATTCAGAGTGAATGCGACATAAACTAAACAATATTTTAAGAGACTATCTGATGGACTATGTGGAGATTTACATGTGATGGTACTTTTGTAATGAAGTTAAAATGGAGTTCATCTGGAATGAGAATGTTGACTGTTTCCTCAGAGAACACAGGTCTGTCTATGACTTCTCCACTCACCAAGCCCAAGGTCCAGTTTTCCCAGGCCACAGAAAGTGATGAGGAAGATGGTTGAGGAGGTAGACATGGCTTAGGATTGAGAATGAGTTTGGTAATAAAGGCAGTGATCCTCTACTCTCAGAGACTTATGTATGTATAAAACACTGCAAATCTTAGGACACTTAAATTGTCAGATACATATTTTCTTTTCTGCAGTAGATTATGGTAATATTATTAGATATTCAAAAGTTTGGAGATCAGCTAAATCTAGCAATCTCATTGAATTCAGTCCCAAAAGGCTCCCATCAATATTTGCTGTAAATGGGAATGGCATATATAATTTTTGGGGGGTCATACAATTCTTCAACTCTTATCACAATCCATACATTCATCCATTGTGTCGAGCACATTTGTACATTTGTTGCCATCATATTTCTCAAAGCATTTTCTTTAAACTTAGGCCTTTGGTATCAGATCCTCATATTTTCCTCTCCCTTTCCCATCCACCCTCCCTCCCAAACCCTTGATAATTTAAAAATTATTATGAGTTTTCCAATAGGAATGGCTTTTGAGAATCACTACAAAAGAAGAGCTTTTCTTGATAACTAAGCTACTATGTTTACTCAAGAGTCATTTTAATGTTGAAAGAGAACATGTCACCTTCAATCAGTTTACCATTGACACAGGAAGTTATTTCATATCCAAAAAGCTGTCATTAATCATGTTATTCACACCTAATCTTCAATCTTGTATGGAATCTTAAACCGAAATACCTGCAATTCCCCACCTATGGTTGTGTGCCACTATATAACAGAAATGTTACTGATATCATACAATAAATTAGGAGCAAAGCCACCAGAAGTAGGATGAGGAGATTAACAGGACAAATGTGGAACCTCTGGGTGAAAGCAGAAACAGTGGGTTCACAATCTGTGGAACTATGACGGTGAAGACACAACATGTGACAGAAGAACTGAATGATACCACTCGACCACAGAGATCTCCCTGAATCCTGAATTTTCACAGACAAGTTAGTATCTGTTTTGACCATCATGGTCTAAAGGTTCTCAAGGATAGACAGATATAAAATATTATCACCAATATAATGAAAGACAATTAGTGAGTTTATGGGTTTGCAGATGGGATTACAGAAAAGACAAAATATACTAGGCCACCATGGTCAGGAAAAACAACAAAACCAAAAAATATGAGTCATTTGAAGAAGCAATTCAATAAAAATAGGCTGACCGATGAGAGTTTGACCAAATGATTGTCCTCACAAAGTGTGATGGAAGAAGATAGTGTCAAACTTTCAGCCAGTAGTCCAACACTTAGTAGATCCCTTTACCTTCACCTTGAGGCTGATCAGAGAGTGTTTACTGAGTGTCTTCAGAACTCTGATGCAGGGACCTCTGACAGAGACATTTCCTGTCCTTAAGCATAGGCTGTTTGCTGCTATTGGCTGTTTGCTGCTATTCACAGATATCAAATGTAGGCACAGAATTATTATTTTTAAATTAGAGTGATTCCCTAGGGTAATAGTGAGATTTTGAAGAATCAGCAAATCACCACAGGAAACCAACCTTGAAGCTCCAGGTGCCCCTGCGCTGGCTCTGAGTCCTGTGCTCTGTGGGTCCTGAGCTCCCCCCGGAGACCAGTCTCCTCCATGCAGGGGAGGTTTGTGTCTGGGCTCTCACTGACTCCCGCTCACTGTGTGTCTTGCACAGTAATATGTGGCCGTGTCCTCGGCTTTCAGGCTGTCCATTTGAAGATAGAGTGTGCTCTTGGAGTTGTCTCTGGAGATGGTGAATCGGCCCTTTACGGAGTCAGTGTAGTATGTACTACTGCCATCATAACTTATGCTTGCCTCCCACTGCAGGCCCCTCCCTGGAGCCTGACGGATCCAGATCATCCAGTAGTCACTGAAGGTGAATCCAGAGGCAGCACAGGAGAGTCTCAGAGACTCGCCAGGCTTTCTCAGATCGCCGCCAGACTCCACCAGCTGCACATCACACTGGACACCTGCAAACACAGAGGCACTGTGATAAGACGACAACACACATAAACAAAGGCACTTACAATTACACACATACACAGTAGGGTCTACAACAATTACCATGTAAAATAGCCAAAATGAAAGCCAAGGTTGGTACAAAATTCATGATGTGTCCTGTGCACTAGCTCCTGGGCACAAATGGAAACAGCAGAGAACCCAGAGACTGGAACCGTCCTCTGAGATCTCCCACATCAGGGGCTGTGACTGGTTTATCAGCAAGTAGAGAGCGGCATTTGCATGTCCTCTGATATTAAGAAGCTGATGACTAGAGATCTTGGGCCAGAGTTCTCCCTCAGACTCAGAGAAACACAAGCACTCTCAAAGGAAAACAAAGCTCTTAAACAGGTTCTGTATTGAACATTGCTTTATTTGTTATATATTATCAATATTTTTAAAAGTAGTTTTCAGCTTATAAACTTGACATTACATACACAACAACCATTGTGATATTGCAGCTCATGATGCATTATCCCTCGTCCCTTTTAAGGTGTGAATACACATGATGACAGTGGACGCCTGTATTATCTACTTCGTGTGTGGGAATATTATTGGTTTTCTTGCCTTCCAAGGAATTTCCATTTGTCAGTGATATTTTTAAACTGTGGACATGCAGTTGTTCATAAAACATGTCCAGAAAACAGACAAAATTTTATCTCTTCTCTGGTTTCTGATCATGAGATTCTGGTTCTCCTTCTTTTGTTATGGTCAGGAAAAGTAGATATCACTTTACTTCATCTTCATGAATAGTTTTCCTTTAAATGACTTACTTATTGTATTCCTTCTATTCATTTATTTGCGTGCCTTTATTCATGATTTTTCCCCTACTGACCTATTATATGGCAGACTCATGTTTTTCTACTTTCATTGGGTGGCACCTGAGGTGATTGATTTCAGAAACAGTTGACTCTGATATCAAAAAAAGCACTCAATCCTGCTGTCACCTGGGAACAGGTTACCTAGAATGACATACACAACTGGTGGCATGTTGATGATAATGCATCCGAGGTCGCGGCAAAAGGGGTCATTAGTGTTTGTAGTTTCCATGGACATAGTCTGTCATACTAGACTTGATAGTACTGTCAACACCGCCAGCACACACACTTGTTACAACAAAATAGTGATTTAGTTGTTGTTTGTATCCTCATTTACATTCTCTTTTTGCTCACAAGTCAACAAATGGAGTATCAGAGGAGATACTCACGGGGTGTCCTGGGTGGTGCTCATCCATGTCATCCATATATGGGCCATGTTCTACTTGTTAGAAAATCTGTTATGGTGAAACCATCCTATTTTCATTTCGTTTAATGCTCATACCAAATGATGACCTAGCTGATCTCCCTGGGACTCATACCAAATGATGACCTAGCTGATCTCCCTGGGAATCAGGATTTGGAGAGAGTGTGTAGAGTGGTCAAACAGGGATGTAGACTCTGTGTTCAATTGTGTGGGCACACAGGTGTGTACGCACAGCGAGGATTAACTGTGCATTACATGTGTCAATTCCCAGTGTGATCATAAAAAAATAAAGCTTGAACACAGAGCTATCAAACAGATTACTGTAGTCTCAGATTTCCATTCTGAAATGTAAAATCAATTGTAGAACACTAAGGACCTTTCTTTATTAATGTCCCCAGGGAAAACTTAGGGTAAAATGCTGATGTTAGCTGATGAGTCAGTTCTGACTTCGAGAGATCCTAAATGCAACAACAGAAGGAAACACCACCCCGTCCTGAGGCAGTCTCACAATTGTTCTTATAATTGATCCTAAATTTGTAGCCCCTGCACCTATCTGTATTTTCCCGAATCTTCCTGTTTGAGTGGATAAAATACCTGTAGGAAAGTATACACATATTAATGCATACATATCCAGGGAGAGCATATTTTTACATAATCGTTATATATATCACTTATTACTTATTTATTACACTTTCCCCCTGATTGTTTCATAGCCATATAATTGAAAATTAATTAGGAATGGTATATTTATCGAATATTAAATGTTAAATAATTTTAAGTTTCTGAATTTTTAAAAATGTTCTAATATATATACATATTTTAGGTAATTACACCTGGCTGACCAAATTTAAACTCAAATTTCTGCACCTCACTTCATCAGACATGTTGTTAGGTGCTTTTGAGTCAGTTTACCTCACAATGGCTCTGTGTACAACAGAACACATACATAAACTACCAAGTCTTGAACCAACCCCTCTTGATCCTAACTTTGAGACCTTTTTTGTAGCCACTCTGTGTGTGCATCTAACTCAGGGTATCTCTCTATTTTGCTGACACTCTAAACAGGATGCTCTGGTCCTCTTGAACACCTGCAAAATGTGTGTGAAATCTGCCCTGTTCTCAATTCTAAAGACCATTCTGAGATGTTAGTCTGTTATGTCGTCCACTTGGGACACAATTCTGTTTTTTAGAATCAAAGCTGTCCTTCCAATATGAGATCCCTTCCATGTGACTCCAGAGAATATTCTGAACAATGACTCCACCAACCAGGCAGATTATTCAATTCACCTGTTCCCAGTGTCAGGGACCCTTATGTGCCTGGACCTCTTGTTTCTGCATCAAGGGAGCTTATGGGTAGCAAGCATCCCTAAGGATGTGCCACAAGTTTAGGCCCCAGAGTCACCAGTTATTTTCTCAGAGAAGATTAGTCACTCACTACCCACAGTGAAGAGGGAGCAATGCAGAGACACCTTGTGAGAGACATGACCCTGGGCTGTAATAGAGCAATGAGCTCAGGACAGTTAAAACCAGGCATTGCACACATGAATCTGGACATGCCTGTATTTCATTGTCAACAGATTTTTAGTAACAGATAGGTTGAGAATGCCCGTGATAATCGGTTTCTCAAGAAGAAAACTGGTCAGATAGGATGATAAAGAAGGGTCAGAATCACTATAATATTGTTCTGCAAACAGAGAATGTTAGTCCCTCCTTTAAAGTCTGCAGTGAGGAGAAAATTTAGAGGAGGAAAAAGAAGAAGAAAAACGGTCCCTGGGGAGACAGACAAGAAATGATGCCTTTTTTTTCCAACAGAAAATCCTCCCTCTCTTTCATCTGTGTCTGTCTAGGGCTGTGTGTCTGTGCTCAGTGGGTCCTGCACGCCCCCTGCTGCCCAATGTCTCCCCTGCAGGGGAGGTTTGTGTCTGGGCTCACACTGACTTCCCCCCACTGTGCTCCTTGCACAGTAATACAGGGCCGTGTCCTCAGCAGTCACAGAGCTCAGCTGCAGGGAGAACTGATTCTTCGATGTGTCTCTCGTGATAGAGATTCGACTTTGGAAGAACAGGTTATCATTTGAACCACCATCATCATCTATGTATCCTATCCACTGCAGCCCCTTCCCCGAGGTCTGGCGTATCCAGTGCCAGCTGTAACCACTGCTTGTGATGGAGAAACCAGAGACAGTGCAGGTGAGGGACAGCTTCTGGGAGGGCTTCACCAGTCCTGGGCCTGACTCCTGAAGCTGCACCTGGGACAGGATGCCTGTAAATGAAGATAATTGTTCTCCTTCAATCATTTGCAGTCACAATCATCCCCATAGACTCAACAGTGATATCTCAGACCTCACCTTGGGGAACTGTCAGCAGGCACAGGAGAACACACAACAATAGCATCTTTAGACTGAAGCTGTGCTTTCCCAATAGACCCACAGCCCTGTCAGAAGAGAACTGATAGTCTTCACTGCTCAAGGGTGGAATTTTAACCTAGGGTCTGGTGATTGATTTGCATGACAGGGAGCTCTGTCCTTATAAACAGAGA
This sequence comes from Tenrec ecaudatus, assembly GCF_050624435.1. Classification (NCBI taxonomy): domain Eukaryota; kingdom Metazoa; phylum Chordata; class Mammalia; order Afrosoricida; family Tenrecidae; genus Tenrec; species Tenrec ecaudatus. Next base: position 69,736,082 of record NC_134546.1, on the reverse strand, counting down.
ATGATGGTGAACAGACTCCCCTTTCTTTGGACACTCTGAAGCATAATTTTTCATTTGAACTCATATGCACATTGGCCTAAAATGAAAAAATCACCTGGTTTAAGAGGTGTGTGGGAAAGGTCAAAGGAAACCCCAGGATTTCTGAGCTCACTGTCTCTCCTTCCAGCCCCTCATAGCCAGCTGCCTATAGGTCCTGTGCCCCAGAGAGTGGACAGGATATAGTGTGCTGAAAGCATCAGGTGGACACCAGAGTGTCTTCATTACCCCACACTCTGCAAACGCCTTTTCTTCTTTACACACTGACAGCTTCTTATGAACCTCCCCAAAGTCTTCGGGGGGTTTCTTTGGGTCACTGTCATCACCAACTCCAGCACTCCTACAAATAACACAGACACCACCTCCCAGCTCCTGATAGCTGAGGTCAAGCTTGATATAAATAAAGAGACTCAAGGGTCCATAGAGTCAGGGAGGATGTTTCCAACTTGAGACTTTGAGCTCTATGAAAGAAAACTTTCAACTCCGTGACTTCAAAGTCTGGGTTTTATTTTAACTCTGAGTTAAAATAAGGTCCATCCAGGTAACCAGTCCTCAAAATTTAGTGGACCCCCACAGACACTGTTTTCAATGCCCCTTTCCCAGGGCACTCTGGTCCATCTAAAATGTGAGCATTGCCAACCCAGTTCAGCCTCTTCACTTGTACCCTGGGCACAGACCTCTGATAAGTGCTCCAGGATCTAAACCTTGAATTGATTCCCTAGATTCTAAGATTCACTCATTTTATAAACTGTTATATAATTGACTTGGGAAGCAATAGCACTCTCTGTAAACATGCAGTTAAAACACCTGATTCCCATTCAGAGTCCTGCCTCATTTCTCCACCTCAAAACAAAATTTATTTACCCCTAGATTAGGATTGGCCACACTCATTTTTTTCTGATTGGTTATAATTTCTATCTATCTATATCTATCTATCTATCTATCTATCTATCTATCTATCTATCTATCTATCTATCTATCTATCTATATATGTAAGAAGTGTGAAAATTCAAGAATAAGGTTGCGGCCCAGCATTTTCAGAGGGGAATTCTCAGGTACAGAATTTACCGAGGGGAATCAGTCACCGCTTTGCAACAAAGAATCATAGATTTCAACAAAATCCAAGGATACAAGCACAGGACACTGACATTGATCACTTAGAGATCATTGAGCTAGTTTCGTTCTCCAATGCAGACTGATATGGTATCACTTAATCATGGTCATTTCAGCCAACTCCACACTCAACCTCTGTTGCTGCTTGTTAGCTGAGCAGTTTAAGTTCACACTGTGACGAAGCTGCACATGAGTCCAATTCAACTTCATGGTTGAATGTGGCTGCCATGGTCATCTCAGTTCATTTCATGACCATGCATGATCTGGGAAATATTCTGTGTCATCTGCTGACATTATCTCTCTGCACATAACTTCCCATCAGGTTTACTAAACTTATCCTCAATGAGCTCATGAGTACTCACTGAACTATCAAGGGTCAATATTTTGGACTCTAAACTCAGATGAACGGGAATGGTTTTCCAGTGTCCCAACCATGGGATGAGATTTGTCAGTCATTTAATCAAGGTGAACTAAACACCTCAATATTCTGAAATGTGGAAATGATAGAAAATATGACTTCAGGGGAAAATTCAATCCAATTTGCTCAAGTTGTGTTCTGTTAATTGGTAAACAAGAATGAAACATTGTAGCTGAAAATTGCATCTAGTTTATTATTGTTTGCTTTCTTTTTAAATTTCTGACTCTATGACTAAAAGATGGCATGGAGAAGAAGGTCCCATTCCAGATCTTATCTAGTGCCCGACTGAAAATCTCACCAGATGGATGAAGTCTCTTCTTCCAAGATGGCTTTGTCTTAAGTCTGACTTGCTTCCCTGGCTTAAACTGGGAATGCATACAGGACTGAGGGCCAGGACCTTGTTCTAGATCCTGGATCTCTCCTTTGGACGGAACTTCCTCGCAACATGGTGCCTGAGTGTCTCCTGAAAATCATTAAAGTGAAAGTTGCATTGAACTTTATCGATTTTCATTTCTATATAAATTAAAATTAAGAAATAAAGTTATTTAAATTAATATCCTCTATAAACCCAGACCTATTATAAGTACCTTGGCGGGCTCAACAATCAACACCACAAAGGAAACCATACAGAAGAGTTTTACTCAAGAGAAAGCATCTATCCTTGCGTCAAACACAGGAGCACACTACTCTAGGAGACCCAAATGTGTCCTCTGATGCCCATCCCCTCATCTGTCCTCTCAGTCAGCAGCTGAGGATGACAGCAGGACTTAGGCTTTAGTTTTTAGACGCATATAGCAGCTGCAGCTGTGATGAGCAATTGTAGCTTGAGGATACCATTCTGTTCTTGCTAGTCTATCCTGCACTGAGTAAATTTTAGAGAAATCTTAACCGTCCTGTATCCTCTCCTTCCAATACCAGTTACTGGGGACAAATTTTCATCAGTGCTGACAGGTCTTTAAGCTTTGCCTTGTTCCCTCAGCATGAAGTGCTTCCATGTGTGGCTTTCTGCTCTTTGGAAATTAAAGGGCATTTCCTCATATTACAATGAAATGTTTCAAATTCAATGTTTGATACAAACCCACACTTCTAGGGAAGTCCTCAAGGGAAATGGTAAGATAGAGAGGAAACCCCAGACACTGACAAAAAGACAGTTTTTAACTCCTCTCTGCTCTGTCTGCTGGAACTGAGCTCTGGGGCTGAGGGTCATAAGCACTCACTGAAGTCCAGTCTCTCCCTATAGGGAGGTTTACATACAGGTAATTCATGATGCCCTTTACTGTGTCTTTGTTACTGTGAGCCAAGGCTGTATCCTTAACTTTGAGCCTGACCATTTGAATATGGGGAATGTTTTTGTCATTGTCTCTGGGGACTGCAGTTCCGCCATTCATCGAATGTATGTATGATTTAGTACCAACATTAGTACCAGAAGCTGAGAAGCAATGCAAGCCCTTCCCTGGCACTGGATGATGCAATTCATGTTGGAATTGTTGGTGTTCACTTCAGAGACAGGTCAACAGAGTGTGAGCGAGGCCCTCGTCTGCCTCATGTCTCCCCCAGACTCTACCAGCTGTACTTTGCCCTGCAAACGTAAAGACATCCTGCCCAGCATACCATCCACATATCCATTGTTTATCTCTCTTGTTCATCATATTTTCATATTTAAAATTGAAACTAGGGAATCTCAGGCCAGCAAACTCCATTGGAACTTGTGCATAATCATACCTGTTGATGCTTGGGGAGACCTGGGCAGCCCATGACTGTGACCTCTCTCCTAGAGTTGAAGGGCTGGTTTTCATCAGCAGAGTAATGCATCGTCTTGTGTATCCTTCTATTAGAAAGATAACTGAGGGGAAGTCATCTTCTGTCCTGAGGGAAGTAGTGGGCAATTATAATATTTGGAAATACATAATTTCCTATTATACACGTTTACTGTGAAATCTCATAGAGATTAAGAGGAACATGGGAAACCATAAGGATTTTTACCAGAATATAATGCCTTTCATCCATAATTTCCTGGGTCCATGATTGCCCCTGAGGGAGAAGCATGGATGCTTGCAAGACCACACCCCAGAAATAGGTTCAAAATGCCCCCTTAAGAAGGATGCCAAGTCAGAAGATTAATCATCTCTCCCATTAGCAAAGCCTCATTTCATAAAAAAACAAAGTCAAATTTAATAACCCCTAGTTTTCACCTAAGAGCATTGAGCCTCATGTGAAGAGTTTTTTTGTTTTTCATCTTAGGCAGTGGGGGTAGGGGAGGGTGGGGGTGGGGTGGGGGAGCAGGAACTAGAGAGTCCAAGAAAAGAAAAGAGAACTTCAACACTGATCGTCTCAGAATTAAAACTATTACCATTCTCTCTGATGCTCTGGGCTTTACCATTTGAAATCCTTGGATCATACACTGAAGCTCCTGACTTTGCAATAGCAGTCACCTGCACCTCCCATTCCAGGGCGTTTCAGCTTTGAGTTCAATGGAAGAATTCAGTTCCTTTAATAATAGCATTGTAGGAGACTCTTTTTAAATTGGGGTAACCCTGTGATGCTGGTGAGGGGCTGGAACTATTCGGGCTTTCACATTTCCTGCTAAGTGACAGAATACCCCCATCTGAGGGGGAGCCTCAACTAAAGAGATGATTTATTTTTAGATGTACAACTGAGCAAGTGATAAACAATACATTAGCATTAACAAGTCATGTCACAACAATGCCTGGGGTATGTAATCATATTAAATGATTACATGTCTGAGAACAGGTGTCAGGCTCTGCCTTTGTGTCTTTGTTGATAGTGATGTCATACAATATCTTTCCTTTTGAGATTGATCACTTTCACTCAGCATGAGGTTCTCTAGGTCTATGTCATGGTGAGCTTTGTGGCCTCTCCAATGTTTTAGACATGTATGGAGTACACATAAATGAATGTCCTAGAAGGATTTGATGGCAATAATATTTGAAACCCTGGCGGCATGGTAAGTAGGGCATTGATCGCCTGAATCCAGCTTCTAGGAAGAATGGTTAAAGGGTCAGCCTTCTAAAGATATACAATCCAGACCCTCCCGTGCCCTGTGAGTTGGAACTCACTTGGTGACTGTGTTTATGGCCCAGTTGTCTGATTTGAGTCAAAGAGCACGTTCCCCCTATTTTGTGGAACTGGTTTAACAGCCCCAACATGAAAATATTTCGCAGGAAATGAAAGCTTCCTTTTTTCACTAAGCTTTAACCACTAATAGTAACAATTTAAAAACAAGGAAAGCAAGCACATTGTCAAAGTCATTCCCTCTCTCGCGCCCAGCTTCCTTCTGCCTGGGTGTCTGACATTTTCAGGATGTGGGTTTTCACTGGGTTTCCCGCATAGTCATAGGTGGCAGAGTGCTCAGACTGCAGGCTGATCACCTGCAGAGATGCTGGGCTGCCTGAAAAGACCATGGAGAAGACGCTTCCTTCTGTAAAGTCCTCTAGAGGACAGCTTGATACAGTGACTGCAGCAGCAGGCTCAAACCTAGCAGACACCGTTATGAAGATGCTTTGTAATTGTTCGGGGCCCTGTAGTCAGTTCAGATTCACTGTGAGCCTGCATACAGTAGAAGTCAATAGTGACCGGTTCTGTGCCCTCCTCACCAAGGTTCTATTTGAGGTCATTGCTTCAGCCATGTGTCAGTCCATCTCCTTGAGAGTATTTCTCAATTTCCTTTCTTTTTGTTTTCAGAAGGATGGTGTAGGACTAGGTGATATTTGCTTCTATTGTACATACGACTGTTCTACAACAGCAATGGGAAGGTTAGCTTGTTCTGATATACACTGACAATGAAAGTAATAAGACTAAAACTTTTGTAAATTGCATGGTAGACTAATCTAATTTGGAAGCCTTTAAAAAAATTTTATTATTACATTGACTTCCTTTTTTCTTTTTAAAATCATTTTATTGGGGTCTCATACAACTCTTGCCACAATCCGTACATCCATCCATTGTGTCAAGCACATTTGTTCATTTGTTGTCATCATCATTCTCAAAACATTTGCTTTCTAATTGAGACCTTGGTATTAGGGTCTCATTTTCCCCTCCCTCCTCGCACGCCCTCCCTCACAAACCCTCGATAATTTATAAATTATTATTGTTTTGTCTTATCTTACATTGTCCGATGTCTCCCTTCAACTGCTTTTCTGTTGTTCAACCCCAGGGTGGGGGTTATATGTACATCCTTCTGATTGGTTCCGCTCTTCTACCACACCTTATGTTTACCCTCCTGGTATCACTACTCTCAATATTGGTCCTGAGAGTTTTCCCTGTCTTGGATTCCGTGTGTTTTCAGTTATTATCTGTGTCAGTGCACATCTTCTGGGCTAGCCAGATTTGTGAGGTAGAATTGGGATCATTAAAGTCCAGGGGAGGAAACATTCAAGAACCAGAAAAAAGTTGTATGTTTCATGGGTGCTATACTGCACCCTGACCAACTCATCTCTTCCCTGAAACCCTTCTGTAAGAGGATATACAGTTGCCTACAGATGGGCTTTGGGTCTCCACTCCACATTCCCCCTCCTTCACATTGATATGAAATTTTGTTCTTTGATATCTGATACCTGATCCCATCGACAGACTGGTGTGCTTCTTCCATGTAGGCTTTGTTGCTTCTCAGCTAGATGCCCGCTTGTGTATCGTCAAGCCTTTAAGACCTCCTATGCTGTATCGTTTGATTGCTGGGCACCATCAGCTTTCTTCACCACCTTTGCTTATGCACCCACTTTGTCTTCAGTGATCATGTTGGGAAGGTAAGCATCATGGGAATTCTAGTACAATAGAAATTGTGTTCTTGCATTGAGCGGGTACTTGTGTAGAAGCCCAATGTCCGTCTGTGACCTTAATTCTAAACCTATAAATATATGCACATATATCTATTTCCACATCATCATATATAAATATATTTACATACGTATGTCTGTATTTATACCTCTATAAATGTCCTTTGCCTCCTAGTTCTTTCCTCTATTTTCTTTTACTTTCCTCTTCTCCCATTATCATGCTCAGGCTTCATTTGGGTTTCAGTAATTCCTCTTGGTTACATTGCCCTTGAACAAGCCCTACCAGGCCTCCTACACCCTCCTTGCCATTGATTTTAATCACTGTGTTCCCTTGTTGTTAACACCCTGGGTTTGTTAACACCCACTTCCTTACTCACCACCACCTACCCATCATCCCATGTCCTCTTGGAGCCATCGGTCCCATTGTTTTCTTCTCCAGATTGTTTATCTTACCTATTTTATGTAGATAGAACTGCAGAGATAATAATATGCACAGACAACAAGACAGAACAAAACAAAGCAACAAAAGAAAACAAAACAACTACAACAAAAACAATGACACAAAAAAGGAAAGCCTATAAATAGTTCAAGGTCTGTTTGGTGACCTTTAAGAGTGTTTTCTGGTCGAAAATGATGGGGTACCATGCCCTGGTCCCAATGTCTATTTTTGGTATTCCCTCAAGATAGGCAAATTTATTTTTGTCTCTTAATACTATTAGCTCTACATCTTAGAAAAGGACAATTACATTTCAAGTGTCTTCACCATTTTCTCCTGTTTTTTTTTTATCATTTTCCATAAGGGTTTTGAAGATTTTGTGCAGTTTGGTAGATATACAGTATATTATAAAACTTTTACTCACACTCTTACCACCCCACCACTGACTGCAACATAAAATTTGACATGCATACAATATATATTTTTCTGCTACCAAAGGCTCAATAGAATTTCAATGCTTAGAAAATAATGATGGCAACATATGTACAATATACTTGATACAATTGATGTATGAATTGTTATAAGAGCTGTAAGAGTTTCAATAAAATGATCTTTTAATAAAAAAGAAAATATATGTTTATTAAATAATCATTTAATTTAATCCCTTGTATAACCCAACTTGTTATAAATGTCCTTATTAAAATTACCCTTACAAAATAGAGTTTGCCTAAGTTGTTTTACTCAATGAAGTCTTGATGGAATTGTTATAACTATGCTTCAAATTGCTTCTTATTTCTGCACATTTCAGTCTTCAGAACATTGTAGTTGGGCAGATGGTGATCTTTTCAAATGATCAATTATTCTGAATACATACTTCTCGAGTATTATTCTTCACCTTATGGATCTCCATCGTTTAGCTGAAAATTTAGCCAATGAGGTGAGCTCTTTTCCATACCTGAAGGTTAAGAACTCTAATCTCTGGGGTTCTATGAGTCTATCCAACCAGTACACTTGCCTTTATAATGCTTGTATGTGTTTCTCCACATTTTTCCAAACTCTATGTAACCATGCATTCTAAAGTAGAAATTATATCATTGTCTTTGTCGAATTGGTTATGCCAACTGACTATAGTGTTATTTAATCTATAGTCCTGACACTCCAGACCCAAAGCCCCATTCAACCAAAGTCTTTGAGTTTAGATTAGTTTATGTGACAACATTATCTGTTTTTGAAACTTCTCATTAATTATGTAACCTCAGTATATGAAGGCCTGAAAGATTTTGCTGCATCCATGTCTTGAGACTGACTGTACTTTGAGGTTCCTTGTGTGTGTGTATGTGTGTGTGAGAGAGAGAGAGAGAGAGAGAGAGAGAGAGAGAGAGAGAAAGAGAGAGAGAGAGAGAGAGAGAGAGCAAGCTATGTGGGCGTGTACACACGCATATGTAGATTTGTAAAGTTCTATACCACAGAGGAATGCCAGGTCTGACTTTCAGCACCAGGTTGTCCTCCACAGGGGAACCTAAAAGCTCCACACCCGTGTCGTTTGCAAGGGGCTAGAGATAAGGATGAGCAGGAAATTGTGATGGAAACAATTTCCAGGATTACTTTTTAAATTTCAAAGCACCAATGAGCTTTTATTATTTTCTTAAAAGAACTCTATAACTAGATACCATGTGTGCTACATGCTAAGAGAAAACTTACCAGGTTCACTCCTTTGGAACCTCAAAAATGATCTTCATAACTTCCTGTGCTGACCTAGCTTCCTTAAACCTAACTATTCCAACATATTCCCTAGCCACGTTTAGATTGGAACTTTTTATTTGAAGGCACCTTAAGAGACTGAGATTCGTGTGTGATGGAGATAACTTGTCTATAGCGACCCAGTGATCTCAGACATATTTAAATAAATCATATGAAATAGCGCCAAACTGTTGTGAACTCGAGAAACCCTAATACCCAGACTTTGCCACACACGAATACCTGCTGGGATGGTCACTCATTGGGCTTCTAATTTAAACCCCCCACTAGCTTCTGGGGAGAATGCTTAGTCTGACTCCTCTGGTAAATATTCACAACCTCACAAGCCTTAGGGAGCAAATCTACCGTGCCAAATAGGTCACTAAGAGTTGACTTGATGGAAGTTGGGCTGAGTTTGAGAGCTAGGTCCAGAAAATGTCCCTGAGAGAAATTATGAATATGTTAATGTGTTTATTAAGTATGATTTTGTGAATAAACATTTATGTGAAATCAGTAAAGTCTCTGGCCTTAGAAAACAGTGAATTTAAAGTACTGTTGGTTGATGAATCTTGATTCAATAGCATCTCCCTTTCATCCCTCTCGTTGCCATTTACAACCTAAAGGAGCCTACACTTAAGGCTATTTACAGACTCCGTTCAGGAGCTCTAAGCTGCACAGCTTCAAAGGGTTTGTCAGTAAAAGGGAACATAAATGGCAAGTGAGAGAAAAGCCTCTAGGTCTAAAGTCACCCTTTCGCCACTTAGTTCAATGATTCCAACTTGTGTTAGGCCAGGTTGGCTAGAGAAACAAATTTATAGACCCTCATATATGTATAATAAAGAGCTTTATATTAAGGAGTAATTGTATATCATGAAAACATCTCAGCCAAGTCCAGATAAAGTTCATAAGTCTGTTATTATCCCATCAGTCCAATAGTAGTGCATACATCTCTCTTCAGCCATCTGCAGCCACATGCAATGATGCGGAATGCAGAAAGACCACATGTTGGTGGGTGAAAAGTCTTGTGGATCCCATGGCAATGGAAGCATCACAGGGCTGGCACAGGTCTCCACCACTTGACTCACTCAGGTCTCAGCGTGGCCCAACATGCTTTTGTCAACAGGAAGGTTCAGTAGAGAAAATGTGTGGCCCACTTCTAGGGAGGAGAGGAAGTGTCCAGAATCCTCCTGTGCAGGCCAGATGGACAGGGAGGCATCATCAGTCTTTGACTTGAGTGACAGGCTAGATACCACCCCTACGCATATTTATCAAATTGATACAAGATTATGTAATTATCACACAACTAGACCCAGATGTCATTTTTCTCTCTAGAAAATTAAGTAATTAAGAATGGGCTATTGGAGCCTTTTCCACTTCCCTGAGTTTTGTTTGTGAGGAACCTATGTATTATAAATGATCTAAATTCACATAATTGCTGATATGTATATGTTGTTCATTTTCCTCAGGAAATCTATAGAATCCTTCTTACCACCAAGGTTCCACTTGCCAGCTTCTGATTCTTTGTTACTGGTGTTTGCATAACATTCACAAATAACCTAATGAAATTTGATAGCATGTATATGCTACCGTGGGTTGACTAGAGAAACAACTCCAGTGACACTCACATATGTATAAGAAAGGGCTTTATATAAAGGACAAATTATATCAGGAAAACATCCCACCCAGTTCGACTCAATTCCATCAGTCCAATACTAATTCATAAGTCCCTCCTCAGACTCTTGAAGAAACATGCAATGATGCAGAATGTAGGAACCTCACAGTCCAGTTGGTGAAGTGGCCTGTGGATCCAACAGTGCAGGATGCATTTCCAGGGCGCTGGTAGCAACCAGGGTCCGAAAGCAGGTAGCTGAAGGAAGAATCTGGAGTCTGAGAAGGTTCTGAGGGTCCTCCTTATGAGAAGGCCATGCCTCAAGGAGGTGCCATCAGGCTGTAACCAGATTGACAGGTTGGACTCCACTCCTACAATTTTATGTATCTTCAAGTTTACATGAAATTATGTAACTACCACAAGATATGATAAATTTCAGGCTGTAGGAGTTCATAGATATCCATCATTTTCTTCATTTTTGTAATTCATTGTTGGTATTTAAATTTCATTAAACGTCATTTTATCTAGTATTTCTTGGAAGTTTGTGGTTACTAAAGTATCAATGACTGCATTATGCTTAAAGTTTGATCATGAAATGTTCTTTTAGATGACAAATACAAAGCTATTCTATAAAGCTTCATAAAATGATTAAAAGCATTAAATTCACAACCTAAAACCTCACACAAAGAGAAATGCACAATCAGTAAAAGTAGTAAATGACTTTCCAAAACATCAAGAATCATGATCACATAGCAAAGACTTAGCAGCAACACTTCTTAACTTGTTCCCAAAATGAAAAAGCTTCCTAGAGAATTCTATGATACAAACCATAGAATTAATGTATCATAAAATTAACATCTTGCAAATACTACAACAGACTAACTAGATTGGGCATTCCATACCAATATCTTGCTGATCATGTAGGTAGGTGATTTCAAGTTTGTTCTGAGTCATTGCGACCCTACTTACAGTAGAATGAACCGCCCTGTGGTCCTGCTCCATCCTCCCAAGTTCCTGTGATGGAGCCCATTGCTGTAGGCACTATATCAATCTTATTTTTCTCTTTTTTGCTCACCCTCCACTTTATCAAGCATGATGTCCTTCTCTCATAACATGTCCATAATATATGAGATGAACTCTTTCATATCTCTAAGGAACATTCTGGATGTACTGCATCCAAAATAGATTTGTTTGTTAGTTTAACAGTCCATGATATTTCCAATATTTTTTCAGTAGGAAATATATGTATCGATTTTTCTTTGATTTTCTTTATTAGATGTCCAACTTTCACATGCATTTAAAGGAGTTCGAAATACCATGGCTTGGATGAAGCCCATGTTAGTCATCAAAGTAACATCCTTGCTTTTTCAACACTTCAAAATGTCTTGTGCTGCAGATTTACTCAGTGAAATGGGTTATTAGATCTCAGTGCTGCATCTATGAGTATTGATTGTGGATCCAAGCAAGATGAATTCTTTGACAATTTCCATCATTGATTCATTTATCTTGGTGTTTCCTAATGGTCCCAGTTGTGAGCATTTTAGTCTTTTTTTACACTAAGTTGTAATCTGTACTTTAGGTTTCAATTCTTGATGTTCACTGGCAAATGCTTCAACATTTCCACACTTTCAGAAAGCATGGTTTTGCTGTCTGCATATTGCAGGTCATTAATGAGGGTGCCTCTAATCTAGGTGCCACTTTCTTCTTCATGGAATCCAGTTTTGCTGATTATTTGTTAAGTATACCGAGTATGGTGACAGGATACAACATCGACACACACTTCCTCAATGGCCCCTAACAGCAATGAGTATTACCGTGTTGTGAATGCACAACTTCCTCTTGATCCATGTAGAGGTTCTGCATGAGCACAATTAAGTGAGCTGGTTCTCCCCTTCTTCTCAAGACTATTTGTAGTTTGTTATCATGCGCATGGTCAAGTGCATTTGGTAGTCAATAAATCATAACCAAATATATTTCTGTTATTCTCTACTTTGAGGACAGATCCATTTGAATTCAACAATAATATTGCCTTTTCTATGTTTTTTCTGAATCCTTCCTGAATCTCTGACAATGTAAAGCTGCAAATGTTGTTCAATGACAATCAGCCAAATTTTACATGAGTGTGATATTAAAGTTATTGTTCTGTTGTGCATTCTGTTGGGTCACCTTTCTCCACAATAAACAGATTGGATGTCATGCATTTGGTTATTTTAATAGCTGTCTTCCATATTTCTTGGCACAGATGACTGAATTTTTCCAGTGCCTCATCAGCTTGTTGAAATATTTCAATTAGTATTCCATCAATCCCCAGAGCTTTGTTTTTGACATGTTTTCAGTTCAGCTTTGGGCGGCTTCCTTCATTAACATAGGTTTGGATCATATGCTAATTCCTGAAATTGTTGAATATTCACTAGTTCCTTTTGGTACAGAAGCTCTGTATACTTTGCATTTTCCTGCATCATTCAATATCTTACCAATATATTCTCTCAATATTGAAAATGGAGATTCAGTTTTTCTTTTGCGCCTTTAGTTTAAGATATGTTAAGTGTGTTCTGAGTTAAGCTGAAATTTACTCTAGATCTTTACATATTTCTTTATAACATTTTACTTTGTCTTCTCTGCTGCTCTTTAAAATACTCTGTTCAGCTCCTTGACTTCATCATTGCTTCCATTTGCCTTACCCACTCCACAATAAAAACAGATTTCTTCTGACAGCCACTTCGATCTTTTCTTTTTAATATATTTTAATGACTTTTTTGTTTTCTTAAGGACACCCATTTTGATTGTTTCTTTTTAATATAGTTTTAATGACTTTTTGCTTTCTTAAGGAGCCCCAGTGGCATAAAGAGCTCCGGTGGCATCCTGGTTAGCAGCTGCATTGCAATCCATGAAGTTCACAGTTTGAAACCACCAGCTGCTCATGGGAGAAAGATTGGGTTTTCTAAAACTGAAAACTGTTACAGCCTCAGAACCTCACTGAGGCAGTTCTACCCTGCCCTATGGGGTCTCTATGAGTCTGTATTGACTCGATGGTAGTGAGTTTCATTTTTAATTTTTGTTCTTAAGTGGGATGTTCTTGATACCCCCCTCCGCAGCTCATCAGATGAGAAGTCCTTAGTGTACAATGCTTGAAATCTGTTCTTGAGATATCATTGAAATTCAGGTGGGAGATCCTTAACATCGTATTTTGGCTACCATGAACTTTTCTTAATTTTCTTCAGCTCTAAAATAAATTAACCAATGAACAATGGATGGCCTGTTCCAGTTGCTGATACTGAGCTTTCCCATCACCTCTTACCCCAAAGTCAGACTATTTGATGTCTATATAGTCCATCTAGCTTCTCATAAATTATACATATGTATATGTATGTATATGTGTTTTCATGATCCATGCTTCTGTTATTATGTCTAAAATCTTGCATGCATAAATATGTACAGCTACATTTTCTTTATGATTTACTTCTAGATGTTTTGTGTTTCATACACAATCTGTGTTTTGTGTTTCATACACAATCTGTTTTCTGAATAGTTTTAAAGTCTTAATCAAGGTTGTTTTATTTGCAATTCTTTGTGATGGTCTTTACTGTGTGTTGAAAGGAGCATCTCTCCTCCTATGCAGTTTGCAACAGTAAGAGTCTTCCATTGGGTTTGGTGCCTTCAATTTGGATTTCTACTCTTAAGACCCTGAAAAAAATGCATTTTTATTCTTTAAAACTACCAACTGTTGTATTAAGTTACAAGAAGAACTTTTGATGACATTGGGTTACAAGTTGGTTCAGCAGGTCCAATCTACCAGAAACACCATGGGAGAAAGATGTTAGGGGAGTCAGCTCCTAACATATAATCACACGAGTTCTATGGGCACTATTGTATGGCTATAATATATAAAGATAATAGTAAAGTCATAGAAAATAAGAGAGATGGGACAGAAAGAGAGCAAAATAAAGGAGTCAGACACATTTCATAGTAGCATGCTCACGTCAGCCTCGCTTGGTGGTCCACGTGGGGATGTGGAAGGTAGAGAGGGCAGAAGAGAGCAAAGGGGAGAGACAGGAGGAGAGGAGACTGCAGGACAGAGCGTCTTTATTGTCTGAGGGCTTTTATAGGTAGCCATTAGACATGAATATTCAGGAGTTACATGTGTCACAAGGTGGGTGGTAATCACAGTAAAGTCCCTGAGCTCATAGGTGAGGGAACCTAATACCTGCATTGGGGGAAGGTTTGAGGCGGGATGGGCGCAGCAGTGGAAAGATATAATCAGGGAATGTTTGCCTATACAGGGGGACTGAATCAAATATGTGTTAACTTTCAGGCAGCAAAACTGTTAGAGGAGAATCTGTGGGAATGACATTTAAAGCAGGAGAATGTATTTGGACTTTAACTTACCTCCCTCCCTCTAGCTTTCCTACCGTGGAATACTAGCCTTCCAGATTCCCTCTGTAACAGTCAGAGAATAAGTCCCGGTCACATTTCCCTCAGTGTTAGTTTCCCAAAAGGCTTTATATCTCTCCCTGGCCCCCTTAAAAATTGACAATCTCAGAAACCCACTGGGGCAGTTATACTCTCTTGTAGATTTGAATTAAGTTGATGTCAATGAGTGTTCTTTTTGTTTGTGTATGTTTTCAACATTAGGAAACTAAGGTAGACTGTTTTAATGCACACCTATCAAAATTAACGTGGAAACAAAGCACAATTTAATTTTCCTTTATCATAATATTTGCGAGTTTAAGTTATCAGTCAGTCAACAAGGATAGGGTGAGTCTTTATGTATCCCATTAAAGGAGCCCAGGTAACATATTGAGTTACATGCTGGGCTACCGAACAACAAGAGCACCAGTTCGAATTCACCAGCCACTCAGTGAGAGAAAGTTGAGCCTTTCTGTTCTTGTAAACTACTACACTCTCAGAATCCTGCAGGGTCAGTTCTACCATTTCCTACAGGGCCACTATGAAAGGGTATTGACAAGAGGTAAGTGAGTGAGTGAGACAGAAAGTGAATAAACATGCAGGAAAACTGTGAGAGGTGAAACCCAACAGGACTCTCCTGACCCCCCACCGCAGGCTTTTCAAATGCTCCACTTTTGACAAGTTGTAGTCTAACCACTGTTTGTCACTTATTATAGTATTGGGGTTTTCCTTTTTAACAACTTTTTACCTTTCCCATACACTGGCTTTCCCAAGTTTTTTTTTTTTATTCTTTTTTTAGGGGTGGTGGTGGTGGTTACCCAAGTTTTACAGTGTAATGTTTTACTTTTTATTTTACGGCTATGTTATTTTATAGGAAATATTAAATTTAAAAATTATTTAGGATAGCAGAGCTGAGTAGAAATGTTTCCTTGGGTTTCCAAAGCTGTAAAACTCTACGTGAGCAGAAAATTTCATGTATCTCATGTGCAAGCATGAGTGAAAGTAGCAGAGAGTGTTCAAGCTCCCTGATCTCAAGCCAATTTTGACTCCCAGTGACCCTATAGGGAAGGAGACAAGTGTTTCCTTGGTTTCCTGAGGCTGGCACTCTGTATCCCAGCAGAAAGCCTCATCTTTCACCTGCTGAGTGGCTTTGAGCTGCTGATCTTGTGGCTAGGAGCCTAACGTGTAATCCACTATGCCGCGAGGGCTCCCTGTGAACATGTATAGGGAGTTTTAAAGTGCAAACTCCTGTTGACTTTGAAAATTGGGTAGATTATGGTATGTGCTCCAGGTGTCACTCTGGAAATCTAAAATTGATGTGAAAAGCCAACGTGCCTCTCAATGAGGAAGCTAATTAAAGCTCTCATGAGCTCTGGATTTATGATGAACTCTAAGACTGAAGATTGAATGAATTGATGTTGACTTGGATAGAAGGTTGTAGCCATTTGTTACAGGGATTTACTGAGGTCCTTTTGTTTGCCAGGATGTTCAGCAATTCTATGAATATTGGTATAGAGGAGAAGTTTTTAAGAATAAAAATTCCATTGAAAGTAATGTATATGTAAAAAATCAAAAGATAATGCCTGGTTAGAGAAATGGACAACTCAATCAGGGTGAAACTTAACAGAAATGAAGGCAAGAAACTAAAAGTGAACTAAAAGCTGACAAACCAACCTTTTTGCTCAAGCAGAGTTTGATTGCCGCTCGTGTGAATGATATTTGGGATGAGAGTGGAAAGTTTAGTGTGAGTCAGTAGTATGGTGGTGTGGCCATCATCATCATCATCAATAACAACACATGCCAACTTAATCTCTGATTGCTCTATAGATCTGGGTATTTTCATATCTCACTTTTTAAAACTAAGCAGAAAATATTAGAATTTTAGGGGATAACTTTCACTTCTCAAACATTAACTATATCTAGAAAAACTGGAAACCATTAAAACGAGGGGAAAAATCCTACTGAGAGAGATCATAATCTTGTTTATTGAAGAACCAAAGACTTAGGGGAAGTTTTTGCAAGAAATTTAGAAAATGTCCCTGTAGTGTTATTTTTAAGAGAACAAAGAACACTTGTTAATTGGAGTTCCTTCTGAATCTGTTGCTGAGCAGTAGAAACAAACCTGTGCACCTGCTCCAGGATCCTGGGCCTGTGCTGTTTATTCATGATCGCCCCCTGCTGGTCTGAATGCCCTGCATCTCAGTTCCTCCAGCTGTTCTTCTGGGAGGTTTGTGTAAGGGCCCACACAAATGGTCGCTCACTGTGTCTCTTGCACAGAAATACACAGCCGTGTCCTCTGTGGTCACAGAGCTCAGCTGCAGGGAGAACGGGTTCTTGGATGTGTCTGGGTTGATGATTAGACGATCTTTTAGAGATGGCGCATAATTTCTGTACCACTATCTGTAGTAAGTCTTTCCCACCCACTCAAGGCCTCTTCCAGGGTGCTGCCTGATCCAATCCCAAGTAGCACTGGTGCTGGAAACAGATTCCCCCGTGATGGTGCATCTGAGAGTGAGGGTCTGTGAAGGTCTCACCATCTGAGGACCAGACTCCTGCAGCTGCACCTGGGCCAGGCCACCTGTAGACATAGGAAATGAACATTAAACACCCTATCTGCCAGTTAATCTGCTATGAAGGACTCCATATCCCCCTGATATTGACCCGATGGGAGACCCAGCACCATGAGGATAAGAAGGAAGGAAGCAAACATTTCTGAAGCAAAGTCACCCTGATTCAGCAGTCACATGTGTCCCCTGATGGGGAGGCAACATTTAAACAGGAAATAACATGAGCGATTTGCCTATGAGCGTCAGTAGCTGGATAAGGTCTGGAGACTGTGAACAGCTCATGGGCACATAGGTCCTGCCACTCCAAAAGCAGTTTTCTCCAGGACTGGCTCCTGCTGCATGTTGAACCAAGACAGCTTGCAGACATGGAGGTTATTGGATGCCTAAGCATAGGCTAAGTATAGCATCTTCCCAGATTGAAGTATTTGTTTTTTTAAATTAACCAGAGTCCAGGTTTATCTGTATTCTTTAATGTGAACACATCTATTTTCATTCACTTATTCTTTCATTTTTTCATTGTGAGATCCGAGAGCTGTTCACATACCAGGACTCTTCTGAGGACAAATCATTGAATCAAACAAGCAAGTCAACAAGCAAGCAAACAAATATTTGCTCAAAAACCAAACTGACTGTCATTGAGTTTTTTCTGACTCATAGAGAACCTATATGGTTAATTGAACTGTTAGGAATTTTGGTAGAGTTTCACATTTTATATATATATATATATATATATATTCTGGGTCAGACAACCTCATATATCTGACAAGGACTAACTGGTTATTTTAAATCCTTGGACTTTCATTTGATAACTAGATGCATCTCTTCCCTAGGGATATAAATTACATGGCACTATGGGGCCATGATGGGGATTAAAGAAACCATGAAAACAGCCACGGGTCAGGGTTTTCAATCACATTATATCGTGTCTGGAGAAGTGCTTGGTGGACCTTGATGATAGTGTGGGTGAAGAATATTGAAAATACCATAGGGTGTCATAAAAGTAAACTGATCTGTCTTACAGGAAGTACAACGAGAGAATTTCCTGGAAGCAAGGATGGTGATACTTCACGTGTTGGTCATGCTAGGAGGAGAGAGCAGTACCTGGAAAAAGAAACCATGCTTAGTAAAGTCGGCGGTCAATGAAAAAGAGGAAGCTCCTCAGAGACATGGATTGATACAACAGGTGTAGCAATGAGATCAAGCATAAGCAGTGTGATGATGGTGCAACATCATCTGTTCTGTTGGACACAGAGTTGGTATAAATTGGAACAGACTCAAATATAACTAAATAAACAAAAATATGTCAAAACACACAACAGTACTCCTCACAGACCCTAGTAGAATGTTCGGGGGTGGGGGTAGGCGGACACGGAAGGGGCAGGTGAAGGTGAATGTGTAATGTCATGTTGAATAAACACACAACAAGAGAACGTATGCCCCAAGTTACCAATCCAACTCGTGCTGAGAAACAAAGACACGGGACTGCATACAAATGAGACCCGGAAGCTACTTGAAACAAGCAAGGACTAAGCCAGAAGACTCTCCAAGGCCAGCTCCTGAAGGAAAAACATAGTGGAGGAGGGGGGTTTATAGTTTCAGGCACAGACACGATGAAGAAAATGTAGGCGATAACGAATGTGCACCAATTTCACAGCAACAGTCCTGAGTGTGCATCAGGGTGGGGATGTGACTTTTGACAAGAGATGGCTTTTTCATAATTCTTCCTTCTAAATCTCTTCTGATTGGATGTGGCAATTTCTTTCTAGAAAATTCTGGATCCTTTACCAAAGTCCTTCTGTTCCATGGTGACCTGAAGTTGGGAATGTCCTTTCTCTGCATGTTTGCTCAGCATATTTAGACATAACTGATAGTAGGTTGGTGTGATGGTATACTTTTCTAGAAAGAAATGCATCAACAGAGTATAAGGAAGGATACAGAATAATTATTGGCAATAAATGAGGTATATATATTTCATTATCATGTGTCAATATGCCATATCCCAGGGGAGGTTCCTTGGGCAAGTGTGAAATTTACAGTGTTACACAGGGTTAAGCTGGTTGGGCAGTGGTCTCACACAGAATGTCCATTGACTTCATTGTTCTTATTCTGGAATCTGATTCCTCTTGGCTAATTTATTTGTGGTAAATACAACCTTGTCACCAAAGATTAGCTACTAGATTAATAAAAATAAAATTTCCTTAAGATGGAAACTCTATTTCCATGAATTGTTGCTTCTATATTACTCTCTCTCTCCCTCCTTTCCTTCAGCCTTCTCCCCTCCTTTCTTTCTTTCTTTCCTTCAGGATGTAGTAGTTATGGATAGACAATCATGAGAATAAGTCTTCATACCACTTTATCTTTCATCATTCCTGTCAAAGAGCATACTGGGGTTTCTTTTAAAAATTAAAGAGTTTATTTGAGTACCAAAACAACCCAGGGGTTGGCAGTAGTACCTCTAAGGATTCACATGAAAATAAATTTTCAGAGAGTATAAATACTGAGAGATCCAGGAACGTACAAGAACATTCTGATTACTTAGCTATTTATAAAATTTGAGTAACTGCACAATCATGTATATATATATATAATGAATATTGTTCCTGGGACTGTGTTGTGAGAGGAAGTAAATAATTTTTCTTAACGGCTTCTTGAACTATGATTAGTTTCGAAGGTCAGTTAAAAAAACACACTAAATATCATCAACAACAAAAACTGAGGTCAGGACTTCATCTTTGGCAGAAAGCCTCTTCTTATGCCGAACATGTAGTTCTTTTGAACTCCATTACCGAATTCAAAAGAAACAAATAACGATGGGAAGATCAATTAAACACAGTCAACTGTGGGACTCCAGGAGCAGGGAAAGGAATGGACCCTGACTGGAAGAGGTGCACTGCTGTCAAAGAGAGAAGCTTACAAAATTGGGTCAGAACCCTCTGATGTCCAAGTACCTTCTTAACTGAAAGACTGTCTCTCCCTGCAGTGGCCAGGGAACTCTTAGCAACTTCACTCTGTCTGACACTCCTTACATTGCTTTACATTGCAAGTCAGTGATCAGAAATAACTCAGTGGAGGCTGACTCTATGTGGAGATAGAAGCTGAGTTTAGCTGAGTATTTTTTTAAATACTTTTATTCAGGGCTCTTACATCACTTATCACAATCCATACATTCACCCCACACAAACACTTGATAAGTTATGGATTATTATTTTCATATCTTACATCTTCCTCCATATCCCCTCACCCACTTTTCTGTTGTTCATCCTCCTGAGAGGGGGTTCTAGGTTGATCCTTGTGGTCAATTCCCCCTTTTTCCTCCCTAATCCTCCTGGTATTTCTAATCTCATTGTTGGCCCTGAGGGGTTTATCTATCCTGGATTCCCTGTGTTGCGGGCTCTTATCTGTAGTAGTGTGCATGCTCTGATCTAATCCGATTTATAAGGTAGTACTGAGGTCATGATAGTGGGGTGAAAGAAGCACCAAAGAACTAGAGGAAAGTTGTGTGGTTCATCAGAGCTATACTGCACCCTGACTGGCTCATCTCTTGCCTGTGAGCCTTCTGTGAGGGATGTCCAATTGTCTACAGATGGGCATTGGGTCTCCACTCCTTTCCCCCCACCCCCATTCCCATTGGGTATGATTTTGTTCTGGGACTTGGCTGAGTCTTAACTTCACTGAAAGCCCCATGTGAGGCTCTTTTCTGGCCAAGGATGCTGAAAGTACCATGAACTCAATAGAGAGGATCTTGAAGAATCGATCTGTTGTTTTGGTAGAAATATAAACGAGTTCGGAGAATGTTATAATTTGTTTAGCTTTAATTTAGCAAGAAATTCTCCATAACTCCAACCTCAAGTTAACCCCCTCTACCTTGTCTCACTGATTCTCCTGTGACTGTGTACAGGAACGAGTTATGGGTACTACCTAAGCCAAAACTTATCTCAGTGCATAAAGCTTTCTCTCTCCTCTTGCCATTGTCTGGGCCCTGTATACCCGGTCTGTCTCATTGGCATTTAGGGACTTAGGAATGGAAGCTCTGAAACAAGAACTTACTTAAAAGAAAATCATTTTCACAGTGTGTCCCAATCATTCCAAGATTTTCGTCTGTCTGAAAAAATTGTTTCACTCAGTGTGTGTGTGTGTGTGTGTGTGTGTGTGTGTGTGTGTGTTAGGCCAGGGTGACCAGAGAATTAAACCTAGTGACAATCCTATATTTCTAAGAAAGAGCTTTATATCAAGGAGTGATAATATATCAAACAAAAATTTCAGCCCAGTCCAGATCAAATCCATAAGTCCAATATTTTACTAGTCCACAAATCCCTCTTGAGACTCACACAGCCACAAGCAATGATGCAGAGTGCAGGAAGCACAGCCTGGAGGGTACAGATTTCTGTTGATGCAATGGTGGTGGATGCATCTCTAGGACTTTGGCAGGACGCCTAGTGGCTCCTCAACAGGAAGGTGAAGATAGAGGAAGTTCCCAGGATCATCCTTGCTAAATTCCACCTCTTCCTATCTATATCTTCAAGTTGACACGACATTGTGTGTGTGTGTGTGTGTGTGTGTAATCACTTATAGTCAGTTGGACACTGAACTGTGTTAAATATTACATGGCATGGATGAGTACGTGCTTCCAGTGCCTCATCTGCTTGTTGAAGCATTTCACTTCGCATTCCACAGTTCCCTGGGCCTACTTTTTTGACTGATGCTCTTAGTATACTTTTAACTTGTTCCTTGAGTAATAGTGGCTCTTGCTCATATGCTATCTCTTCAAGGGAAACAGCTGCATGTCTTTTGCCCTTTGTTTTGTATCCTTGAACAGTTTCAAATCTGTAAAGGTGAACTTTCATGTATTTTAGTCTAAAGACTTTATTATAGACATTCCGATCCTTTACCATTGGCAAAGTTAACATTGTTTAAAAAATACCAAATGTCCCATAGAGGTTTATTTATAATAAATCTGATAAAGCTGCCTCTGAAAGCTCACCCTGGCTAAGAAGGTTCTGGAGTCCCCTTGTGGAAAAGTTGCATTTAAACATGCCAGGTATTTGCTTATGAGTGTCACTGAATGGTATAAAATCTGGGGACCATGAACAGCTTGCAAAATTCATGGATCAGAACTCCACAGGAAGGTTTCCAAGAGCTGGTTCTTGAAGCAAGTTGGATGCAGGCAGGTGTAAGACCTAGAAGTTTTCTGGGGCTCTCAATATTTATGGCACACATAACTTAATCTTTCTCTCAGGGAGTAGCTGCTGGGTTTGAACCTCTAGCCTTGTGGTTGGCAACAAATACTTAGTCCACTGGAGTGTTTTTATAAGCGTCTACCTCAGGGAACCTATATTATAGGGTAGTGGGATTTCACTTTGAGGATCAAATGTCTCATATGCCTGTGAAACCTGGACAATGAGTAAGGAAGACTGCAGGAAAATTGATGACCAAAATTATGGTTTGCGGGGAGGATCTTGAAAGGACCATTGACTGGAAGTAAGGAAACCTTATTTCATCCACTCTGTATCCCTAATATTCTCCAAAAGACATTTAAAAGAATGTGATTGGAGTCCTGAAGAAAGTGTTTGAAAAAGGGAAAACACTGACTTGAGCATTAAATGATATAAATGGACACTATCAGGAAACAGCTTTTTATTTAAGATTTCTGTTTTCAGCAGTAATAAATCTGGTGTATATGTACAAGGGACCTTCAAAGTGGCATATATATTTATTTCCACATACATACTCATGTTTTAATATATTGAGTATACAAATAATACATTACAAATACATTAAATATATTTTGATTTATATAATACTTGTATTTATTTACTTTAACATATATTTACTCATATTGATATTCACAGTCATGTTCATATTCATATTTATGCTCACATTTATGTTTAGATTCATATGTATATTTAAATTTTGATTCGTATTTACATTTACATGCATATTCATATTCGCATTCACATTGTTATTCACTTTTTTATTTTCAATTATATTTACATTAATATTCATGTTCCTATTTGTATTCACATTAATATCTACTTCCATAAATATTCATGTTTATATTTGTATTCATATTTAGGCCATATTTGAGTCAAACTAATCTAGCAACCAATGATAACTGTTTTCTAGTGCAGTCATAGAGGTCTAGCCTTTCTAAAACTTGAACATATTTTACAACATATGATTTAGTTCTTCTTTTTTATGAATCAGTTGAAATTTTTGACATCAGACTTCATTAACTTAGAAAGGTAGTGTTGAGGGGCTGGGCCAAAATACCAACTACGTGGAAGGCTCCGTTCCCCCCAGAAGAATTTACTTCAGAGGACAGCACTGAAGCTACAGGTCAGAGAGAGGAACATGTCTGATTAAAGCACATGGGAGCAATGAAGGGGGAGGAAGAGAGAGTGGAACACATGCTGACCCACCAAGCCTTGAGGACGATATCCCTGTTCAGAGCAGCCAAAGCACAGAGAACCATATGGCCAGCCCCACTAAGAGACACGACATCCCTCACTGGCCCAGAGCCCTACAGGGAACAACACTAGAGACTCAGTGTGGACATTACGGTCTATCTGACCCCACCACACCAAGGCAAAACACTAAGGGCATGCAACAGAACAGCAAGGGGAGCAGAGCAAGGAAGTCCCGAGGGAATACCACAAAGAGACTTTGGGGCAAGGGGTGACACCCCATCAGACTCAACCAGAAAACACTCCTTAAGGTAAACAAACAGACCTTGAACTATTTACATATTTTTCTATATTTTTCCTTGTTTTGTTGTTGTTGTCGTCATTTTCTTTTGTTGCTTTGTCTTGCTCTGACTTGTGTTTTGTGCATATTATTATTTCTGCAGGTGTATCTAGATGAGATTGGCTAGATAAACAATCTGGAGAAGTAAACAACGTGACCGATGGTATCGGCTGGGGGAAAGGAGAGGAGGAGGTAGGGGAAAGAAAGTGGTGTTAACAAACCCACAGACAAGGGAACAAAAAGGGATCCAATATCAGTGGCCAGGAGGATGTAAGAAACCTGATAGGGATTGATCAAGGACAATGTAACTAAGAGGAATTACTGAAACCCAAATGAAGGCTGAGCATGATGGTAGGACAAAAGGGAAGTAAAAGGAAAAAGAGGAAATATTTAGGAGGCAAAGGACATTTATAGAGTCATAAATACAGGCATGTACATATGTAAATATATGTACATATGATGATGGGGAAATAAATCTATGTGCATATATTTATAAGTTTATATTAAGGTAGCAGATGGACATTGGGCCTCCACTCAAGTACTCCCTCAATGCAAAAACACTTTGTTCTATTAACATGGCATTCCATGATGCTCACTTTCCTGACACTATCGCTGAAGACAAATGGGTGCATAAGCAAATGTGGTGAAGAAAGCTGATGATGCCCAGCTATCAAAAGATATAGCATCTGGAGTTTTAAAGGCTTGACGGTAACCAAGCAGGCATCTAGCTCCGAAGCAACAAAGCTCACATGAAAGAAGCCCACCAGCCTGAATGATCACGAGGTGTCGAAGGGATCAGGGACCAGGCATCAAAGACCAAAAGTATCATAGAATTGTGAATTAGAGGAAGTCAGAATGGGGAGCCAAAGCCCATCTGCAGGCAAGTAGACATCCTCCTGCAGAAAGGGAGGAGATGAGTCAGAGGACAGTGTAGCAACAATGGAACATGCAACTTTCCTGTAGATCTTAAATGTCCCCCCACCCCAACTGTCATGATCCCAATTCTACCTTACAAATCCGACCAGACCAGAGGATGTATCCTGGTACAGATAGGAACTGGAAACACAGGGAATCCAGGACAGATGATCACTTCAGGACCAGGGGAGAGAGTGGTGATTCCGGGAGGGTGGGGTGGAAAGGGGGAACCAATTACAAGGATCTACATATAACCTCCTCCCTGAGCGTGGACAACAGAAAAGTGGGTGAAGGGAGAAGTCGGACAGTGTGTGATATGACAAAATAATAATAATTTGTGAATTATCAAGGGTTCATGAGGGAGGCGGGAGTGGGGAGAGAGGGGAACAATGAGGAGCTGATACAAAGGGCTCAAATAGAAAGTAAATGTTTTGAGAATGATGACAACAAATGTACAAATGTGCTTGACACAATGGATGGATGGATGGATGGATCTTGATAAGAGCTGTATGGGCCCTCAATAAAATGATTTTTTTTTAAATACAGGTAGTGTTTACCTAGAATTATGTCCACTTATTCTAAATTTTCAAATTCACTGTTGTGATCTTCATAGTTTTGTTTCTGTGGTAATATTGACCTTTTCATTTCTTATTTTTAATATTTGTTTTTCCTATTCCATTTACTTTAATCAGTTTACCAGTAGTTTGTCAAAATTTGTTAATATTTTTGAAGAATTAACTTCTTGTTTTACTGATTATTTCCTTGTTTCCTTTTCATTTATTTCTGCTCCATTCTTGAATATTTATTGTCTTCTGGTAACTGATGTTTTACTTTGCTCTTTGTGTTCTAATTGTTGAAGGTGTTATGTTAACATGCTGACTTTTGTTTCCTTTTTTGATATCTTCATGCATTGTTCATAACATGTGTCCTTAGTACTGCTTCTGCTGTGTACCAAAGCTTTTGGTATGTTTATTTTTATTTTTGTAAGGAATTAAAAATCTTAATCCCTTAATCCTACCATTTCCAAGTATCTTCCTATTGTTCATATATAATTTCATAATGTTGTGAGGTAAAAATATTTATTTGTAATATCACAATTTTTAAATGGACGAATGCTAGCATTGTAACCTAAAGTATGTTCTATCCTGAAGAATGGTACATATGAACTTGAGAAGGAGGTACACTGAGGTCTTCCTGGATAGTATGTTTCCTATAAGTCTAAGAGGTCAGTAAATTGTGTTAATTAGTTCTTCTGTTACTGTATTGATTTATCATCCAGTTGATCCCTTGAGTTGTTTTGTAAAACCCAGTGGGGTTTATTTAACTCTGTTACTGTAAAATTATGTATTTCTATATTTAAGACTATAAAGTTTGAATTAATATATTTTGAGGGTCTGACATTGAATGCATATATATTTATTATTTCTCTTCTTGCTCCTTTGTTCTTTTATCATATAATGGGCTTATTTAACACCTATTAAAGATTTGGCATTGAAGTCTATTTTATTATTAATTTGTATAGCCAGTACCGCATTTAAAAAATTGTCATTGGTCAATATTTCTACCCTTGCTTTTTTATTGCCATTTTCTTGATATATTTTCTTCCATATTTAATTTTTAGATTATATTTGTCTTTATGTCTCAAATGTGTTTCTTGTAAGCATAGATTTATGCATCCAGTTTCCTTATCCATAATGTTTCTCTCTGCCTCTTGTGAAGTGCATTGAATCCATTTATATTGCATGTCATTATTGATATGTACTCATTTATTACTGTCATTATGCATTGGGTTGTCTTTCTGTTTTTCCCACCTTTGTGTAGTTATTGATTTTTTCTCCTCAATTTTTCTGCTCTGAGTTCATTTTGTATGTTTTCTCTTAATTTTTGTTTTTGTTATTATTTCGTCAGTCTTTATCCTTTGCACTTGTTTTTCTTTTGGATTAGCTTTGCTTTTTTGCACTTGTTTTTCTTTTGGATTAGCTTTACTTTTTTTTCTTCTTCATTCTTTGCTTTTTCCTTGACAATCTTGTTACTAATTATATCATTCCAAACAATAATATTGGCATAGAAAATGTTTTTTTGGTTATTCTAAGGGAAAATTATTGAATAATTATACATTTCTGAGTATTCATTAAAATGAAAGCTTCAAGACTCATTGGAGGTTGTGAAGAAAATATTCATTCAAACTGATAATTTTTTGCACTATTTCTAACTTTGACAACAAATGGCATTAGTAAGTATCCTGAGATCTCATCAATATCTATTATTCTGAAATCTGCCTTTGGATCGATGGTGAAAGACAGACAAAGCCCATTCCAGTGAAGAGAAGGCCGTTTCCAATGCAGGACGTTTCCCAAGGGTCACTGTGCACGGTGTCCCTAGAGAGATGCTGACAAGGTGGGGAAACCACAGCTTCTGAGAGGAAAGCATCACTGACGTGAGTCCCTGGCATTTGTTGAAAACAGGGCCCAAAGAGCATTTTGAGAAATTAGCTTTCAATTTCCTCCTCTTGTGACACATTTACTATCTTTTAAAATCAAAGATGTGCTTCCATTGAATGCTCCCTTCATTGTGACTCCAATGAGTGATCTTACTAATGACTCTGCCCACCAGACAGGTCATTCCAGTTCACCTGTTCCCAGTGTCAGGGGTCTCTCTATGCCTGGAACACTGTTTCTTCATAAAGAGAGACAATGGGTAGCAAGCATCACTAAGGAAATGTCACAAATTTAGCCCCAGGAGTCACCACCATTATTTTCTCAGACACAGAGATCACTAGTCATTCACTGCCAACATTACACTAGGAACAATGCAGAAAGAAACCTTCAGAGGGCTGACCCTGGGCGGTAGGTCACTGAGCTCAGTAAATTTAAAACCATACATGAATCTGGACATGCCTGTATTTTATTGTCAACAGGTTTTATGTAACGTATAGGGTGAGAATTACCATGATAACCTGTTTTTCAAGAAGAAAAATGGATTCTATAGGATGACAATGAAGTATTAGAGTCAATTTAGTATATGTACTCTGAGCAGAGAATACTAGTTCCTCCTTTTATGTCGGCAGCGAGGAGAAAATTTAGAGTAAGAAAACCTCTCTGTGGAGACTGATTCCAACAGGTAGTCCTTCCTGTCATCCATCTGTGCCTGTCTAGCCAGTGCTGGGTGTCTGTGCTCAGTGGGTCCTGCGCGTCCCCTGCTGCCCAATGTTTCCCTTGCAGGGGAGGTTTGTGTCTGGGCTCACACTGACTTCCCCTCACTGTGTGTTTCCCTTGCACAGTAATACATGGCCGTGTCCTCAGCAGTCACGGAGCTCAGCTGCAGGGAGAACTGGTTCTTGGATGTGTCTGGGTTGACGATTAGACGATCTTTTAGAGATGGCACGTAATTTCTGTACCACTTTGATCTGTAGAAAGTCCTTCACATCCACTCAAGGCCACTTCCAGGGCGCTGCTGGATCCAATCCCACGAAGCACTGGTGCTGGAAACAGAGTCGCCAGTGATTGTGCAGGTGAGAATGAGGGTCTGCGAAGGTCTCACCATCTGAGGACCAGACTCCTGCAGCTGCACCTGCGCCAGGCCACCTAGAAATATATAAAATAAACATTAAACACCTCCTCTCTGTGTGAATATGCCTTGTAGAATTCCATATTCCCCCAACACTGACCTGCGGGAGACCCAGCACCATGAGGAGAAGGAGGAAGGAAGCAGACATTTTGAATCAAGGTAACCACGATTCAGCAGTCACTTGAGTCCCCTGGTGGAGAGACAGCATTTAAAGAGGAAACCACATGAGTGATTTGCCTATGAGCACAGTTGGCTGGATAAGGTCTGGACACTGCAGCTAGTCCATGGGCACATAGGTTCTTCCACTCCTAAAGACTCAAAGCCTGGCTGTAAAAATAAATTGATCTTAGAGGATGTACAGCCACAGAATTTCCTAGAAGCAAGGATCGTGGCACTTCACCTCACACACTTTGGTCATGCTATCAGTACCGAGCAGTACCTGGAAGAAAGACTCCATGCTTAGTAAAGTCGAGAATCAGTGAAGAAGTGAATGATCCCTAATGGCATGGATTGATACAATAGGTGTAGCAATGAGATCAAGCATAACAAGTGTGATGATGGTGGAACATCAGACAGTGTTCTGTTCTGTGTAAGATTGGTATCAGTTGCAACAGACTCAAAGGTACCTAAAATAAGCAAAAATGTGTCAAAGCAACAACAGTATTCTACACAGGCCCTGGTAGATGATAGTTAGTTTTGGGGAAGGAGGGTGGAGATGAATATGTAATGTCTTGTTGAAAAACACACAGCACCAAGGGCTCAAGTAGAAAGAAAATATTTTGAAAATGATGACAGCAACACATGTACAGATATGCTTGACAAAATGGATGCATGTATGGATTGTGATAAGAGCTCTAGGAACCCCAAATAAAATGATTCTTTTAAAAACAGAACCAACTTAAAAAATAAAGAAAATGAAAAACACATCACAAGGAAATGTGTTCCAAGTTTCCAACACAACTACAGCTGAGAAATAAAGCAAGGGCTGGATGAAAATGAAATGGGGACTTTTTACAGGGAAAGAGGAAGGAGTGAGTCAAAAGCAGAATTTCCAACACAAGATCCTGAAAGAAAGGGGGGGGGGAAAGTGGGAGGGTGTTTTATAGTTTCAGGCATAAGGATCAGTAAG
This sequence comes from Tenrec ecaudatus, assembly GCF_050624435.1. Classification (NCBI taxonomy): domain Eukaryota; kingdom Metazoa; phylum Chordata; class Mammalia; order Afrosoricida; family Tenrecidae; genus Tenrec; species Tenrec ecaudatus. Next base: position 69,706,611 of record NC_134546.1, on the reverse strand, counting down.
TAAATTTAGGGATTAATAGATGTATACCAGTTTCACAGGAACAGTCGTGGGTATGCACAGGGTGGGGTTGTGATTATTGACAAGATATGGCTTTTTGTACTTCTTTTTTTTGCTTTTTGTACTTCTTGCTTCTAAATGTCTTCTCATTTCACCTGGTGTTGTCTTTCTAGTATATTTTGGATCCTTGGCCAAAGTCCTGTTTCATGGTGACCTGGAGGTTGGGAATGTCTTTCCTCTGCATATGTGCCCAGCAGGTTTAGTCATAACTGATGGTAGGTTTATGGGATGGTATACTTTTCCTGGGAGGAAATGGGTCAACAAAGAGAGGGTATAAGGAAGGATGATACAGAATAATTATCAGCAATATACAGGTATTTATATTTCTTTTTAAAAAACGTTTTATTAGTGGCTCACACAACTCTTATCACAATCCATACATACATCAATTGTATAAAGCACATCTGTACATTCATTGTTCATCCTTTTCAAAGCATTTGCTCTCCACTTAAGCCCTTGGCATCAGGTCCTCTTTTTTCCCCTCCCACCCCGCTCCCCCCATCCTCATGAGCCCTTGATAATTTATAAATTATTATTTTATCATACCTTGCCATGTCCGATGTCTCCCTTCACCTCCTTTTCTGTTGTCCGTCCCCCAGGGAGGAGGTCCCATGTAGATCCTTGTAATCGGTTTCCTCTTTCCAACCCACTCTCCCTCTACCCTCCCACCATCGCCACTCACACCCCTTGTCCTGAAGGTATCATCCGCCCTGGATTCCCTGTAGCTCCAGTTCCTCTCTCACCTGTATACATCCTCTGGTCTAGGTAGAATTCGGATCATGATAGTGGGGGAGAGGGAGAGGAAGCATTTAGGAACTAGAGGAAAGCTTTATTCTTCATCAGTGCACCCTGACTGACTCATCTCCTCCCCTGGTATTTATATTTCAACATCCTGTGTCAGTATGTCATAGCCCAGGGGAGGTTCCTTGGGAAAGTATAAAAGTTACAGTGTTCCACAGGGTCAAAGAAGTTGGGCAGTGGTCTCACACAGAATGTCCAATGACTTCATCGTTCTTATTCTGGAGTCTGATTCTTCTTGGCTGATTTATTGTAGTGAATTATTGGCAATAAATATTGGTAAAATTTCACCAAAGATTACCTCGAGATTAATAAAAATAAAAGTTCCTTAATATGGTAAATCTATTGCTATATATTGTTGTTTTTCCCCTTTATAACCCTCCACCTATCATTCTCTCCAACCCTTCTTTCTTTCCTTCCTTTTGGGATGTAGCAGTGATTGCGAAAACATGTGCATACCATTTCATCTTCCATCATTCCTATCAAAGAGTAAACTGGAGTTTCTGTTAAAAATTAAAGAGTTTATTTGAGTTACAAAATAATCCAGGGATTGGCAATAGTACCTCTAAAGATTCCAAGTACTTATGTGAAAGGAAATTTTCAGAGAGTATACATACAGAGGGTTCCAGGAACTTACAATAAAATTCTGATTGGCTGGCAATTTATAAAGTTTGAGTAATTTCACAATTATATATATGTATATGTTTATATATTATACATATAAATTATATATAAATAAGTGTGTTTGAAGGCTGCTTGAGTGTGAAGACTTTTGAAAGTCAGTTAAAAAACACTAAACATCATCAACAACAAAAATGAGGTCTGACCTATATCTTTGGCAGAAAGCATCTCCTTATGCTGACCACATAGTTCTTTTGAGCTCCTTCATAGAATTCAAAAGAAACCCACAAATAAGATCAACGAAACACAATCAAATGTGAGACTAGAGGAGCATGGAAAGGACCATGATTGGGAGAGGTACTGAACTGAAAAGTTTACAAAATTGGGGCAGAACTCTCTGATGTCCAAGTATGACTTAAGGGCATATGACTCTAGCACCCCAATATCCATCTAGGACATAACCAGGGAGTGCGTTCTTAACTGTGTCTCCCCGGACTGGCCAAGGGACTCTCAGCAACCTCGCTCTGTCTGACACTCCTTACATTGCTTTACATTGCAAGGCAGTGATCAGAAATAACTCAGTAGAGGCTGAATCTATGTGGAGATAGAAGCTGAGTTTAGCTGAGTCTGAACTTCACACAAAGCTCCATTTGAGGCTGTTTGCTGCTCATGAATATTGAAAGTACCATAAACTGGATAGATGGGGACTTAAAGAGTCAATCTAATATTATTTTATAGTAGAAATATAAACTAGTTAGGGGAATTGTATACTTCGTTTAGCTGTAACTTAGCAAGAATGTTGCCATATCTCTGACCCCAGGTGAAGCGCCTCTATCTTGTCTCACTGATGCTCCTGTGACTGTGTGCAGGCACGAGTTCTCATGGGTACTAGCTAAGGCAAAGATCTAATTCTGATCTCATTGTCATGAATCTTTCTCTCCCTACTTGTTAAGATCTGCTGCCTGTCTCTGTCTCATCAATATTTAGGGCACTAGGAAAGGAAGCTCTGAAACAAGATCTTAATTAAAACAGAATAGGTTTCACATTTTGTACCTGTCATTCCAAGATTTGTGTATGTCTGATACATTGTTTCGCTCAGTCTGTGTGTGTGTGTGTCTGTGTGTGCATGTATGTATGTGTGTTAGGCAAGGGTGACTAGAGAAACAAATGTAATGACACGCGTATAGGTATAAGAAAGAGCTTTATATCAAAGAGTGATTGTACATCAAACAAACATCCCAGCCCAGTCCAGATCAAGTCCATAAGTCCAAGGTTTTCCTAGTCCATAAACCCCTATTCAGACTCTCACAGCCATTAGCAACGATGCAGAGTGAAGAAAGCACAGCCTGGAGGATGTAGAGTTCTGTGGATCCAAGGGTAATGGATGTATCCCTAGGGTTTGGGCAAGTCTCCCAGTGGCTCCTCAACAGTAAGGTGAAAACAGAGCGAAGTTCCCAGGATCATCCTTGTGATAAGACCATGCCCACTAGGAGATACCATCAGGCTTGCTAAATGCCGCCTCTTCATTTCTATATCTTCAAGTTGACACGATATTGTGTGTGTGTGTGTGCGTGTGTGTGCGCGCGCGCGTGCGCAATCACTTCTAGTCAGTTGGCCACGAAACTGTGTTAAATAGTATATGGCAAAGATGAGTGTTTCCAGTGCCTCTTCTGCTTGTTGAAATATTTCAGTTCGCATTCCACTGCTGCCTGGGCCTACCTTTTGACTCTTAGTGCTCTTAGTGCACTTTAACTTTTTCCTTGACTAATACTGGTTCTTGCTCATACGCTATCTCTTGAAGTGGTGTGGGAAACAGATACATGTCTTCTCCCCTTTGTTTTGTATCCTTGAACAGTTTCAGATCTTTAAAAGTGAACTTTCATGTACTTTAGTATAAAGGACTTTAATAGAGACATTTAACTTCTTTACCATTTGCAAAGTTAACATTGTTTTAAAAATACCAAATGTCCCATCGAAGTTAATTTGCAATAATGCTGACAAAGCTGCCTCTAAAAGCTCACCCCGGCTAACAAGGTTATGGAGCCCCCTGGTGGAGAAGCATTTAAACATGCCAGGTATCTGTATATGAGTGTCACTGAATGGTATAAAACTGGGGACCGTGAACAGCTTGCTAAACTCATGGAACACAACTCCACAGGAAGGTTTCCCCAAAAGCTGGTTCCTGAAGCAAGTTGGATGCAGGCAAGTGAAAAACCTAGAAGGTTTCCAGGGCTCTCAATTTTTATGGCACACATAACTTAATCTGTCTCTCAATGAGTGGATGCTGGGTTTGAACCCCTATCCTTGTAGTTAGCAACTTAATACTTTGTCCACTGCAGCATGGAGCCTTTTTATGAACATCTGCTTCAGGGAACCTGTATTACAGGGTAGTGTGATGTCACATTGAGGATCAATTGCCTCATATGCCTGTGAAACCTGGGCAATGAGTTGGGAAGACTGCTGGAAAGTCGATGACCAAAATTATGGTTTGGGGGAGGATATTCAAAGCACCAGTGACTGCAGTAAGGAAACCTTACTTCATCCACTCTGCATGCCTGATATTCTCCTTCAGTCTTATTTTTGTCCCCCAAATTCAAAGGACATTTAAAAGAACATGATTGGAGTCCACAGAAAGTGTTTGAAAAAGGAACACACTGACTTCAGCATTAAATTACATTAAAATACACTGTCAGGAAATAGCTTTTTTTTTTAAGATTTCTGTTTTTCATCAGTAATAAATCTGGTGTACATGTACAAGGGACCCTCAACGTGGCAGATATACTTATATTTATTTTCACATATATACTCATACTTTGAATATATTGAGTATATATTCAAATAATATATTACAAATATATTGAAATATTTTATTTTATATAATGATATTTGTATTTATTTATTCACTTTAACATATATTAACTTATATTGATATTCACAATAGTGTTCATATCAATATTTATGTTCATATATACTAATATTTATGTTCATATTTGTATTCATATTTATGTTCACATACATACTTAGATTCATATGTATATTTAGATTTAGATTCATATTTACATTGACATGCATATTCATATTCACACTCAAATTTTATTCATGTTTATATTTAATTATATTTACTTTAATATTCATGCTTATAGTTGTATTGATATTAATATCTGTACTTTCATACATATTCATGTTTATATGTGTATTCATATTTAGGTCTTGTTTTAGTCAAATTAATCTAGCAACCAAACATTACTGTTTTCCAATGCAGTAATAGAAGTCTAGCCTTTTTACATTTTAACATTTTTTATAGCATATAATCTATTTCTTCTTTTTTATGAATAGTTGACATTTTGGACATCAGACTTTGTTAACTTAGATAGATAGTTTTGAGGAGCCAGGCCCAATCCCAACTACATGGAAAGCTGCCGCTCCCCCCAGAAGAATTTACTTCAGAGGACAGCACTGAAGCTAAAGGTCAGGGAGAGGGACATGTCTGATCAAAGCACACAGGAGCAATGAAGGGTGAGGAAGAGGGACTGGAGCACATCCTGACCCACCAAGCCTTGAGGACCTTGCTCAGAGCAGCCAATGCACAGAGAGAACCATATGGCCAGCCCCACTAGGAGACATGACAACCTTCACAGACCCATAGCTCTACAGGGGACAGCACTTGAGACACAGTGTGGGAGTGTTGCCCCATCTGACCCCACCACACCAAGGCAAAACACTAAGGCTGGGCAATAGAACAGCAAGAGTACAGAGCAAGGAAGTCCCAAAGGAGTACCAAAAATAGACTTTGGGGTCAGGGTGTGGCACCCCATCAGACTCCACCGGAAAACACTCCTAAAGGTCAACAAACAAACCTTGAACTATTTACAAGTTTTTCTTTATTTGTCATTGTTTTGTTGTTGCTGCTGCTGCTGTTTTGTTTTCTTTTGTCGCATTGTCTTGCTCTGTCTTGTGTGCATATTATTATCTCTTCAGGTCTATCTAGATAAGATAGGCTGCATAAGCAATCTGAAGGAGAAAACAACATATCCGATGCTCATGGGGGTGACAAAGGAGAAGGGGAGGTGGGGAAAAGAAGTGGTGTTAATAAACCTGAGAACAAAGGAACAACAGGGATACAAAATCAGTGACAAGGAGGATGTAAGAAGCCTCGTAGGGACTGATCCAAGGACAATGTAACTGAGAAGAATTAATGAAACCAAAATGGTGGCTTAGCATGATAGTGGGACAAGAGGAAAGTAAAAGGAAATTAAAGTAAGAATTAGGAGGCAAGAACATTTATAGAGGTCACAATGCAGACATGTACATATGTAAATATATTTATATATGCTGATGGGGAAATAAATCTATGTGCAAATATTTATAAGTTTATATTAAGGTAGCGAATTGACACTGGACATGCACTCAAGTACTCCCTCAATGCAAGAACACTTTGTTCTATTAAACTAGCATTCCATGATGCTCACCTTCCTAACACTATCACTGAAGACAAATGGGTGCATAATCAAATGTGAAGAAATCTGATGGTGCCCAGCTATCAAAAGATATAGCGTCTGGTGTCTTAAAGGTGTCCGGAGCCATGAGGCCCAGCCATTGCTTGGAATTTATTAGGACTTGCCTGGAGCCGTGAGGCCTGGCCATTACTTGGAATTTATTAGCCTGAGCTCTGGGCATTCTTCTACCCCAGCCTACATGACAGAGCACTGCAGCTGTAAAGCTTGAGCAAACAAGGGTTAATGCTCTTTAGATAAGCACCTGTGTCATGCATCCCCTTGATTGGGCAAAAGATCGTCTTCCCCTATGCTTGATTTGCATGTACTTGCCACTCCTCTGTGTACCTAATTGAAGACTGTAAGCCCTTACTGACTCATGGGCAGGGCACGCTCCCCTGAACTCCCTGATTGGCTTGTTGCCAAGGTAGCCTAATCTGCATGTGCGGCTGAGGCTCCCCCCCTTGGCTGGCCCTTATAAGCTGTGACTCTTTGTTCATTAAAACAGGACTTGATCAGGATATTGTCTTGTCCTCATTCTCCGTGCCTCTTGTACCCCCCAATTCCCACTCTCTCCCCCAGAACCTACGGTGAATGTCCCGTGGGCCGGGACATACTGGCACCCAACGTGGGACATACTGGCGCCCATCGTGTGAACTGGGTACGAGGGATAAAGTGAGGGATGAAGGCGCAGGAATAAGCCGGCGAGTTAAAGTGGAAGAAAATTCCTTCGGCCGCCACGGGAACCCGCTGCGGTGAGACTGAAGGTGAGAGCGCCTAAAGATGGGTCAAGAATTAAGCAGGCATCAGATTTATGTGAAACAATTGAAAGAGGCCTTAAAGGCACGGGGAGTAAGGGTTAAAAGTTGTGATTAAAAACAGAATCCCATAATAGACACCACTGAGAAGCACGGCAGTGAATTAAAAAAAAAAAAAAAGTAAGTGGTGAAAAGTTGGAAGTAATAAATTATGGGACAGATTTCTAATAAATGTATGTATGTAAATATGTTTCAAAATATGTTATAAGCTAAAGGAACAAAATAAGTTACTAAAGATTACAGAAGTTTTCAGATTTTGTAGCTAGAAAAGTTCCCCCTCCGTCACTGAAGCCGCTGCAAAGTGAACCTCAGGGCTTTGCAAGAGGGCAAAAGCAGTTAGAGGGTGGATCAATGCATTATCATGATAAGGATCTAGGACTTAGAAACCTGGTGCCTGGAGACTCAGACGTCCTGCTGGGATGAAACCATTGGCAAAGGGGGTAGTCTGGGATCAAGAGTATGAGTCATTAGCAACTAAAGGAGGAGTAGATTTAGGAATTCCAGGATGTTATTCCATTCAAAACTGTAAAAGATTTAAAATCTGCTTGTTCTCAATATGGTTCTGTGGCTCATTTTACTATGGAGTTAGTAGAAGCTGCGATAGGAGAAAATGTGTTTGGGGCAGAAGACTGGTAATAGCTGGCTCAAATGTGTTTGTCAGGAAAAGACTACTTGTTGTGAAATTCAGAGTTTCTTGAGAGTTTTCAAAATACAGCAGATATAAGCTGTTTGTGTGAACAAAGTTTGTGTGAACAATGTGTGTGTGTGTGTGTGTGTGCGCGCACACGTGTTTGTGTGTGTCTGTGAGTAAATATTACATACTCTTTCACTTGTATGTACAAAGAGGTTTTTCTGAATGTTTATTTTAAGGATAAAATCACTTGCTTGTGTTTATTACTGCTTAAAGTTGAGTCTTTAAAAATTATTATACCAATGATACCACTCTCTCAAGGAAAATATTGCCATCATTTGTAGACTATTGTAACTTTCAAGTATGTGTTAAATTTTTGTCCATTTGTCTAATTAAAATCAGGACTTGTATTAAAAAATTAAACAATTGGTTTTAAAAAAAAATGAAAATACTGCCTGCTAGGTAGTGCTGAGACCTTTAAGAAACAAGGGCAACTTGTCTGATCAGATCAAACTATGCTGGGACATTAAACCTTCCTTTACTCAGGGCTTGCTATAGCAGTTGCTTTGCAAGGAAAACAGTAAAAGAGGGTTAATGATGCTGTGGAATTTATGGAAGCCCTGCAGCCTGGTCTCCCTCCCCCCTCTGCTATTTCAGCCAATACATGTAAAATCATTTTAGATTTAAAAGATTGTTTTTATACCATTCCCTTGGATTCAAAAGATTATAAAAGATTTGCTTTTAGTGTTCCTAATGTTAATTTTAAAGAACCTATGAAGTGTTATCAGTGAAAAGTCTTACATCAGGGAATATCTAATAGCGTCACTCCATGACAAAAGTTTGTAACTGCACCTATAAAGTCAGTAAGAACTTCTGAAACATTGGTGTATATCATTCACTACATGGATGATATTTTGATGGCTCATAGGGACCAAAAGGTGGTTCTCTTTATTTTTTACTTATTACAAGAAGCATTAAAAAGGCATGGGTTAGTTATAGCAAAAGAAAACGAACAAGTTATTGAACCTTACAAGTATTTAGGACATATTTTACAAAAAGGTTTTGTGAAGCCCCAGAAGATAGAAATAAGAAAAGATCACTTACAAACTTTAAATGATTTTCAAAAATTATTTGGAGATATTAATTGGTTTAGACCATATTTAAAAATAAGTACTGGAGAACTTAAGCCTTTATTTGATATTTTAAAAGGAAATCCTAATCCAAATTCGACTCGGGAAATTTCCCCTTTAGCAGAACAAACCTTAAATTTAGTAAATTTACGTATTCAAGAACAACAAATTATGTATATTAATTATAGTAAACCTTGGTACTTTTACATCTGGTGTGTTATGGCAGAAAAGATCATTATTGTGGGTATATTTAGCTTCTTCAAGAAAAAAGAGTTCTGAAACCTTATTTTGAAGAAATAGCTGAATTAGTGATGAAAAATAGGTCCCAGTCTGTTAAATATTTTGGGAAAGACCCTAATTCTATAGTCATACCTTATGACAGACTCCAAACTTCTTGGTTATGGGAAAGTTGTGATTCATGGGAATTAGCATTTGCTGGTTTTTGCGGATTGGTGAACAATATTTATCCTCTAGATAAATTGTTACTATTTGCTAAAAAACATTCATTTATCTTACAATATTTACTGATGGTTCCTCTAATGGAACTGAAGCTACACACTATGGTAAAAAGAAATCTCCAGCTCAATCTGCAGTTAGTTGAGCTACATGCAATCATAGCAGTTTTTCAATTATGTCTTTGGCAGATGGATATTATTCACATTCCTTCATTTGGTAAATTGAGTTATTTGCATGTTACAGTGGACACTTACTCTGGATTTATTGTGGCCACTCCTATGACTGGTGAAAAAATGTCTTTAGTTATTCAACATGTTACATTGTTTTGCTATAATTGGTGTACCTAAATGCTTAAAGAGAGGTAATGAATCTGCTTATATTAGTAAATCATTTACTCAATTTTGTGTCACTTCTCGAATTAAACACATAACTAAAATCTCTTATAATCCTCAAGGCCAATGTATTGTGGAACCTGCTAATGGGACTATTGAGAAACATTTAGATAAAATAAAAAGGGGGAGATATACCCTTCTACTCCTCGCAATTTAATTAATCATACTTTATTGTAACATTTTGGAATTTGAATGTACTCTGTCAGTCTGCTGTTGACTGCCTTTGGAAAAGGATTGCCAAATATAAAGACAAAGCATATGTAAAATGGAAAGATCCACTTAATGGCAAAAGCCAGCTCCCCTCCTAATTTGGGGACGAGGGCATGTTTGTGTTTTCTCCCACAGGAGGCTGATGGAGCCTGGTGGCTGCCTGAACCTTTGGTGCAGTTTGCAAACTATGCAGATGGTAATTTGCCTGCAAGTGCTTCTGGGGACATTGCACAGTGAGCAGTACTAAGCTTAAGTTCCTGATCCACCACTCTTACATCCTGCTGTCTGGGGAGTCTGGAAATCACAGTGTGGGTTAATGGCTCACGTTTTCCCTGTATAAGGTGAAGGAAATGTATTATCATCTACTGTGCAGTCTTTTCTCTTTTTGTGGACTAGAGACGTGAAAGAATAATAAAACCATATTGTGGAGATCATGTTTCATGGACAAGCCCATCCAGTATAACATCACAAAACAGAAATATATCATCGATTGGTCCAGCAACCAGGACAATACAAAAAATATATATATTGCCGAATGGAAAATAGAGACTACTTTGGAGATGTGAAACTTATGGGCCTTTCCTACATACTGCAAGGAAACATTACTGCCTGTGTAACATCGTCTTATGTACTTTTGGCAGGGAATATTACTATAGATCATGATTATAAATTTAACATGTCTTATAATAATTGTAATTTGTCTAATTGTATTACCTAGACCTCTGAAGGTATTGTCATTGATATTTTGTGTCAATCTTCTTTTATTATGTTACCAGTGAATATTACTGGGCCTTGGTATTCAAAAAGGTGGTTACAGGTATTTGAAGAGATTGAGAAAACTAAGAGTTTTGTAAGTTTGCTTATAGCAAGTATTTTAGCTATATTGTTTAGTTGCTACTGCTATTACTAAAGCAATTGTACTTTATCCAAAAATGCGACTAATGTGTTGGGTACTCAAAAAGATAGAACGTTAGAACAAAAAGTTAATGCTCTTTATAACATGGTCAGAGCAAGTGTGTGTATTGTTGATCTTATGCATACTTCCTATGATACTGTGCAAGGTTATGGTTAAATTATTGGCCTTAGGAACAAAACTTCATGAAGTGCACCTGTGCACTTCACCCCCTCCCCAAACAGGGGTGTAAGGCAGAGGCTGGTTAGTCAATGACGGGTAAAATCGAGTCTGAGTCTCTCAACCTAAGACAGGTCATAGTCGCCTGGAGGACTATGACTGATGATGGGTAAGGGAGATTTCAGGACTCGATGACCTAAGCCAGGCACAGTCATCTGCTGACGTTTTGAGTGAAAACGTCTTCAGTAAATTAAAAAGGGGGAAAGAAAGATGTTAAAGGCCATTAAGACAACCTTAAAACAGCTGAAAATTCTCATGACTTGTGTCAGTGTTTGCTGATTTCTTCTGTGACTCTATCAAGAGCAAGAAAGTATGCAAGGTCTGGAAAAACAGGTGTTTTAATTTTCTCAAGGATGTCTAACTTGGCAAAAGATAGAGTTGCTATGTGTATCAAATGTGCTTACTTATCAATGAGATAATTAACACTGGGTTGTTTCTGCATGAATATAAGGAATATAATGTTGTTATCATTATTTTAAAAATTTTGAAATTTATTGCCTTGTTATCTGCAATGTCCTCAAACCATGCTATCATGAAGTACTGCACAAGTTCATCTGAACAGCCGTGAGTTGAACCAAGTTCGTGGAGTTATCCCCCTCCGCAAAGCCTGAAGGACTGGCAGTCATTGACGGGTAAAATTCAGCACAAGACATACCAACCTAAGACAGACATTGGTTTGCTCTTATTTTATGAAGGCATTCCATTGATCAATGATGGTTAAGGATGATTCTTGATGCCTGACAATCTAAGACAGACGCAGTTCCCGAAGGGATCTCTCTTAGCTTTGAAAAATATACAAAAGGGAGACCTGTCCGGAGCCATGAGGCCCGGCCATTGCTTGGAATTTATTAGGACTTGCCTGGAGCCGTGAGGCCTGGCCATTACTTGGAATTTATTAGCCTGAGCTCTGGGCATTCTTCTACCCCAGCCTACATGACAGAGCACTGCAGCTGTAAAGCTTGAGCAAACAAGGGTTAATGCTCTTTAGATAAGCACCTGTGTCGTGCATCCCCTTGATTGGGCAAAAGATCGTCTTCCCCTATGCTTGATTTGCATGTACTTGCCACTCCTCTGCGTACCTAATTGAAGACTGTAAGCCCTTACTGACTCATGGGCAGGGCACGCTCCCCTGAACTCCCTGATTGGCCTGTTGCCAAGGTAGCCTAATCTGCGTGTGCGGCTGAGGCTCCCCCCCTTGGCTGGCCCTTATAAGCTGTGACTCTTTGTTCATTAAAACAGGACTTGATCAGGATATTGTCTTGTCCTCATTCTCCGTGCCTCTTGTACCCCCCAATTCCCACTCTCTCCCCCAGGACCTACGGTGAACGTCCCGCGGGACAGGACATAAAGGCTTTAAAGCAATCAAGCAGCCATCTAGCTCAGAAGCAACAAAGCCCACATGGAAGAAGCTCACCAGATTCTGTGATCACGAGGTGTCAAAGGGATCAGGTACCAGGCATCAAAGAACAAAAATTCATATCATTGTGACAAAAATTCATATCATCGTGAATGAGGGGAAGTGCAGATTTGGGAGCCAAAGCCCATCTGTAGGCAACTGGCCATCCCCCTACAGAAGGATCTTGGGGAGAAGATTGCAGGGTGCAGTGTAGCAAAGATGGAACTTACAACTTTCCTCTAGTTCTTAAATGCTTCCTCCCCCCACCACTATCATGATCCCAATTCTACCTTACAAATGCAGCCTGACCAGAGGATGTACACTGGTACAGACAGGAACTGGAAACACATGGAATCCAGTTCAGAAAATCCCTTCAGGAACAGTGGAGAGAGTGGCAGTACCGTGAGGGTTGAGGGAAGGTAGGGATGGAAAGGGGGAACCGATTTCAAGAATCTACATACAACCTCCTCCCTAGGGGACGGACAACAGAAAAGTAGGTGAAGGGAGACATCAGACAGTGTGAGATATGACAATAATAATAATTTATAAATTATCAAGGGTTCATGAGTGAGGCAAGAGTGGGAGGGAGGGGAAAATGAGGAAGTGATACTAAGGGCTCAAGTAGAAAGCAAATGTTTTGAGAATGATGATGACAACAAATGTACAAATGTGCTTGACACAATGGAGTTGTACGAGCCCCCCAAAAATGATTTTTAATAAAGATAGGTAGTGTTTTTCTAGAAATATGTACACTTGTTCTAAATTTTCAGATTCACTGCTGTGATCTTCATAGTTTTGGTTCTGCTGTGATATTAGCTTTTTAATTTCTTATTCTTTACATTTGCTTTTCCTATTCCTTTTACTTTAATGCGTTTACCAGTAGTTTGTCAAAATTTGTTAATATTTTAAAAGAATTAACTTGTCTTATTGATTATTTCCCTGTTTCCTTTTCATTTATTTCTGCTCTATTTTTAAAACATTTATTGTCTTCTGGTGATTGATGTTTTACTTAGCTCTTTTTGTTGTAATTGTTGAAGGTGTTGTGTTAACATGCTGACTTTTGCTTTCTTTTTTCGTATCTTCATACATTGTTCGTAACGTGTGTTCTTAGTACTGCTTCTGCTGTGTATCATAGCTTTTGGTATGCTTATTTTCATTTTTGTAAGGAATTTAAAATCTAAATCCTTTAATCCTACCATTTCCAAGTAACTTAATGCACACAATTGCTCATTTTCCATGTTAGCGTTTTATTCTTTTATCTTCCTATTATTCATATCTAATTTCATAATATTGTGAAGTAAAAATTTTATTTGTAATATTACAATTTAAAAAATGTATTAAAACTAGCATTGTAGCCTAACATATGGTCTATTCTGAAGAATGGTACATATGAACACGAGAAGAAGGTACATTGAGGTTTTCCCAGATAGTATGTTTCCTATATGTCTAAGAGGTCAGTAATTGTGGTATTTAGTTTTTCTGTTACTGTGTTGATGATCTTTGTTGATCATTAATTGTATTGATGATCCAGTTGATCTTTTGAGTTGTTCTGTAAAACCCAGTGGGGTGTATTTAACTCTATTACTGTAAAATTATGTAGTTCTACCTGTAAGTCTATAAGAGTTTGATTAATATATTTTGAGGGTCTGCCATTGAATGCATATATATTTATTACTATTTTTTCTTCTTGCTCTTTTGTTCCTTTTATCATATAATGACCTTTATTGTCTCCCATTAAAGATTTGGTCCTGAAGTCTATTTTATTATTAATTTGTATAGTCAGTAACACATTTTAAAATTGCCATTGGTTAATATTACTATCTTTGCTTTTTTATCACCATTTTCTTGATATATTTTCTTCTACCTTTGATTTTTAGATTATATTTGTCTTTATGTCTCAATTGTGTTTCTTGTCAATATAGATTTATGGATCAAGTTTCCTTACCCGTTATGCTTCTTACTGCCTCTTCAGAGGTGCATTGAGTCCATTTACATTCCATGTCATTATTAATGTTTATGCATATATTGCTGTCATTATGAATTGCATTTCTGGGTTTTTCCCCCTTTGTGGAGTTATTGGTTTTTTCCTCAGTTTTTGTGCCCTTAGTTCATTTTTTTTAATGTTTTCTCTTAATTTTTGTCTTTTTTTGGTTATTATTTTGTAAGTCTTCATGCTGTGCTCTTGTTTTTCTTTTGGATTGGCTCTATTTTTTTTCTTCTTCATTCTTTCCATTTAACTTGAGAATCTTGTTAATAATTATATGATTCCAAACAATAATATTGGCATAGAAAATGTTTTCTAGGTCATTCTAAGGGAAATTTATTGAATAAATATACACTTTTGATTATTCATTAGTATGGAAAGATTCAAGATACATCAGAGGGTGTGAAGAAAATTTCCACTCAGTATGAGAATTTTTTTTGCGTTAACTATTTCTAGCTTTGACAACAAATGGCCCTAGTTAGTATCCTGGAGTGTAAACTGAGATCTCATCAATACTTATTACTCAGCAGTCTGCCTTTGGGTAGATGTGAAATATAGACAAAGCCCATTCTAATAAAGAGAAGGCAGTTTCCAAAGCAGGACGTTTCCCCAGAGTCACTGTGTATGGTGTCTCTAGAGAGGTGCTGACAAGGTGGGGAAACCACACCTTCTGAGAGTAAAACATCACTGACTTCATTCCCTGGCATCTGCTGAAAACAGGGCCTAAATAACTTTCTGAGAAATTAGCTTGCAATTTCCTCCTCTTGTGACAAATTTACTATCCTTTGGAATCAAAGATGTCCTTCCAATGAGTGCTCCCTTCATTGTGACTCCAATGAATGATCTTACTAATGACTCTGTCCACCAGACAGATGATTCCAGTTCACCTATTCCTAGTGTCAGGGGTCCCTCTATGCCTCCAACACTGTTTCTGCATAAAGGGAGACAATGGATAGGAAGCATCACTAAGGACATGTCACAAATTTAGCCCCAGAAGTCATCACCATTGTTTTCTCAGACATAGAGATCATTAGTCATTCACTGCCAACAGTGCACAGAGAGCAATACAGAAGGAAACCACAGAACTGACCTTTGGTGAGAGTAGGTCACTGATCTCAGTACATTTGAAATCATGCATTACACGCATGAATCTGTATTTTATTGTCAACAGGTTTTGAGTAACTGATAGGGTGAGAATTACCATGATAGCCTGTTTTTCAAGAAGGAAGCTGGGTTCTATAGGATGAAAATGAAATATTAGAGTCACTTTGATATTTGTACTGTGAACAGATAGTGCTGCTTCCTCCTTTCAAGTCAGCAGTGAAGAGAAAAGTTAGAGAGTAATAAATTCTACCTTACAAATCTGGCTAGACCAGAGGTTGTACATAGGTACAGATAGCAACTGGAAACACAGGGAATCCGGGACAGATGACCCCTTCAGGACCAGTGGTGAGAATGACGATGCCTGCAGGGTGGAGAGAATGTGGGGTAGAAAGGGGGAACTGATTACAAGAATCTAGGTATAGCCTCCTCCCTGGGGGATGGACAGCAGAGAAAAAGGCGGGGGGAGACGTCGGACGGTGTAACGTATGACAAAATAATAATAATAATTTATGAAGGATGAAGGGTTCATGAGGTGGGGGGTGAGGAGGGAGGGGGAAATGAGCAGCAGATACTAAGGGCTCAAGTAGAAGACAAATGTTTTGAGAATGATGATGGCAACAAATGTACATATGTTCTTGACACAATGGATGGATTGTGATAAGAATTGTAAGAGCCCCCAATAAAATGATTTAAAAAGAAAAAGAAAAACTGTCCGTGGACATGCTGAGAGATGAAAGAGGGAAGGAACCCTGATTCCAACAGGAAATCCTCCCTGTCATCCATCTCTGCCTGTCTAGGGCTGGGTGTGTGAGCTCAGTGAGTCCTGCGTGCCCCCTGCTGCCCAGAGTCTTCCCTGCAGGGTAGTTTTGTGTCTGGTCTCACACGGACTTCCCCTCACTGTGTTTCCCTTGCACAGTAATGCATGACCTTGTCCTCAGTAGTCACGGAGCTCAGCTGCAGGAAGAACTGATTCTTAGATGTGTCTCGGGTGATGGAGAGTTGGCTTTGGAAGGACGGGTTATAATATGTATTACCACTACTATAGCATATATATCCCATCCACTGCAGCACCTTTCCTGAGGGCTGGCGGATCCAGCTCCAGCAGTAACTACTGGTGATGGAATCACCAGAGACAGTGCAGGTGAGGGACAGCTTCTGGGAGGGATTCACCAGTTCTGGACCTGACTCCTGAAGCTGCACCTGGGACAGGATCCATGCAAACAAAAACAGATGGTCCCAGGCAGTCACTTGAAGTCACCACCATCTCCATATTCTCAAGTCAGATATCTGAATCGCCAACCTTGGGGAACTGTCACCAGGCACAGAAGAACACAGAGCAATAGCATCTTTAGATCACAACTCTGCTTTCCCAAGAGACCTACAGCCCTGTCTGAAGAGAACTGATAGCTTTCCCGCCCAAGGGTGAAATTGTACCCTAGTGCCTGAAAAATGATTTGTATGTAAGGGAGTCCTATCCTTATAAAGAGAAAGTGATAGAGACCAGACAACCCTCTACCTTCTGAGCCAATGCTAAGGTGACTCTTTGTTTGAATTCACATGCATGTTAGTCTATAATGAGAGATCACTTTATCTAAGAGGTGTGTGGTAAAGATAAAAGGAAAACTAAGTATTTCTGAGCTCAATGTTCTTTCCCTCCAGCCCCTCAATGTCTCTGCCCTGCCTTGGGCTCCTGTATGTCCTGTGTCCCAGAGAGTGGACAGGATATCATTTGTTGAAAGCATCAGGTGGACACCAGGGTATCGTTATCACCCACACTCTCCAAACATCTTTTCTTTCCACACCAACACTTCCGTATCAACCTCCTCAAAGTCTTCAGGGGTTTTCTTTGGGCCACTCCCATCACCAACTCCAGCACTTCTACCAAAAACGCGTCTCAGGTTTTGATAATTAAGGCCAATCTCAGTGTAAATAAAGAGATTCAAGTGGCATAGGGCCTTGGGGAGGACGTTTCCAACTGGAGAATGTGGACCCCAGAAAAGAATAGTTTCAACTCTATAACTTCAATGTTATGCAAGACTGTGAGATGAGAGTTCCTTGGTTTGCCAGAGCACATGCAAAATGAGGGAAAAACCAGTCAGGAGTTCAAGTATAAACATACATCAGAGAAGTGAGTGGAAATTTAAGATACCAGGGGGCAGAATAAGAATAATGATATTTCAGGTTTTGAACAAAAAGACACCCACTTGAGACCCAACAGGCACCCTGGATTAAAATAAGGTCCATCCAGGCAACTAGTCCTCAAAATTTAGGGGACGATCATAGACACTGTTTTCATTGACTCTTTCCCAGGGGACTCAGTTCTATCTGAAATGTGAGCATTTCCAACCAAAATCAGCCTCTCCATTTGTACCCTGGGCACAGCCCCCTGATAAATGTTCAGGGATCTAAACCTTGAGTTAGTTCCCTAGACTCAAGGAAAATCATTCATCTTACTGACTATGGAATCAGAGGAAAGGTCTCTAAACATGCAAGTTAAAAGCCATTCCCTATTCAGATTCCTTCCTCATTTCTCTCCCTCATAACAAAGATTATTTTCTCCAGATTAGGGTTGGACATATTCATTTTCTGGTGAGTTAGAATATCTTTCAATTTCTACATAAATATATATTTCAACACTGTGAAAATATGAGCACAAGGTTGTGGTCACCTGCAATTCTTTGGCCCAGAATTTGGAGAGGGATATCAGCCATAAGATAATATTGCTTCATATATACCTGAAAGTACAAATTAAACAGGAAAACTTGAAAAGCAATCTATCACTTCCTCACACAGGCATCAGAAAACCAAAATTCAAACCAGACACCAAAGACTATAGCTATATTGGTGAGAATATGATGCATGTTCAATGTCTTTTTTATTAGGGAATTGTAAAGTATAACTGTGACATACCATATTGTTTAAATGAATGAATAAAGGGCAACCTAATAATACCTTATGTTGTTTAGTGTTTTGATAGGTGGGTAAAGGATATAAGATCATAAAGTTGTTCTCTAAAATGTGGTCAGGAATATGCACTAGCTATTTTATTTGGTTTTTGTGTTTTAATCCATTGTGGTCTTAAATAAATGGTAACACAGTTTGATGATTTCCAAAGTATCTGTTGAGGGATATTAGAGTTAGGGTTCGGGTCAACTTGGTGGGGGTAGTGTTCTTAGAGGTTTGGTAGTTGGCACCTAGAAGGTCCTCATCATGTGAACGAACACAGTTTAGTCGATCCTATCATGGGGTCTGCTGTGAGTAGACAAGCAGTTGTTTGATTAGGGTGGAGTGTAACTCCCTTACTCAGGACACAGTTCTGAAGCAACTGGAAAACAAATATTCCCCGTTTGTGTGACCTACTTCCTTTATAAATAGACTGGTAGGGAAACTTGTTCGTTTCCTTCTGGGTTTGGAATCCTGCATCTGGGCTTTTCAATTTCTAGGTTTTTAATTTGACCGAAGGCTTGAAATATCTCCTGCCAATCCTGAGAGTCCACAGGGGCCTGCCATCTGACATGTGATCTGACCTTGGAGTAATATACTTCTTCAGTAACAAGTATGACTTGTTTTTATTCACTTGCCTTTAAAACTACCATCCAGTTTTGCTCCAGCCTATTTTAGGTTTATCAGCCCCTGAAGCTACACAAGTCAGGAGAAGCCTAACTGAGACTCAAGGACTTGGAGTCAGAATGGAGGTGCCCACTTCTACAATTGCATGAGCGATTCTCTTTATCCATCTATGCAGCTCTGGTTTTGTTCTTCTAGTGACCTTATCCTTACATAGGTGTCGAATATTATCGCATTGGATTTATCATTCAGTTTTAGAAATGACAAGATTTAGAGTCACTGAGTTTTACAATAAATACCACGACATGCTCCTCCATTTATTTCTTTTATATTTAATTTTCCTCGATCATATTTTAAATTTATATGGGGTTTTAAATATTTATATCATATAGTTTCTTATGCATTTCATTTTTTGAAACATGTAATCTTGATTTTTATTTTATTTTTAGCTTTTTCCCCCCAAAACCATTTCTGGGGATGCTAATATAGATATCCTATAATTCCATAATTCAACCACATCAAGAAATATTGTGCATTTGCTACCACAATCAGTTTCAAAACATTTTTGTCCTTCCTAACCTCTTTGATATCAACTCCCCTTTACTCTGTCTCTCCCACACACCCACACCTCACTGTGTCCTTCAGGAACCATTATTCTACTTGCTGTCTCTATAGGACCATCAATCCTGGGTTTACTATTCTAAAAAAAACAGAAACACATATATCAGTTCAGTAGGGTTACCACCAATGACAAAATACATCTGAGTAGAGTATACCCAATATGAAACAGTGAGAGAGAGAGAGAGACAGAGAGAATGTTGAAAACCAGATCAGGTCCAACATGCATCAGCGGGTGCTTAACTGAAAAGTTTTAAACATTCAAGTCAGGTTTATCATTTTGATTTACAATAGTCATCTCGCCAATGCAATCTGATTAGTAACCAGGTGAGTGCCATTCCTCTATTATGGACAGAGGGAAATCAATGGAGGTTTAGTTCCTCTGTAGAACTCACAAATGTATCTTGCCTTTAGACATGTATCTTCAATTCTTCCTAAAATTTAGAATAATCTTATTACTTATTTCCTTTGGATCTGGTGACCGTAGAAAGGGATACTGCTATTTCTACTTTTTTCCTTTCTTTTCTCTGTGAACACAGGGATGTTCCATCAGCATATTTAGGGCTTTATTGCTCATTCTTCAGATATATTAATGTATTTCCTTAATACTTGAACACTTGACTTGTATTCATGCTCAAAGCTGCTGAGGTCTCATTTAGAAGCACTAAGGTAAATTTTAATCATCTACCATAAAGTGTGACAATTTTATTTTACCTCTCTTTCCTGGGATATATTATCATTTATTTCTTTATTATAATGAAAGTTGGTGTGCATTATCGCTAAAAGCTGTTCTGTCTCATTTAAAATTGTTAAGGTAAGCTTTAATCATATTACATGCATTGTGATGATTTTATTTGTATATAGTCTTTATTATTTATCCGTTACACATTTTCTGGATACTGATAACTATGTAGGTTTTATTTTAAAATTGCGATTTGTGTTTATTGAATTTTGGGGTCAAAAATGGATGAAATCCATCTGCAGTCACCAAAACGCTTTGTTCCATTAGACGCACACTAGGAAGTGGCCAGCTGAAAGGCTAGTGGCAGCTCCCAGATTTCTGTGAAGCAGCGGGAACCCAGAGATGCAAACTCCCACTGTCCTGCAGGGCAGAGTCCTGGGTGTGGTGTCTGAGAGGAGTGCTGGGGGCTGTCTGCTCAGGAAGGATGTCTCTGTCCACTTTCATAGGTGAATCCTCATTGATGTTGAGAGACAGCGGCATGGAGTCTGAACCCTGCCATTCCCGGCTTTTGCTCCAGGATACTCCAGATGCCCACCCATTAAATCCCCCAGTTATACCATTAATCTCTTACTGAACCTGTTTTAGACCATGTGTTCCATGGGGTGGAAGCTCTTCTCAGTTTTCCCCTGTGATCTGTTATCGCAGGCACAGAGAGAGAAGCATCAACACTGAAGGTGCCAACCTAAACTGGGGAGAAGAAGGGAATCTATAATTAGGAAGACATAACATATTGGAAACAGAACTTGATTTTAAAGCCTCATTTGGGAAGGAATACAAAAACACATGTAATCTTACTTTTTAAAGAAACATAAGCATCATATATAACCAATAAGCATTACTTGTCATTAGAGTTTAAGGTTAAACAATGACATACCATCACATACTGTTTGAAATGAAAGCAAAAAAAAACCCCAAAAAACCAACACAATAAAACAGTCAATTGAGAAGTAGTTGTAAAAAAGACAGACCACATCTAATGTTACTGCATTTATCGTTGTCAGAAGGCCGCAAACACAGTGTTGTACTTCAGAATATGGTCAAGAATATATGTCAGCTATATTTACTGTTTATTTTTCATCTACAATGATCCCAACTAAATTTAAATACCATTCTGATGATTTCTGTTACCAAATTCTTTGATAATGGATTGAATTGTAACTAAAACTTAAAAGTGGAAACATTTGGAAATATTTCCACTCTAATATCTAGAAAAACAATATGCTGATTATCTTTGGATTTAGTGATCTTAGTATAGTACAAACTTTGTGTCCACGGTTTACTTAGTTTTTCACTTGAGAATGCAATAATATCTCATCAGGAGCATAAGGGATTTATTTGTATTTCCTCTGATGCTAGTTCATTTGCTCTTCCTTGTTACATGGGGATATTTATTGGATTCAATAGGGGAATCATTGACAATTTACTATTATTTATACTAAACCCCCAATTCCCTGCCCTTGAGTCCATTCTCTGTCATTGCATTCTTGTAGGGTAGAGCACAACGTGCCCTGTGGTTTGCGAGGCTGTAGTGCTCTACTACCTGCTGAGCATGCAGTTAGCAGCCCAACCCAAATCCACTGTGTCACCATGTTTCCTATTTCATTATAGACTTTATATTTATTTCTTACACTTGTCCTCGGTTATGTGTTATCCCTATAGGTTTTATAATAATTAGAAATGGCAGATTTATTGAATTTGAAATCATTTTAACACTTCTAAATAAAGATAAAATAATATGCAGTAAGATGGTATATTGTTAATTTAGGCAATTCCATTTACTTCCAAAGTTACATTCAGTTTTCTGCCCCTAACTCCATTCGAGATGTTGGTAGATGCTGTTGAGTCAGTGCTTACTCATAGGAACTGTGCATAAAACAGAACAATAACAATAATTTCCAGATCCTGAACCATCCTCACACTTCTCCCATGTGTGAGACCATTTTAGCAGCCACTGACTATTCACTTGATTGAGGGTGCTCTTCTTGTTGCTGACACTGGCCAAGATAATCACAAACCCCACCGCCCTTACAAGCATCCCAGTGGTTGATGTGATGGCTAAGGAAAACCTCAGTGTAAGTAAAGTGATTCAAGTGCCATCATGTTTCAGGTAAGAAGTAGCCAACTAGAGAAGTTGGTCCCAAGACAAGACAAGATTTTATCTCTGTGGCCTCTAAGAAATGCAAGATTCTGAAGAGAGACACTTTGCTTGGCAGAGAATGTCCAGAAGAGTGCAGACCAGTCAGGTGTCATGACGTCATGTGTAGAGACACAGCAGAGCAGGGAGGGGGAAAGAGTTGTTTAATAGACAGGGCAACATAAGAGTAAGATCCAAAACACTATTTCAGACCCTGAATCAAAATACACCGGTATGAGTCGTAAAGGCACTCTGAATTCAATGTCCATTCAGGTCCTTAAATTTTAGGAACGATTATAGATCATTTTAACTCTTCTTTACCCCATGGACTCTGGCTCACCCAAAATTTGATCATTTACAACCAAAGTCTGCCCCTCTATTTTTGCTGTAGATATGACCCCTTAAAAACTTCAGGAATCTCAACCTTGAAGTTATTACCCAACTCACAGATTGTCTGATTTTGGAATCATTTGCATATTCTTGACCATGAACTCAGTAGTACTGTCTTTAAACATGAATTTTTAATGTTCACTTCCCATTAATATTTCTTTATCATTGATATCCACCATGACAACCATTTTCTCCAGTTCACACCACTCATTTACTGAATGATTAAACTGTCTGTATATCTCTAAATTAGTATATATTTTTAGCTCGTGGAAGTCCAAGCACAGGGTCCTGGGCTTTGCGGAACTTGAATTTGCTGAGGAGAATAAGCAAATGCCTTGCAAAAGAACATTCACGAGGTTCACTAAAATTCAGGATTTCAATAAAATAATATGATGATAGTTTTCAGTTGAAGATCATTGGAGTCATTCCGTTTCCGCATACATTCTGATGTGGCATTGAGTGAACCTGGTCACTCTAGCACAAATTCATCTCATAACATCTGATGCTGCTGGCTGGCAGGACAACTTAAGGATCACACTGTGATGTGGCTGCACACTAGTCCAGGTCACCTGCATATCTGAATATGAATCCCATGATTGTCTAAGCTAATCCTATGACAGGGGTTAGAATGGCCCTTCTTCTTAAGTGTAAATTTGTTGACATTATCTCAGTGCACATAACTTTCACACTAATTCTGCTACCCATATGCTGAATGAGCTCATAAATTCTTGCTGCATTCTGAAGAAGCAACATATGGATCTCTAGATTCAGATGTTCTGCCCACTAAGTATTCCCAACATTCTGAAATGTGGAAATGATAGGTTGAGTGACTCCAAGGGAAATTTAAATGCATTTGCTCTAGTTGTAGACTATTGTACAATAAAACTTTGCAGTACAGTGTTTTGTTTTTCTGATATTATGACTGAGAAATAGCATGGAGGAGGTTTCATCCCAGAACCCATCCTGTGCCTGTTTGAAAATCTTACGGATGAATGGTCACCCTTCTTCCAAGAAGGCACTTCCATAGGTCTGCCAAGCTGCCCTGGCTAGAGGCCCAGAATACATTTGGGCTGAGGGTCAAGCACTTGTTCCAGAACCTCGACCTCTCCTTTGACTCAGCGTCCTCCCAGCATGGTTCATAGGTGTCTCCTGAGAGCAGAAATAGAAATAAGGTGAATTTATATTAATTATTGAATTACATTTGCATTCATATTAACTATTTAAATTAATATGCACCTATAAAATTCGGACACATGTGCACTTTCAAATGTTAGTGAGGGGTGGGGACAATTTGTAATCAAAACACAAGGCAAACAGTGGACAAGAGGTTGCTCCAGTGAAGCACCTCTCCTTACTCTGCACAAGGTAGCACAATGCTCCAGGCCCTCAAATGTGTCCTCCGAAAACCATCACTTGTTTAGTCCTGATTCCCAGCCAGTGTCTGAGGATGTCAAGGGGATGAAGACAAGCTGGGTTTTGAGATACACAGGACAGCTCCAATGCACAACTATGGCTTGAGGACACTGTGGTGTGCTTGATGGTTCATGCGGGACTGAGCTAACTCTATGGAAATCCCAGCCACCCTTTACTCCCAAGACCCCTACTGGCCACAGATTTGCATCATAGCTGAGAGATCCCTCATCTTTGCCTTGTCCCTCTGTGTGTATCTGACTCCATATGTGTCCTTCTGCACTTTGGAAATGGGAGCCTGTTTCCTCCCCTTACCATGCAAAGTTTCTAATTCAGCGGTTGATACAAACCCTGACATCACGAGAAGCTCCAATGGAAGCTGTAAGATGGAGAGAAAGCCCCAGACACAGACAGGAAGCCAGTTCTTAACTCCCCGCCACACTGTCTGCCAGACTGAGTCCTGTGGCTGGAGTCCTGAGCAATCCCTCAAGTCCATACCTCCCTTTAGGGAGGTTTGTGCACAGACTCTTACACATTCCCTTCTCCATGTCTCCATTACTGAACTAGATTGAGGCTGTCCATTTGAAGATAAAAAATGTTCTTGGTTTTTCTCTGGTGACTGTCCATCAGGAATTCACAGTGTGTAGGTAGGATATGGAATAACTATTACTCGCTTCAGGCACTTCATGGAATTGGCTGATGACATCCATACCATCACTGCTGGGGATGGGTCCACAGGTTGGACTGCAGAATCTCAGAAGGGCCCTAGTCTGCCTCAAGTCTCCCAGAGCCTCCAGCTGCATTGGAGCATGCAAACACAAAGACATCCTGATCAGGTAAACCATCACACATTGTTTTACTCTCTTGTTCAACATATTTTCTGTTCATTTTTAATATTGCCACAAGGGCATCTTAGTTCAGCATAAATTCCTCTGAGACTTATGTATAATCATAGCTTTCCAGTGAACGGGTAGACCTGGACATCCTATGGGGTGTGTCCTCTCTCCTAGAGTTGAATACCTTTGCTAGTCTGGTTTTTATCAGCAGAATAACGTGTCATTGTGTGTATAATTTACTTTAAAAGTAGCTGAGGGCAGAAATCATGTCCTGGAGGAAGTAGCTGGCAACCAAATCTGTGGGAAAATATGATTTCTTATTATCACAGTTAACTGTAGTGGTTAAGTCACACAAAAAACAATAGAAACAGAGGACACCATATGATTCCCCCCACCCCCAGAATATAGCCCCTCTCATCTATAATATACAAAAACCAAGATGTAGAAGTTAAAGACTCCAAAACAGGAAGTTATGGTCACATGTGGTAAACTATAGCAACTGAGGGGTAAACAGGTGATGTAAAAACAGAAGAAGGTCGATCCTGGAAAGAGAGCAGAAATTTCTCCTGGGCCCATATTGCCCCTGAAGGAGAAACATGGATGTTTGTAAGGCCACACCTCAGACCTAGGTTCACAATGTTCCCTAAGAATGACAGTCAGAAGTTCAGTTAATCACCTCGAGCTTTAGCGGAGCTTCAGTCAAAACTTACACTCATCAAATACAAGAATGCTGGAATCCACCTGAGGGTGCTAAAAAGGTAAGCGCAGGGTTGTTTTCTCCCTTGTCAGACCAATGCCAAGAGAGAAAGAAAATCAACAGCACATCAGTAGAGGCTGGAAGACCTTGGTGTCCAGAAAGTAGAGAACTTCAACAATGTTAGCCCTAAATTGAACCTCTAATTCCATACCCTCCTCTGATATTGATTTTAACGTTTGAAATCATGTGATCATACATTGAAGCTCATGAATTTAGAATAGCAATCACCTGTGCCTCCTGCGCTGGAAATTTTCAGCTTTAAGTTCAACACAGTAGTTTGGTTCCTTTGAGAACACCATTTCAGGAGGCTCTATGAAACAGAAGTAATGCTGGGACGCTGCTGAATGTCAGAAGCCCTTTGCCGTTTCCCAATTCCTGCTATCTGAAAATGTCCAAATTTGAGTGGAGCCTCCTCTGCAGGTGTTTTTGTTTTGTTTTTGCTTCATTGTTTTGTGTGCGTGTGTAATTGTCTGGTTTCACTCATGTCTATGTGCTAATGTGCTTTGTGGTCTCTCTAGTACTTTTTTTGGCATGTATAGCATTCTATTGTGTGCATGTATCAACGTTTCTATATTTTGAATAAGTGATTGTCATGAAACCTTACAAAGTAATGGAAGAATATACTGTGAAATTTTCAGCCAATAATGTTGGCACTTAATAGTGACCCTTTTCCAGTCTCCCATTTCCCCTGAGTCTGATTGGAAAGTATTTATCTGAGCGTCATGAGAACTCTGATGCAGGGACACCTGACAGAGTCATTTCCTGTCCTTAAGGGACAGACTGTTTGTTGCTGTAAGACAGACTATATTCTCCCATTACAATATACTATTTGAATTCACAGATACCAGAAGTAGGCACAGAATTATTATTCTTAAATTAGAGAGAGATTCTCTAGGGAAACAGATTTAGCAGAATCCGCAGATCCCCACAGGAAACCAGCCTTGAAGCTCCGGCTGCACCTGCTCCTGGGTTTGAGTCCTGTGCTCTGTGGGTCCTGAGCGCCCCCTGGAGACCACTGTCCTCTGTGCAGGGAAATTTGTCATTTGCACCCATTGGGTGTCTCTTGCACAGTCATACATGGACGTGCCCTCAACTTTCAGGCTGTCCATTTGAAGATAGAGTGTGTTCTTGGAGTTGTCTCTGGAGATGGTGCATTGACCCTTCCACCACTATTAATACCTGAGACCCACTGCAGGCCCTTTCCTTGAGCCTGGCTGACCCAATTCATGCCATCGATATTGATGTAGAATCCAGAGGTTACACAGGAGATTTTCAGAGACCTCCCAGGCTTTCTCATATCGCCCCCAGGCTCCACCACATGCACCTCACACTGACCACCTGAAAACAGAGAGGCAGTGTGCTTAGATGACCCACATACAAACTAAATCACTCACCATCACACACACACACACACACACAGAGCGCGGTACACCACAATTACCAGGTGAAATAGCCAAAATGAAAGCCAGCATTGCTGCAAAATTCATGATGTGTCCTCTGGTCGAGCTCCTGGCACGAAATGGTAACAGCAGAGACCCGGAGACTGGACTGTCCCCTGAGATCTCCCACATCAGGGACTGTGTCTGGTTTATCAGCAAGCAGAGAGTTGCATTTGTATATTCCCTGATATTTTGAAGCGATTGTGTGGAGATTATGGGCAACTCTTCTCCCTCAGACTCAGAGAAACACAAGCATTCTCACAGGAAAAGAGAACTCTTAAACAGGTTCTGTACCAAGTATTTGTTTGTTACACATTTTTAATTTTTTAAGAAAGTAACTTTCAAGTTATAAGCTTTATATGGCAGGCACAACAGCCTTTGCCATCTGAGTTCACAGTGCATCCCCTCTCGTTCCCCTCAGCCGCTGGATACCCATGATGACAGTGAGCAGCTCTGTGATCCTTTTCTTGTGTGTGGACATTATTAGATTCTTTTCCGCCTTTCAATGTCCATAAAACCTGTGTAATGGTGTTTATTCTTTGATTTCTGATCTGGGCTATTCCAGCCACCTTTCTTTTATCATGAGCATTAAAACTGGGTATTTATCACTTTAATTCGTCTTCTCCATTTTCATTTAATTGAGTTATTTGCTGTGCGCCTTCTGTTTTGTTATGTGAGTTTTAATATTTATTAGTTCCTACTCATCCACGCCTGCCCTGCTAACCTGAGTTCTCTCTCAGATTCTCTCCCACATGAGTGGACAGCTGTGCCCTCAGTGTGACTTAGCTCAGATGCAGGATAACTGATTTGTGGGTATTCTTCTGGAGTTCAAGTACCAGTTCCATAGGGATGGGAGGCTGTTTTCTGCTACTAGAATATATTGCTCACAACTACTACAACCTCTTCTGCAGGTTTTGGCAGACCCAGCTCTGGCATTCAGCAGTCACCAGAGATAGCAAAGTTTAGTTTGAGAATCTGTGAGCTATTCATCAATCCTGGGTCCAAATCTTGGACAACTAGGAAGAGGGAAAATAATTACTGATGACAAGTAATGGAAACCTTATAATGTCAACCCATTTTGGGAATCTGGACCCTACAAGAGAGAAGTAACCACTTGGCAGAAAAATCTCCACAGGTAATTCATGACTACGGACAAGGTCTGTGGATCCTAGAGGACCCTGTCCATGACGTAATGTTTTTCACTACATTTGAGACTTTACCTGGAAATTGATGAGATGTTCTTAATTTTGGAAGTCCCAAGAATGAAGTAGAGACAATCCAATTCTTCTCATAAACTGAAAAGAGAAAGTATGACCCCCATATCTTCTTTGTGATAACACCAATCCCAAGCCCACTGTCATTAAGGTGATTTTGAATCACAGTGACTATAAGACAGAGTATATTTTCACATTGAAAAACACACTGAGCCAAACGAAGTGTGTAACATGTTAGCGACACCACTCTAGCTGAGAAAAAAACAGGAGAGCATGAAAGTGAAAAGGTCTGCTTTACTTGAATCAGGAAAGAACTAAGCCAGAACATTCCTCAAGGAAAGTTCCTGGGGAAAAAAGGTGGGAGTGGTTTACAGATTTAGCCAAGGAAACAAACAAGTAAATGGGGTGTTCCAACATGCTGTGGCACCATCTCATATCCTAAGGGGAGGTTCCTTGGTCAAGCTGTGGAGTTTACATTGCCACATAAAGTTAAGCAGGTTGGGGCATGGCCTCAAACAGAATGTCCAATGTTCATAATTGTTCTTACACTGTAGTAAGATTCTCCTTAGTTATTATAATCACAATAAATATAATCTTGGAACAAAAAATTAGTTATTGAAGATAACTTTTTCAATCCCTTGGTGTGTACTGCATTTTGCTCAAATAAATGGTAAGTTTATTAATATTTATTGTTTGTTTTATTTCTGCTTAGGAACTTGATAGTGATTGGTAGACATCGATGGTCATAAAATGTACATATTACATTTACTTTTCTATTCTTCCTTCCAAAGACAAGCAAGAGCTTTTGGTAAGGATCAAAGACTTTATTGAAAGAAGAAAACAATCGAGGAATGGACAATAATAATTGTAAAGAATCACAAAGTCCCACGATGAAAGACAATTTTCAGAGTTTAAATGCAGAAGGATCCTGCAACATAAAAGAAAATTTCAATCCTTTGAGCTTTACTGCACTTGGTTCAAACAGACAAGGCAATATCAATGCCACTTATAAAGACTGAGTCATGAAACACATTTTTTGTTTTGCTTTGACTTGAGCTATTGGGAGAGAGAGTGAATGCTCTTCCTGGCAGCTTGTTGTGAGAGGAGCTGGGAGGAAGGCAGGTGTCTGGAGTCTTCATGAAGTATGCTGACTTTTCAAAGTTAGTTCAAAATAAACAGTAATCATAAACAACAACATAATTGGAATCTGGCCCGCATCGTTTGGTCTTCTTTACATTGAATCCTAATACATAATGACCTCTGCAATCCTTGATCATAAGCAGCAAGTGTTTCAAGTGCTCACTTTCAGCAAGCAAGATTGTGTTATCTTCATATCACAGGTTGTTCATAAGCCATAAGTCATAAGCCTTTTTTCAGGCCCGATGCCATATTCTTCTTAATACCAGTAACTAACTGGTATCAGGTCTGGGATCCATGAGCAGTTTGTTAATGCCACAGCACCACTGCTCCACCAGGAAGTTTCTACAAAGCTGTTTCTTGCATCAAGTTGAATGCAGGCAACTGAATCAAGTTAGAAAGCAAGCAAAGATCATGGCTACTTCTTAGGAAGAAATTCTAGTAACATTGGGAATGGCCTTGATGAGGAAAAGGCCAAGACATTTGAGCTGATTTTTTTCCCCATATGACAACGCACCTGCTCATTCTTCAAGAGCATCAAGGGCTGAACTCTGAGAATTTCATGAAGAAACCTTACGTCATATGCTCTATAGTGCTGCGGTTAATCAGAAGTTACACAGAGGGCCACTCCAGAGAAACTCTTACTGGTAAGATACATCAGTGCTCCCATGTGGGGAGATGTCGCCCTGTCATGTCAGTGGCCTGTGTTATTGGTTTCACGCTCTAGGAGACAGCAGACACTCTGTCCTCTGGTGCTGAGTTGAGAGATGCTCTGAGACTTCTGCTCTGCAGCTGCATCAGGCTGAGGGTTTCTGCCCCTCTCAGGAAGGAGTTTCTCTCACTGTGTCTCTTTCACAGTAATACATGGCCGTGTTTGAGTCCTTCAGGCTGCTCCACTGCAGGTACATGGTGCTAATGGAGTTTTCTGTGGAGATGGTGACTTTTCCTTGGAAGGAGGGGTTGTACCTGGTGTCAGCATCACTAGGATAAATTATCCCTAATCATTCCAAGCCCTTTCCAGGTGTCTGCCTAATCCAGCCAATCCAGTTTCTATGAAAGCTGTACCCAGATGTCTTACAGGAGTCCTCAAAGACTCCCCAGGTCTCTTCACCTCTGCCCCAGACTGCACCAGCTGCACCTGAGCACAGACACCTGTGGAGATAGGATTGAGAGATGAGAGACTCCGTCTGCACACACACCCTCCATTCATCTCAAACCTGTGGTGATCCTGACCTGGGAGAAGAGCAATGAGGAGACCTAGGGTGGCAGACCCCATCTTGCAAGGAGGATGCAAAGGAATCACACTGAGGTCACCAGCTGGGTGATGAGAAACCTTCCCCTGTGGAGGTGGCCTGTGGGTCTAAAATGGATGTCTTCCACTTTGCATATTTCTGTCCTGCCCTCCGTGTCAGACTCCTTCAGCCCTATAACCCTGGATACACAAGGTAGGGGGAGGTGCAGGTCTTGGGACTCCTGGGAGGGACAGAACCTAATCCTAGTAACATCCTGCAACACAAACATGCAGAGAGAGAGAGCGGGGGTGGGGGGCTGGGGGTGGAGAGAGACAAGACTGGCACTAGCACTAGAACCTCACACACAGAGATCTTTGAACTGTGGCTCTCCACTCAGTGCATCTCTCAGTTCACACTCAGCAGAGAGTGGTTTCAAACCCAGTGTGAATCTGCAGCCCAAGGAGCCTGGGTCCCTCACAGACGGTCCCTCCTTACTGTCTGTGGGGAATGATGTCCATGATGGAAGGTACCTCTGTCTCCTTAGTGAAGACTGAAGAATCTCATCAACTGAATGGCCCCTTCTCAATAGACTCTCAGGTGTGTGCTAGCGCCCAGGTCTCTCCTGTACTTCTTGCTGCCTGAGAAGAGGAAACAAATCTCAGGGAATGTCAGCTTTACTCGGAGTGTCAGACAAATCTGTGCAGATTAAAGTCAAAGATGAGTGTGTCACTCTGAATACTCATGGTCAACCTGGCCCTTGTCACCGTCTCTCTGACAGGGTAACTGTTTGTAAGAGAAGTTAAAAATCCAACATGGAGAATATCTCACCTTCATCAGTTTCACAATCTCATAAGTTTCATAATCTGTCTAAACATTTCTCTGACCTACTGTGATCTAAACTAAAGAAAACCATCAGTCTGTTAACTTTTCTCTCTCTCAGGAGGAGGCCTTGGGGCTCAGGGACACAAGAACCGCTGACATAACGGCGCACAAAGACAATGTCCTACATCTGGACTTTGAGAGTAGTGACTGGAGACTTTAAACCACACCAGGAGCAGCTAATTGTTTCGCCCTTTCCAGAGTGATGATCATTGAAGACACAAGGAAACCATTCATCCAATGTTGTAATGAATCATGGATACGAGTCTCCTGATCTCTATGACCAGAAGAAATAGGTAGTGCCTTGCTATCAGTACCCACTTATTTGGAAAAGATAGCGTTAGAAGGTCTTAGGTAGAGTGGGACAAAAAGTGAAACAATACACACACACAAACACACAAAAGAATAATACAAAGACTAGGCTTCCTTGTTGGGTCTATTTGTGGAAGTCCTGAGACCATGGCTTCCAGCATCGCTTCAGGTGTGGGACTGAACTCACCCCTTGGAAAAACTTCCAGTCAAATAATTGACAAGCCTACCTGGGAGCAATAATCCTGGGTAGATATAATTACCTTAAAATAATCAAAGTTCTGTGATTAAAAGGGCAACATTTATCCAGGGGAACATTCAGAATGTTTGGAAAGCAAAGGTAATTGTAACAGGAGTTTGTGTGTATTACAGTCAATGAAATGAAACAAGAGTGTATGAATAGTTGAATGAGCATTAATCTTGGTAAATCTTCCCACAATCCACAAGCAAGTGTAAAGATAAAAATAAAAAATAATACTAAAACGTTTCCCTTCAGTTCTCCTCTGATGGGGAGAAAGCACCTCAGGTTGTGGTTTGTGCAATCGGGGTCTTCCAAGAAAAGAGCAAGGACCCAGAGAAGATGTCCTAATTCCGTGCTTCATTCTCCTCCCTCTGTTTTCTGGAGTTGACGGTTATGCTAAAAATATCTAAATCTTGGTTCTCAGAGACAGGAAAAGGAATAAAAACCATGACACAGGGGAAAATTGATTAGGGAGGCCCCAAATTCAGGAAGGAAACCTGTATCTTGCTCCCCATGCACTGGGTCTTGAACTGGGTCATGTGCTGTTTGTCCCGAGACCCTGTGCAATACATCCCAACCTTCCCTTCGTGGTGCTTACACTCTGGTCTCACATAGCTTCCCTGACCTACTTTTATCTGCATCACCACACGCATCAAATAACTGATATATTCCTGTTGTGGGGACCCAGGTACTTGAGACAATCTCTTGAAGAGTGAGTCATTGTTTTATAACATCCTTCCTCCTTATGACCCACCGCATGTAGTAGTTTGTGCATTTAGTCTTCAATTTATCTCAGTATAGACAAGAGAGTTCTGTGAACACCATCTGTCTGGACTCAGCCCAAACCCCTGAACCTGAATGCACAATGACATTGATGTCTGTTGAACGAGTTTCTCTTTCTCTCTGTCATCCATCTATACATATTCCTATCTCTGCTATCTTTCTATCTATCATAAATCTATTAATTGGTTCATCAATCTGCTGAACTATTGATTTAGCTGTCAATTTTCTCTATATAGGCTGTCCATATCTTGTATCTCTAATCTATCTGTATTTCTATTAAATATCTATGTGTTTCTATTCGTTTCATGCTTCACTTTATTTCTGAAATAAATTCCAGCCTAACGGGAGCAATATATTTTGTTTTTGGTTGAGTATGCTATATATTGGTCATTGATTCTAGTTTTCTAGACCCATTTATTTGTTTGTTTACTTATTAAATTCTTGATGTTCTCATGGCTTTTTATTTAAATGTTAAGACCAAAATTGAAAATATTGAATTGAATTACTCCACTATTTGGTGAAGTTCGGCTATTATTTATTTGTTGTAATTAAAATATTAGCCAGAATTTGTATGGTGTATCTTGAAGGAATAATGTTATATTCTCACCACCTGTCAGTTCATCATACTGTGGTGGCTTGTGTGTTGCTGTGATGCTGGAAGATATGTCACTGTTATATCAAATGCCAGCAGGATCACCCAAAATGAACAGATTTCATCAAAGCTTCCAGACTAAGACTAGACAATGCAGAAGGACCCCACTACCTTCTTCAGTGGAAGAAGCTTTGAAAATCTTATGCATACTTTTGAGGCATTGTTAAATACTGACAGCATAAGAAATGGAATTAGGAAATTGTTGAAACTACTGTTAGAGGATGAACCCCTCAGGTTCGAGGGCACTCAAAATGTGACTGAAGTAGAGCTGGTTTCTTGGAGGGGATTCAGCCATGAGGATGTAATTTGGGTAAAGGCTCTGGGAGTAGAG
Organism: Tenrec ecaudatus; assembly: GCF_050624435.1. NCBI lineage: Eukaryota > Metazoa > Chordata > Mammalia > Afrosoricida > Tenrecidae > Tenrec > Tenrec ecaudatus. Next base: position 69,672,718 of record NC_134546.1, on the reverse strand, counting down.
CCATCAGGATCTTCCTTTGCTGATGGGGCATGACTCAAGGTAAAGAGAAACAGCTGCAAAAGTCTTCTAATGATCAAAATTGATATTTTGCATACTATAAATTTAGGAAAATTGGAAGGGGCCAAAGATGAAATGGGATACTTGAAGGTTACTTGGTATTCTTGGCATTAGTGAGCTTAAAAGGACTTAAATGGTATTGCAAGTTGATCAGGAAACCATAAGATTTACTACGCCAGGAACAACACAATGAAGAGAAGGGGATGGCATTCATTGTCAGGAAGGATCTTGCTAAACCCATCATGAAATACAGTACTGTCTATGATAACATCATGTCCGCCTTCAAGGAAATCCAACCAATTCAACTATTATCAAACAGTACTTGAAAAATGCATTTGCTGTAAACTGTAATATACAAATAAGTGAGGTATAACACTAAGAAATAAAAATTATATTTTATCTGCTCCTTCCCACTTTCTGCTGTTGTGATTTCAATTCCATTGTTATACATCCTACCTGCAATAGTTGATTTTAATTATTTCTTATACAATAATCTTGCATTCCTTTGTCATAAAAAATAGATAAATTCTTTGGGGGAAACAGTGCAATGGAGAAGCATCCCCAGATCACAACAAGAAACCAGCCCTGAAACCGTGCCTGGGCACCTGCCCCTGGAGTGTGACCTGTGATCTGTGGGTTCTGAATGCCCCCTGCAGCCCAGGTCTCTCCCAGCAGGAAGTTTGTGTCTGGGATCACACTGACTCCCTCTTCCTCTTTTCTCACAGAGTACTAGATGGCCTTGCCTTCCATTTTCTAACCTTCTCTCTGCCAATAAACTGTGTTTTTTTCTTTGTGTCTGGAGGTGGTATTTCGAACCTTCATGGAGTCTGCATAGTTGTCAGTACCGAGATGTAAGTGTTTACACAGAGAGATAAGGAAAGGCTACATACCAAGATATTTTTAACCTCCCCCCTTGAGAGGCTGATTTAATTTCACGGTATTGTAATGATAATTTCACAGGAAGTAATTGTCTTTGTTTCTCGTCTCTAAGTTAATAGGAGGTAAATAAATAGTCCAAGTCACTAAATAATAAATAAATAGTCCGATTCACTGCCTCAGCAAGTACAGCTGCCCTCCCCTCAGGTGTCCTGACGCTCTCAGGATGTGGATTTCTACAGCATGTGTCTCACACAGGAATAGGTGGCAGTGTCCTCGAAGTTCAGGCTGCTCATCTGTAGATAAGCTGTGCTGAATGACGCATCTGAGGAGATGTCTTCCTGCCTTGTATGAAGCCTGGGGCATATATTGACTTCCCAGCGTGGGTGCTGATCCAGCCCTTCCACTAAAGGCCTTTTCCTCGTATTTGTCACACCCAATTGGTACCATAGCTGGAGAAGGTGTATCCGGAAGTACTGTAGGACACCTTCACCTACTCTCCTGGCTTCTGCACCTCGGCCTCAGATTGCACTAACTGCATCTGGGCATAACAGCTGCGAGGAGTTAAACCAGAAGGTGAGGGCTCTGAAGCTGCCACAGTGTTTTCTCCAGCCTCATCTCTGTCTTATCTTACCCAGGATGACTGCCAATAGGAAAATAAAGCTCCATAGTCACTCCTTGATGAGTGCACTTAGGTATCAGTGGTTCAAGAGCAACCTATATGGCAATATCCTTGCTTATTGCTGTATCGGGGTGATGGTTTCAGCTTTCAACTCTATAGGGCACTTATACATGCTCATAATTCACAATCATGAATGCAGTTCTGGTCTACATCAGATATAAATAAGAGGAAACCTCGAGAACTTGACAGAGCCACACACCAGGATAGCTCCGCTGCTCATCTCAAATGTGGTCTGGAATCCTGATGGCTAGTGGTGGGTGTATCTCATGATGTGGGTTGACAGCTAGTAATGACGGGTACAGATGTATCCATTTATACATGACCCCTATAATTTCTCTGACTTCATAGATGAGATCTGACACAATCAGCTTCTCATGGAATAATACAGATCATTCAAGGGGGCCATTCCTCTGTGTCTGTGATGAGGTATAGTGATTTTTCACTGATTCACTGGGGTGGGTGTGGGGTAAATCTTAATAATTTTACTGTATAATCCTCAATATTACTATATATGTAATGAGTGTGTTTTCATAAATAGTCAGCTATATCTTCCATGAACTTCTATTTTTTTACTCATTTAAAATAATGTATACCAAAATGTTATTTTAATAGGCATAAAGGTTTCTTATTTCCTCTCCTCACATAAAAACCAGCCTACAAAATATTATATAAGAAAAATTGAAAAGCAATCAATTAAATAATATAAAATATGTGAAGTATTCAGAAAACATACAAAACCAAACAATACAATCTTTAAAATATAATGAAATATTATTTTATTACGATAAGTCTGATAGAATTCCCCAAATAAATTTAATGATTTTGCAAGATGTATTAAAGACAGATTAACAAGATTAACATAAGTTGTAAATTTTAATTTAAAAAATGATATCAGTGTTGTGAAAAAGATTAGCGAGAGCCCATAAGATTAAGACATATATCTCCAAACTCAGATATTTTTCTAGTGTACAGTACCTATTTTCTGGGGGGAGGGGTGGAATCCTTCCTTGCTGAATGGTCCTAAAACAATTCAAGTGCTCAGGGCTCGAGGAAACTTAGTAACCATTGGATACACTTTATTTCAAGGCCAGGGAACTGGTTTCTCAGGTTTCAGCTTGAAGAACCTAGGGACTAAGAATAGCGTTGATCAAATGTAGATCAGTTTCCCAATTCTGGGTGATGAAACATCCTATACTATCAGTCCATTCATCCCTCTATAATCTGTAGTCATGTAGAGATGACCACAACTTTCTGCCCACATACAAACTCTAGGCTTTCTCTGGATACCTGCCCCTCCATTTCCACTCTGGACCCCTGCTCTGTATCTCTTGGACTGTCTCCTCCTCTCTGAGTCAGGCACCTGCTCCTTATTCTGCAACATGAGCCGTGGGTGCACTGATGCTGAGAGTTCTTGCATGCACCGAGAACTGAAGTGAATTGGCATGTCAAATGCCATCCGGAATCTAGAGGAAGTCTATTCAGATGGGAACAACTGTGTTCTGCATACCTGAATCAGAAGCTACCAAACACATGTTTTTGATAAAAACAAAACAAAATAAAACAAAAACATAAATTAAAATTTTATAAATTTCTAGAGACAGTACTATTTACCGAGACAGTGAGAAAATTCTGGGGCCAGTCATTAGTGGAGCCCCGAACTTTATGGGCTTTGACTATAAAACCCCTCCAGATTTTCAGGTGAACATTTAAAGTAAGCCCTGTGTTTCAGACACTGGAGGGGGAGACTTTTATCAACTCAAAAGATTTCTCACCAGAGAAAGATCAATTCATTGACTTTTCATAGTTGGAGTTAAAATATTTCCCCTATCAACCAGACACCCCTTATCCTACCCATGAGACCTACGTGTGAGGGTATAGTGAACAGATATTAAAAGTTCAAACATAAAGGAGATTTTGCAATGAAGGAAAGGAGCATGGACAGGCCAAGCTATAAACCACACCACAGGCATGAAGGTGAGAGCCTTACTGCCCAGGTGCTATAAAAGGTTCAGCGTCAATCAGAAGAACACACAGAAATCTATCTGTTCTCCCACTTCATCATTATGTACATTCCCAGCAAAACAATCTGGATTACAATTTAGAATGGGAAGAATCTGCTCCTCTGAGGAGAAAAAAACAAAACAAACAAATGACATAGAAAACACTTCTATGGTCTAGCTTTTCCAGATTATCATGAATCCCCATAAAACGTGGTTCTGAGAACAGGGTGAAAAATGTTCATACCTCGAGGAAACACTAAATACTAAGATAAATTGTCATTTATCTGGGCACACCCATCTCATTTGTAGACTGATTTTCTGTGTTGCCATACCTCAAATTTAACTCATTATTCGTATTGAAGGTTTTTAAATTTTATTTTATGTTGAAAACTGAACTGAGTATATTTTCAATCTCTGAACCTATTAATATTCTTTACCAAATCACTGTAGTTTATCCAATAGAAGTGTGCAGAGCACACGGTTCTGGAAATGGAGTGCAGTATGAAACAGTCCTTCTTAGAAGAGGAGACAGTGGAACAAAATTGTCTGCAGAGCACATTGAAATCTGCAAACTAAGAGTGAGAAGAATACAATGGATGATGCATGAATTGTGATAAGAGTTTTATGAGACCTCAAGAAATTTAATTTTAAAAAGAAGAAAAGAAATGTCTAGGAAATAGTGATGGTGACATATATACAAATGTTCTTGATACAATTGATGTGTGGGTACAAGAACTGTAAGAGCCTCAACTAAATGTTGTTTTTTAAATAGTGAGAGGACTTAAGAGATGATCACATTTAATAGAGAGTAAGTGAGGTGTACCAGTGAATAAAGAAAACATAAATAACAATTAATTTCAAAATATATTGAAAGTAATACGTGAAGCCAGAGGCTTCAGGAAAATCTTCTAAGTTTAAATGACAAAATGAAAATTATTTATGATACCGCTAAGTAGTATCATAAAGAGCAAATTGCCATTATCCAAAACAGTTGACGAGGACTAGAATTCTGATTAGGAGCACCGGGAAGAAACATGTGTTTAATATCTGTTAGGGAGAATCCAGACTGCATCATATTTGAGAATGACATGTTGTTTTGTAAATGTATCATCCATTTTGACTAAAGGTCACCTTTTATAGAGACTGGAACTGCCCCCATAGGGATCTCTAAACTGTAATCTTTTTGGACACAGATTGTCAGTTTAATTGTGCAAGGGACCAGCTGGTGGGGGGTACCTGCTCACCTTTCCAATAGCATCCACGATCTTGAACTTTGTGTCACCAGGGATTGCTACATCATCACTAACAAATATATAGAGAAATACAGTTTACAGAAACTTTTAATTGACATGTATAATGTCTAACTGTAAGCAAGAGCTTTCCATCTCAATCCTATCCTCCCCCTAATCTGGGCTTAGAACAGTAACCTCTGTTAACAGTTTCTGAGCTATGAGCCAGAAATAAAGGGAGAACCTGCTTTCGGTGACCTTCATAAAGATGACTTCATTATTTTCATTTCTTTTTTTTAGTACTGTTACACCTGTCTTACATTTATAATCATGCTTATGCAAAATGAACGACATAGATTTTTGTCTATCATACTACTAATAATGAAAGTGTTTATTAAGAGAACATGTGTTCACAATCTATTGAATAAAACAATTGTTGGTTCAAGTTTGAATATAAAAAAGAAATTACCTTTGCCATGTTAGGACTCAAAATCCAACATTCATTATAGAATGTATAATAAAAAGAAAGTGTAGACAAGATTTTTGAATGACTTCAGGGTATGTCATAAAATTCCCAGAAAAGGATAGAGGTATTGGTCTTAAACAGAATTGGAAGTTGTTTCACATATGAACGTCAGTAGGTTGAGAAATACCCAACTCAATATAATCAATAGAAGAAATATATCCCAAACATCTAATAATATGTATCCCAAACATCTATACGTATGGTAAGAGGGGAAAACAAAGAAACAAACAAAAAACAGGTTTTCTATATAAAAATCTATCAAGGGTGTGCCAGGCTTACGAATGGCCTGCCATTTTGTCAAACTACAGTGCACACAAAGGACCACGGAACCCATCGCCTATATTATGCAGAGATATCAAGCCCAAAGAGGAGCCCCCACTTAAAATGAGGAGAACAAGGAATAGTCTGTCATCTCTAGAGGAGAATTTTCCAATTAGAACACCAATGGCAATGCTGAACCTTCCTTGAAATGCACAACGGTGACTATAATGTCTGCCTAACATACTTGCCCTTGTCCTTCCCTCAGGGTCATAAAGCAGTCTTCCAAAAGTTGTGAAAAAAAGACTTGTTAATTACATTTCTCAGTGAACTATCTGAATCTCAATTATCCTCTTTTCATAGATTAAAAGTTCTTCTCTCTTCCCTGGCATCCTCGGAATGGTATGATTTACCTTTAAAATAGAGAGCCAAGAAGTCATTTCCTGACAATATTCAAAAAAAGATTAAGATTTTCTTTTCTATCATTTTCAGCCAGAAATTAATACACATTTTGCTCCTATCATAATTGAAATCGAATGAATATATAGAGATAATAGTGTATACGTTTATTAGCTCAAAAAAGTATATTGGCTTAATTCTGGAAAATTACATGTTACTACTGAAAATGTTCTCTGAAGGAGATAAATTTAATAATAAGCCACCATTCCTGGCAGGTATAGGACACCTCCAGGTGGGTCTCATTGAAATAACAGCTACTATAATTCCAACATTTCTGAAAAATGCCAAGTATAAGAATTTCAAAATAATTACTAAACAATTCTGTTTAATAAGTAGTCTACTTAGATCATACTATAAACTAATGTTCACTTTGTATGAGGCAAGGTAAATGATTTCTAACAAAAGCTGCCTCTGCAATTATTATATTAGAAATAATTAATATGAAAAATGTAATATATAGACAGGTCTTGGTAAGTGGCAAAATATTTCCAAGACAAAGCTTTATAACAAAAATAAGGGAGGGGTGGGCACATTTAATATAAATACTGAATACATATTGTGATGGAATTCTAACAATGCTGGCTTCAGGGAATAACATACTTTATTGAATGAGACTTCATGGAAAATCAGGGGTCAATTCTTCAGTTATTTAAACTGTTCTACTTGAAGACCAAAAACGTGTGGTTGAATATATAAAACAGTAATCAACACAGGTCATTTTAAAGAGCAAAACACACATCAAATGAGATTTCTGCAGTTATATTCTCACTTCAGGATCGTGTGCAATATGCACCTTTTTCCAACTTGGGTTACATATCTACAGGATCGTGGTCTTCGAGGCCTTCTTCCATCTGCCAGTTCTTTCCGATCCTCAGGAGACAGTAGATGATACTGCATTCCACTCATCACCATCTTAAGGCGGTCAGGGTTGTCTTGAATGAGTGGGTCAGCTGGGACAGTTTTACATCAGAAATTCTTCGGGATAAGAGGAAATCTAACTTTAGTGAGGACATCCACCATAAAACGCTGGCGATTCGGCGCATCATGTCTCAGGCCCCTGACGGCAGCATCACAAACCTGCCCCTCTGCGTTCACGGTCAGGGAGTCCGGGTTGAGGAGACGTTTTACTCGCTGAGCATCAAGTTGGAGAAACTCCTCAGTTTTGGAAAGTCAGTGAAATGCTGGTGAATAAAGGCGTCTGCAGTAGCTTTTAACTCAGGACAGTCTAGACGCGCTGCTAGAACGCTTAGACCAAGACAGTTTGAAGCATCCACTTGCTCTTTCAAAAAATCAACACACATGTTCTTCACAGGCTGAATCTGGTACTGGTTTGTGGCGTCCAACAGAGACTGCACATTGTTGCTATTCACAGAGATCCTAGCAGTGTAAGCACATTCCACCAGGTGTTCAATAATGTCAGGTCAGTGTCTTTGAGTTCTACATCAAAGGCCTTTGATTCAAGTGTGTCAGTTGTGAACATGCCATTAAAAACTGGGCTGGCTGCAGGCAGGACCACACGATAAGCAGGGATCTCTCTTTCCTGGACCACGAGAGTCACATCACACAAAGTTCTCCGACTTCGCATGTCATTCCTGACCGCCATGGAGCTGCCAACAATTTCTCTTCTTCCCAAGCGGCAGGTTTCTTCTAGGTCTTTCTCTCACTGCTCCACGCCACCTGAAGGCTGACATCCTCCCTGAGCTCGGCTCTGTGTCCGAGGCTCTCCGGGCCTGGTGCAGGCTGCAGGCTGCAGACTATGTTTGGGCTTGGGTTGCTTCTGTAAGCCAAACGCTGAGGGGATGCTTACTGTGGGGGCAGAGGTGGCTCAGCGGCTGAGGCTGCATGGCCCATGCAGCAGCTACAGAGAGAGCTAGGCTGCATCAGGGCAGAGCCACAGCAAGGTGGCAGAGGAGCCTGGGAATCCCATAACAAGACATTTTTTTGTGGGGAAGAAAAAAAGCTTCCAAAGAGAAGAAATAAAAATTCCTCTATCCATAAAAATATGCTTTTATGCATAAATGATTCTAAATATATCATAAATACTATAGCTGATAAACATAAAAATGTTGTCGGCTAAATTTTAGCAGACGATATTAACTTGGTACTTCAATCCCTACATATTCAGTGCTAATCACCATCTCCCAAACCATTAACACTTATACGTTAACGTGCTGAGTATCCTTACAACATGCTGATAACCAGCTGAAAAGCCACTCATTCTCCAGAACTTCTACTAACACCCTGAGCATCACCTGGCGCCTCAACAAAGTTAACATGTGCTTAACAAATCCAATGACTATACACACTAAATCTAACCTAAAGCATTCATTCCAATTCTTTGAATCACTGTAGTCTATCAACTTAATCATACCTTATGACCCTACATCTCAAATTCAGAAACTACCCCCGAAACTCTAATTCATAAACATTACCTTAACATATATGCTCCTAATCAACGCAAAACATAATCTGTTAGGCAGAATCATTCTAAACATAATGTCCTTTAATCTGTCCACCAACACCTGAATCTCAAATCATCAAATTAACTCTTAATTCTATCCCTTGATTCTTGTTCTTGAGCCAGTAACATTGATTAATCTCAGGACCTGGCTTCCAATCTTAAGTACCGACTCTGCCTCTAGCACACTAAAACCCTAAGCTAAGCACCAAACCTAACACCCCGAAAAACTCATGCTGCTAATTGTGTGTGTGGATCTGTCTCCTCTCCCAGAGTTTACCTAAGTGTAAGAGACTGCGAGAGGTAGACATGCAAAATTAGGAAACACCAACACATCCTCTGTTTTTAGTTAACTTTTACAAATGGTTCATGAATTTGGCAAAATGAAGGAATATATAAATGTTTAAATATGACATAAAGCATTATGACCAAGGTCTATTACATGACTCTTTTGGTCCTCAGCTCTACTGTGTCCTGCACTCAAGGAATCTTCTCTGTTATTAGACATATGCAGGGATGTGTCACCCAATACCCAAGGTGACCAAGAGCTCAATTGTACTTACTCACTAACTTTTAGGTCACAATGTATCCTGGTTTCTCCCTCAAAGATGTAGTGAAACCGTGTTTAATGAAACAAATAAGTTACTGGTTATTTAACCTTTGATCCCCTCCATTCCCTCTTTCCCAGGGACCCTCATGTCACTAGAGATGGAGGTCGTATCAAATTATGAGAGTGACGAGTGCAACGAATGTATAAGGGTTCTTTGCTCAATTGATGTATGTACAGAATGTGATGAGAGCCTTATGAGCCCCAATTTAAAAAAAATTACTTATATTGAAACCATGATCTCCATTTCTCACAACATTGGACTCTTTCCTCAGACTTAAGGGCTCTGAGGAAGATGTAGTACACCCTTCTAACCCTAAAATATTTGGGTCTGTGACTACTTGAGTTTCCAGTAAACCAACCACTTAACCTCACAAGACATACTTCAAGTAGGAACTGCAGCTTCACCCTTAAGTGTAAAGTAGTTATTCCCAGGGACATCCTGTGAGTCCAGTGCCAGGATCTCCCTCTCAGAGCACACTGGGCTTTCCACTCATGGAGAAGTAAACGTCCTCAAAGAGTCACTCGTGATAACAACAGTAGGCCAACCCCGTGCTGACTTAATTAGTTAAATCCTGACCAAGCACCCTGGGTGTGTGGATATCTAAATATACCCTGGAATGAAAGTGAGACCTGGATGTGGACAAATCAGCAACTAAGAAGCCATTAGTGGAGGTTTCAGAGTCAGCGTGTTAGTACAGGCTGGATATCTTTGAGCTCAACCCCAGGGGCTTCCGGAGGCAAAGGCTATGTTTCTACCTGAGCCTGTCTTACATACATACTAGCTGAGGGTACCTGGTGTGGAATAGGTCCCCATGCCCAGGTTCCAGGTACTCTTACCTTCCAGGAAGCACAAAACATTCAAGCAAGGATGATCCACTGTCATTCCACACAGCACAGCCTGATCTGAAGTCCACATCCGCCCCAATTTCAGCACCTTGAATTATCTGCGTCCAGGCTCACCTGGATCCTGAGCAGGAGCTGGAAATAAAGGAGGGAAGGCGAGAGACTGATTAAAGGGTAATCATCTTAATTACTTCAGCCTCCTTATTAAGTAGATGTAATTTATACTCCAGGAGCCTTCCTTATTGGAATATCTGTCCTTTGGTGAGTCCAGAAAATCAGGGGTTCTCAACCTTCCCAAGGCCATGACCCGTTAATACAGTGCCTCATGTTGTGGTGATGCCCAAACAAAAATATTTTCATTGCTACTTCATAACTGTAATTTTGTTACTGTTATGCATCAGGAGAACCATGTCAAAGGGTCGTTTGACCCCAGGGGGTCACGACCCACAGGTTGAGAACCACTGGTCCAAATTAAGGCAGAATAAACCGGAGGTAGATTCGGTGAGTTGCTGTGGGAGGTGTTCGTAGGAAACACTTGGCAGATCTAGGAACACCTTACATACACAGACACACATGCACACAGGCGAACACATGAAAATATTATCAAACAAGAACCTAAAATGTACGCAGAGAGAATTCAAAATCCAAGTAAAGTAAGAGACCATGTATAATATTTAACATAAAATAAGGGCTCACCCAAAGCCCAGAGCTTAGCATCGTGATCTGCATGTTTGTTGCATTTATAAAATGTAATACTTGGTGACACTTTTTTTCTGTTAATCTCATTTATCAAACAAGCTTTTTTCATCAGTAAATGAACTCTTGTCAAACTTCATTGTGCATTGTTCAGTCATAACCACCCCTTAAATTTTATAATCTCTCTCTCTCTCACTCTTTCTTTCTCTCTCTCTCTCTCTCTCACACACACACACACACACACACACACACACACACACACACACACACCTCTCTTTCTTTCTCCTTTATGTATGGACTGCTTTTTCCACGTTTGTAATTTATGAAAAATAATAGGGCACTACACCATCGTCGCAGGGCGTAATTACCAATGAAAGTAAATTAATTAATTATAAGGATTGTTTAGCTTAATTATGTCTTTTTAATTATGTGTGGGGGTGTTTTTGGAGATAAATAGAATGAATGGGATTAACAGGGAATGGTAAGTTTTTTTATCACCATTATTTGCAAAAATCTTCACAGGCACACAGAGAAGACTGTAAGGCCAACATCAGCTTGAGACATGATGTCCCCTCACTGGAGAGTACATAATTTTATAAAAGTAATTTTTAAAGTATTCAAAGTAAAAATATTTAAAACATGTATTCAAGAACTAAGATCCCTTAACACTTTTAATAGATTTTATTAGGACTTAATCCATTTATCATACCATTCTATAGTTCAATCATGTCAAGCATTGCTGTACAATCACTATCACAATCAATTTCAAAACATTACCTGCCTTCCTGAACTCTTTTGTATCAATTCCCCTTTATTCCCCACCTACCATGCCACAGACCCAGGAACCCTTATTCTAGTATTGTCTCTGGAGATTCACCCATTCCAGGTTTCATAAATCGAAAAACAGAGACATAACAAGGAGTCAAAAAGGCTACCAACAATGACAAAATAAAACAGAAACCCCTATGTAAAAAACACAGAAAAATATTAAAAACCAGGCAAGCACACAGTGTATCGAAAGAGAGATCAAATGATAATTTTTTAACCATTCAAATCAGATTTATCATTTTAATCTTCTTTTTTTAAAACATTTTATTAGGGGCTCATACAACTCTTATCACAATCCATACATACATTTTAATCTTCTATAGATGTCTCTCCAATACTTTGTCTGATCACCAGGTTATTCCCATTCCTCAATTACGGTTAGAGGGAAATCACAGGAGGCTTATTCCCTGTGTAGCTCCTGTAAGGGAAATTTGAGCTTCCACTGTCGCCCACAGCCTTCTGCACACCAGAATGTCACAATGCAAGCTCTCATACTTTCCCCTCCACTGGATTTGGATTATATAATTTACAATACTTGTAAATCTTATTAGAGCCTCAACTTTCTCCCTGGGACTGCCTAGTGATTTTCAACTGCTGACCTTGCCTTAGCATCCCAAATGTGAAATCCACTGCACTACCAGGGAGAGCAGATTATTATTATTTTTTGCCCTAATCATTTTCTTTTCTTTATTTTTTTCCTTTTCTTTTTTCACATTTTATTAGGGACTCATACAACTCTTATCACAATCCATACATATACATACATCAATTGTATAAAGCACATCCATACATTCCCTGCCCCAATCATTCTCAAAGCATTTGCTCTCCACTTAAGCCCTATGCATCAGGTCTTCTTTTTTTTTCCCCCTCCCTCCCCGCTCCCCTCTCCCTCATGTGCCCTTTGTAATTTATACATCGTTATTTTGTCATATCTTGCTCTATCCGGAGTCTCCCTTCCCCCCCTTCTCTGCCGTCCCTCTCCCACGGAGGAGGTCACATGTGGATCCTTGTAATCGGTTCCCCCTTTCCAACCCACTCACTCTCCACTCTCCCAGCATCGCCCCTCACACCCTTGGTCCTGAAGGTATCATCCACCCTGGATTCCCTGTGCCTCCAGCCCTCATATGTACCAGTGTACAACCTCTGCCCTATCCAGCCCTGCAAGGTAGAATTCGGATCATGGTAGTTGGGGGGAGGAAGCATCCAGGATCTGGGGGAAAGCTGTGCTCTTCATCTGTACTACCTCGCACCCTGACTGACTCATCTCCTCTCCTAAACCCCTCTATGAGGGGATCTCCAGTGACCGACACTTGGGCCTTGGGTCTCCACTCTGCACTTCCCCCTTCATTCAATATGGTATATACACATACACATATTCTTTTTTTTTTTTTTTGCATGATGCCTTATACCTGGTCCCTTTGGCACCTCGTGATTGCACTGGCTGGTGTGCTTCTTCCATGTGGGCTTTTTTGCTTCTGAGCTAGATGGCTGCTTGTTTATCTTCAAGCCTTTAAGACCCCAGACACTATCTCTTTTGATAGCCGGGCACCATCAGCTTTCTTCGCCACATTTGCTTATGCACCCATTTGTCTTCGGCGATCGTATCATGGAGGTGTGCAGCCAATGATATGATGATTTTTTGTTCTTTGATGCCTGATAACTGATCTCTTTGGGATCACTCAGAGAGCGGATTTTTACATAATCTTTATTTATATATATATCACTTATTTATTACATTTCCCCCCCAATTGTTTCATATCCATATAATTCAAAATTAATTAGGAATGATATATTTATTGAATTTTAAATGCGAAATAATTTTAAGTTTCTGAATTTAAAAAATGATCTAATATATATATTTTTAGGTAATTACACCTGGCTGACCAAATTTAAACTCAAATTTCTTCACCTCACTTAATCAGACACGTTAGGTGCATTTGAGTCAGTTTTGCTCACAATGGCTCTGTGTACAACAGAACAAATACATAAACTACCAAGTCTCGAACCATCCCCTCTTGGTCCTAAGTTTGAGACCCTTTTTGCAGGCACTCTGTCTGTGCATGTAATTCAGGGCATTTCTCTATTTTGCCGACAGTCTACACAGGATGTCCTTCTCTAGGAACTGTTCCTCCTGAACACATGTGGAAATGTGTGTAAAACCTTCCTTGTTCTCAATTCTAAGGAGCATTCTGAGATATCAGGCTGTGATTTTGTCCACTTGGGACACAAGTCTGTTTTTTGGAATCAAAGCTGTCCTTCCAATATGAGCTCCCTTCCATGTGACTCCAATGAATGTTCTGAACAATGACTCCACCAACCAGGCAGATTATTCAATTCACCTGTTCCCACTGTCAGGGCACCCTCTGTGCCTGGGCCTCTTGTTTCTGCATCAAGGTATCCATTGGGTAGCAAGCATCACTAAGGATGTGCCACAAGTTTAGGCCCCAGAGTCACCAGTTATTTTCTCAGAGATTAGTCAATCACGACCCACAGTGAAGAAGGAGATATGCAGAGACACCGTGTGAGAGACCTGACCCTGGGCTGTAATAGAGCAATGAGCTCAGGACAGTTAAAATCATGCATTGCACGCATGAATCTGGACATGCCTGTATTTCATTGTCAACAGATTTTTAGTAACAGATAGGATGAGAATGCCCGTGATAATCTGTTTCTCAAGAAGGAAACAGGTCATATAGGATGATAAAGAAGGTTCAGAATCACTTTAATATAGTTCTGCAAACAGAGAATGTTATTCCCCCTTTAAAGTCTACAGCGAGGAGAAAATATAGAGGAAGGAAAAGATAAACAGTCCCTGGGGACACAGAGAGACAAGAAAGGAAGCATTAAATCTAACAGGAAATCCTCCCTGTCATCCATCTGTGCCTGTCTAGGGCTATGTGTCTGTGCTCAGTGGGTCCTGCGCGCGCCCTGCTGCCCAGTGTCTTCCCTGCAGGGGAGGTTTGTGTCTGGGCTCACACTGACTTCCCCTCACTGTGCTCCTTGCACAGTAATACGTGGCCGTGTCCTCAGCAGTCACAAGCTCAGCTGCAGGGAGAGCTGATTCTTCGATGTGTCTCTGGTGATGGAGAGTCCGCTCTGGAAAGATGGGTTATAATATGTACCACCATTGTAATCTGTTTGTCCCATCCACTGCAATCCAACCCCGGAGGTCTGGCGCATCCAGTGCCAGTAGTAACCACTGCTTGTGACGGAGACACCAGAGATGGTGCAGGTGTGGGACAGCTTCTGGGAGTGTTTCACCAGTCCTGGACCAGACTCCTCAAGCTTCACCTGTGAGAGGACACCTGTAAATGAAGATAATTTTTCTCTTTCAGTCATTTGCAGTCACAATCATCCCCATAGATTCCCCATTGATGTCTCAGACCCTCACCTTGGGGAACTGTCACCAGGTACAGGAGAACACACAGCAATAGCATCTTTAAACCGCAGCTGTGCTTTCCCAAGATACCCACAGCCCTTTCAGAAGAGAACTGATAGTCTTCAGTGCTCAAAGGTGGAATTTTAACCTAGTGCCTAGTGATTGATTTGCATGTCAGGGAGCCCTATCCTTATTAACAGAGAATAATAGTGAACAGACTCCCCTTTTCCTCAAACCCAAATGAAGGGCAACTCTTTGTTTGAATCTTATGCATGTTAATCTATAATGAGAGATTAGTTGGCCTAAGAGGTATATGGAAAAAGTCAAAGGAAAGCACAGGATTTCTGAGCTCACCGTCTCCCCTTCCAGCCCCTCATAGGCCCTGCCCTGCCTTAAACTCCTATAGGTCCTGTGCCCCAGAAAGTAGACAAGATACAGTGTGCTGAAAGCATCAGGTGGACACCAGAGTATCTTCATCACTCCACACTCTGCAAAAGCCTTTTCTTCTTTACACCCTGGCAGTTTCTTATCAACCTCCCCAATGTCTTCGGTGGTTTTCTTTGGGCCACTGTCATCACAAACTCCAGCACACCTACAAATAACACAGACACCACATCCCAGCTCCTGATAGCTGAGGTCAATCTTGATATAAATAAACAGATTCAAGGGTCCATGGAATCAGTGAGGAGGTTTCCAACTTGAGAATTGGGGCTCTATGAAGAAAAAGTTTCAACTCTGTGACTAAAAAGTCTGGGTTTTATTTTAACTCTGGGTTAAAATAAGATCCATCTAGGCAACCAGTCCTCAAAAGTTAGTGGACCCCACAGACACTGTTTTCAATGCCCCTTTCTCAGGGGACTCTGGTCCATCTAAAATGTGAGCATTGCCAACCCAATTCAGACTCTTCATTTGTACCCTGGGCACAGACCTCTGATAACTGCTCCGGGATCTAAACCTTGAATTGATTCCCTAGATTCTAAGATTCACTCATTTTGTAAACTTTTATATAATTGACTCAGGAAGCAGTAGCACTTTCTGTAAACACGCAGTTAAAACACCCGATTCTCATTCAGAGTCCCTCCTCATTTCTCTCCCTCAAAGCAAAATTTACTTCCCCTAGATTAGGGTTGGCCACACTCATTATTTTCTGATTGGTTATAATATTTGTAATTTATACATATATATATATATATATATATATATATATATATATATATATATATATATATATATATATATATATTTAAGTAGCATGAAAATTCAAGAATAAGGTTGAGGCCCAGAATTTGCAGAAGGGAATTCTCTGGCTCAGAATTTTCAGAGGGGAATCAGTCACAACTTTGCAACACAGAATTGTAGATTTCACCAAGATCCAAGGATACAAGAGCAGGACACTGACATTGATCACTTACAGAGCATTGAGTTAGTTTCGTTCTCCAATGCAGACTGCTATGGTGTCATCTAATCATCATTTCAGCCAACTCCACACTCACAGCCTTTGTTGCTTCTTGTTAGCTGAGCAGTCTAAGTTCCACATTGTGACATAGCTTCACATGAGTCCAAGTCAACTTCCTGTCTGAATGTGACTGCCATGGTCATCTTAGTTCATTTCATGACCGTGGTTGGTCTGGGAAATATTCTGTGTCATCTGCTGACATTATCACTCTGCACATAACTTCCCCATCAGGTCTACTAAACTTATCCTGAATGAGCTCATGAATACTCGCTGAACTGTGAAGGACCAACATTTTGGACTCTAAATTCAGATGAACTGGAATTGTTTTCCTGTGTCACAACCATGGCATGAGATTTGTCAGTCATTTAATCAAGGTGAACTAAGTATGTCAATATTCTGAAATGTGGAAATGATAGAAAATATGACTTCAGGGAAAACCCAATCCAATTTGTTCAAGTTGTGCTCTGTTAATTGGTAAACAAGAATAAAACATTGTAGGTTAAAATTATATCTAGTTTATTATTGTTTGCTTTCCTTTTAGATTTCTGACACTATGACTAAAAGATGGCATGGAGAATAAGGTCCCATTCCAGATCTTGTCTAGTGCCCAACTGAAAATCTCACCAGATGGATGAAGTCTCTTCTTCCAAGATGCCTTTGTCTTAAATCTGACTAGCTTCCCTGGCTTAATGTAGGAAAGCATACAGGACTGAGGGCCAGGACCTTGTTCTAGAACCTGGATCTCTCCTTTGGATGGAACTTCCTCGCAACATGGTGCCTGAGTGTCTGCTGAAAATCAGTAGATAAAGTGACAGTTGCATTGAACTTTATTGAGTTTCATTTCTATTTAAAATCAGGTAATATAGTTATTTAAATTAATATACTATATAAAACCTGACCTATTATAAATACTTTGGGGGCTCTACAATCAACACCACAAGGGAAACTGTACAGAAGAGTTTTACTCAAGAAAAAGCATCTATCCTTGCTTCAAACACAGGAGCACACTACTCCAGGAGACCCAATTGTGTCCTCTGAAGCCCATCCCCTCTTCTGTCCTGACTATCAGTCAGCGGCTGAGGATGGCAGCAGGACTTAGGCAGGTTAGTTTTTAGACCCACATGACAACTGTGATGAACAATTGTGGCTTGAGGACACCAATATGCTTTTGGTGGTCTACCCTACACTGAGTAAATTTTAGGGAAATCTTAACCATCCTGCATCTTCTCCTCCCAATCACCGTTACTAGGGACAGGTTTGCATCAGGGCTGACAGGTCCTTCAGCTTTACCTTGTTCTCTCTGCATGAAGTGCTTTCATGTGTGGCTTTCTGCTATTTGGACATTAAAGGGCATTTCCTCATATTACAATGGAATGTTTCAAATTCAATGTTTGATACAAGCCCACACATCCATAGAAGTCCTCAAGGGAAATGGTAAAATAGAAAGGAAACCCCAGGCACTGACAAAGACAGTTTTTAACTCCTCTCTGTTCTGTCTGCTGGAACTGAGCCCTGGGGCTGAGGGTCCTGAGCACTTACTGAATTCCAGTCTCTCCTTGAAGGGAGGTTTGCATACAGATGCTTAATGATGCCCTTTACTGTGTCTTTGTTACTGTGATCCAAGGCTGTATCCTTAACTTTGAGCCTGACCATATGAATATGGGGAATGTTTTGGTCATTGTCTCCGGGGACTGCATTTCAGCCATGCATCTAGTGTATGGTGGATTTAGTACCAACATTAGTAGCAGAAACTGAGAATTGCAAGCCCTTCCCTGGCACTGGCTGATGCAATTCATGTTATAATTGCTGGTGTTGACTGCAGAGACTGGTCCACAGAGTCTGAGAGAGGCCCTTGTTTGCCTCAAATCTCCCCGACTCTACCAGCTGCAATTTGCCCTGGACATCTACAAACACAAAGACATGCTTCCCAGGATACCATCCATATATCCAATGTTTATGTCTCTTTTTCCTCATATTCATTTCATTTCTAAAATTGAAACTAGGGCATATCAGTCCAGAAAACTCCACTGTTATTTGAGTATAATCATAGCTCTTCAGTGAAAGGGGAGACCTGGGCAGCCCATGGCTGTGACCTCTCTCCTAGAGTTGAAGGGTTGGCCTAGGCTGGTTTTCATCAGCAGAGTAACATGCCCTCTTCTGTATCCATCTATTAGAAAGGTCACTGAGGGCCAGATATACTGTCCTTAGGAAAGTAGTGGACAATTATAATATTTGGAAATATATATGATTTCCTATTGTACACGTTTATTGGTGAAACCTCATAGAGACTAAGAGAAACATGGGGAACCATCAGTATTTTACCAGAATATAATTCCTCTCATCCATAAGATATAGATGCTAAGTATACAAGTAAATGACACCAAAACAGGAAGTTATGGTCACAGGTAGTAAACTACTGCAGCTGGGGTGGTAGGGGTGGTGGTGGAGATCAGTGTTAAATATATATAAATATATATGAGAGAGAGAGTGAGAGAGAAGCCATTTCCTAGAAGGGGGTCAGCCATTTTTCCTGGGTCCATGATTGCCTCTGAGGGCATGCTTGCAAGACCACACCTCAGAAATAGGTTCAAAATGTTCCCTTAAGAAGGATGCCAATTCCCCCTCAGAGCAGCTAATCCACATAGAAGACCTTATGGCTAGCCCCCTATGATGCATGCCATCCCTCACTGACCCAGAGCCCTACAGGGGACAACACTAGAAACACAGTGTGGAAATTCCACCCGATCTGATCCCACCACACCAAGCGAAAACACTAAGGGTGTGCAACAGAACAGTAAGGGGAACAGAGCAACAAAGTCCCCAGGGAATACCAAAAAATAGACTTCGGGGCCAGGGCTTAGCATCCCATCAGACTCAACCAGAAAACACTCCTAAAGGCCAACAGTCCTTGAACTAAGTAAAAGCTTTTGTTTCTTGTAGTCGTGTTTTCGGTTTATTTTTTTGTCATTGGCTTGTTGGTGGTGGTGGTGTTGTTTTGTTTTCTTTTGTTGCTTGGTTTTGCTCTGTCTTGTTTTAGTGCATGTTATTATCTCTGCAGGTCTGTCTAAATAAGATATGCTGGATAAACTATCTGGATGAGAAAACAATGGGACTGACAGATCCGGGGACATGGGAGAGGAGGAAGTTGGGGGAAAGGTAGGGGTGTTAACAAGCTCAGAGACAAGGGAACAATAACTGATCAATGGTGAGGAGGGTGTAGGGGAACTGGGGGGGCACAGTCAAAGATAATGTAACCAAGAGGATTACTGAAACCCAAATGAAGAATGAGAATAACACTGGGACAAGAAGAAAGTCAAAGGAAATAGAGGAAAGAGATAGGAGGCAAAGGGCATTTATAGAGGTCTAAATAAAGGCATGTACATATGTAAATATATTTATATATGAGGATGGGGAAATGGATCTATGTGTGTATATTTTTAGGTGTAGTATTAAGGTAGCAGATGGACATTGGGTCTCTACTCAAGTAGTCCCTCAATTCAAAAATACTTTGTTCTATTGAACTGGGTTTCTATGATGCACACCTTCCCGACAGAGTCACTGAAGACAAAGCGGGCGAATAAGCAAATGTGGTGAAGAAAGCTGATGGTTCCCAGCTATTGAAAGATATGGCATTTGTCTTCGTAAAGACTTGAAAGTAAACAAGCGGCCATCTAGCTCAGAAGCAGCAAAGCCCATGTGGAAGAAGAACACTAGCCTGTGCAATTCCAAGGTATTGAAGGGATCAGTTATCAGGCTTCAAATAACAAAAAAAAAACATATCAATGTGTGCTCACCTACCTGATAGGATCACTGAAGACAAATAGGTGTATAAGGTGAAGAAATCTGATGGTATTTGGTTATCAAAATATATAGAGTCTGGGGTCTTAAAGGCTTAAAGGTAAACACGCAACCATCTAGCTCAGAAGCAACAAAGTCCACATTGAAGAAGCACACCAGCCTGTGCAATTATGAGGTGTCAAAGGGATCAGTTATCAGGCATCATAAGAACAAAAATATCATATCATTTTGAATGAGGGGGTGTGCAGAGCGGAGACCCAAAGTCCATCTGTGGTAATTGGACATCCACTTATGGACGGGTCGCGGGGAGAAGACAAGACAGTCAGGGTGCAGTGTAGCAAAGATGAAACATACAACTTTCCACTAGTTTCTAAATGCTTCTTCCCCCCCATCACTATCATCATTCCAATTCTACCTTACAAATCTGGCTAGACCAGAGGATGTACACTGGTACAGATAGGAACTGAAACACAGGGAATACAAGGTGGATGATCCCTTTAGGATCAGTGGTGAGAGTAGTAATACTGGGAGGGTAGAGAGAGGTTGGGGTGGAAAGGGGGAACCGATTACAAGGATCTACATATTGCCTTCTCCCTGGGGGATGGACAACCGAACAGTGGGTGAAGGGAGACGTTGGACAGTGTAAGATATGACAAAATAATAATTTATAAATTATCAAGAGTTTATGAGGGAGTGGGGAAGGAGGGGAAAAATGAGGAGCTGATGCCAGAGGCTTAAGTGGAGACCAAATGTTTTGAGAATTTTGAGGGCAATGAATGTACAAATGTGCTTTATACAATTGATGTATGTATGGAATGTGATAAAAGTTGTATAAGCCCCTAAAAGTGTTTTTTTTTAAGATGGAAAAAGGAGTTGTATGAGCCCCTAATAAAGTGATTTAAAAACAAACAAACAAACAAACAAAAACCCACACTCAGCACAAGGAAAGATATAACATGTTACCAAAAGGGCTCTTGCTGAGTAAAAGACAGGGGCTGCATGAAAGTGAAAGGGGTCTGCTTTCCTTGGATCAAGGAAGGACTGAGCCAGAAGATTCCCCAAGGTAAGCTCTTGAAAAATAATGATGAGCCAAGTTTACTGTTATAGACAAGTATACCAATAAGTAAATGTGCAGCATATGGATATGAAACATTTCACAAGGAATTAGCATGAATCTGGATTAGGTCAGGGCTATAATTCTTAATACATTATGGCTCCTTGTACTTCTTGATTCCACATGTCTACTTATTTAGTCTGGTGATATGTCTATGGTGGCTTTTGGTTCCTTGAACAAGGTCCTTTTGTTCCATGTGACTTGTGAACTGAAGGTTGGGGATGTCTTTTGTGGACATGTGGGCCTGGCCAGATTTAGTCAAAACTGATACTCATTTGGTGCAATGGAATATTTTTCTAGGACAAAATCACTTAACAGATACAGGTTATCAGGCAGGAAAATGTGGAATAATTATGGGCAATAAAAGAGGCATTACAACATCTGTGGAAACATCTCATATCCAAGGGGAATTTCCTTGGACAGGCTGTAGAATTTAGATTGTGACACAGCATTAAGCAGGTTGGGCAATAATCTCAAACAGAATGTCCAATGCTCATAATTATTCTTATAGTTTAGTCCAATTCTCCTTAGCTACTATGTTATGTTCACAGCAAATATAATCTTGCCACAGAAGATTAGTTATCAAAGATAACTTTCCCAGAAATGGTAAATTTATTGTCATTTATTGTTTGTTTCCTTTCTGTCTGTCTTTTTTAAAAGGAATTTAGAAGTAATTGGTTGACATCAATGATCAAGAAATGTACATATGATTTCCTTTTCTGTTCCTCCTTCCAAAGACCAAATTAGAGCTTCGGTGAAAATTTTATTAAAGAGTTTACTGAAGGAAAAAAACAACAACAACAATGCAGGAATGGACAATAATAATTGTAATGATTGACAAAGAACATTTTCAGAGTGTAAATACAGAAGGATCCTGGAAATTAAAAGAAAATTCCAATCCCTTGATCTTTAATACATTGGCTGAAGTGGCCAAGGCAATATCAAGGCCAGTATAAAAGACTCAGTCATGTAACATTTTTAGAATGTGCTTTGTTTGACTTCAGCTATTGGGAGAGAGAGTGAATGCTCTTCCTGGCATGTTGTTGTGAGAGGAGCTGGGAGGAAGGAGGGGGCTTATAGTCTTCAAGAAGTTTGCTGACTTTAAAAAGTCAACTCAAAATAAAGAGTAAAATTTAAACTTCTAGTCTCCAGATATTCAATTTTATATAGGTACAGATGTAGATATATACACATTTTCATCATTTTATTGGAGGCTTATACAACTCTTCACACAATCCATACATTAATTCATTGTGTTGAGCACATTTGTACATTTGTTACCATGATCATTCTCAAAACATTTGCTTTCTACTGGAGGGAGCCCTTGGTATCAGCTCCTCATTTTTCCCCTCCCTCCCTGTTCTCCCCTCCCTCGTGAACCCTTGATAATTCATAAATTATTTTGTCATATCTTACAATGTCTGACGTCTCCCTTCACACACTTTTCAGTTCTCCATCCCCAGGGATGAGGTTATATGTAGATCCTTGTAATCGATTCCCCCTTTCCACCCCACCCTCCGTCCACCCTCACGTTATTGCCACTCTCAGCAATGGTCCTGAAGCGATCATCTGTCCTTGATTCCCTGTGTTTCTAGTTCCTACCTGTATCAGTGTACATCCTCTCGTCTAGCCAGATTTGTAAGGTAAAATTGGGACCATGATAGTCGGAGAGGAGGCAGGGGAGGGTGAGGGAGCATTTAGGAACTAGAGGAAAGTTGTACGTTTCATAATTGCTACACTGTACCCTGACAGGCTCGTCTCGTGTTCGGGACCCTTCTGTAAGGGAATGTCCAGTTGCGTACAGATGGTTCTTGCGTCCCCAATCTGCATTCCCCCTCATTCACAATTTATTTTTTTTGTTATTTTATGCCTGATACCTGATAGCTTTGAAACCTCCTTATCCCACAGGCTGATCCCACAGGTGATCCTGATTCCACCTCCTGATCCCACAGGTGTCTTCCATGTGGGCTTTGTTGCTTTTGACCAAAGGGCTGCTTGTTTACCTCCAAGCTTTTAAGACCCCAAATGCTATATCTTTTGTTTGCCAGGTACCATCAGCTTTCTTCACCAATTTTGCTTATGCACCCATTTGTGTTCAGTGATCATATCAGGAAGGTGAGCACAAAATACTATGATTTTTTTGTTCTTTGATGTCTGATACCTGATCCCTTCTACACATCGTGATCACAAAGGCTTGTGTGTTTCTTCATTTTGGGCTTTGTTGCTTCTGAGCTAGATGGCTGCTAGTTTACCTTCAAGCCTTTAAGACCTCAAACGCTATATCTTTTGTTAGCCAAGCACCATCAGCTTGCTTCACCACACTTTGTTACACACACATTTGCCTTCAGCGATCATATCAGGAAGGTGAGCATACATTAAAAAGGGTGTTTTTTGTTGTTGTTGTTGTTCTTTGATGCCTGATAACTTATCCCTTCGGCACCTCGTGATCACAATAGCTGCTGTGTTACTTCCATGTGGGCTTTGTTGCTTCTGAGCTAGATGGCCGCTTGTTTACCTTCAAGTCTTTAAAATCCTAAAAGCTTTATCTCTTGATAACCCTCAACTTTTTTCTCCACATTTGCTTATGCACCTGCATTGTTTTCAGCAACAGTTTCAGGAAGGTGAGCACCATACAATGCCAGTTTAACAGAACAAATAATTCTTCCATTGAGGGAGTATTTGAGTGGAGGCCTAATGTCGATCTGCTACCTTAGTACTAAATCTATAAATATATACACATGGATCTATTGCCCCATCGTCATATAAAATATATTTACATATGTACATACCTTTATTTAGACCCCTATATATATGCTTTGCTTCCTATTTCTTTCCTCTATTTCCTTTTACTTTCCTCTTGTCCCACTATAATACTCAGCCTTCATCTGGGTTTCAGTAATTCCTCTCGGAATTACGTTACCCTTGACCAATACTACCAAGCCTCCTACACTCTCCTCACCACCAATTTGGATCACTTGTTGTTCCCTTGAATGAAATATATTTTTATTCTTAGACATTCTCTACTTGCGATATAAATTTGCACTAACATTCAGAAACAGCATCTATGCAAAAGTTCACTTTCGGAGAAATAGTCACAATTCTCAAATTAAATGTCAAGTTAAAAACAAAATAAATTTGTTTTACCTTCATCACAATACTAGCAATTTAGAAAGTCATTACTTTTCAGACAGCAGAAGATGGAAAGTTGTTAATAGACACCACGCTGTGCACTGAATAACCTACAATGATTCTGGTGACAACAGGAACCCAGTGGGACTGCCTGATCACCCCACACACTAAGCCCATGGACTCACATATTTTCCTCTATTGACTGGGGATAAGCCTGCCACTTTCATATCACTTATTTTGTGGACTATATTTGTATTTTCTTTTTTGGAAAGTTGTATGTTTCATCATTGCTACCCTGCAACCTGACTGACTCATCTCCTCCCCGCTACCATTCAGTAAGGGGATGTCCAGTTCCTTACAGATGGGCTTTGGGTCTCCAACTCTGCACTCATCCTCATTTAAAATGATATAATTTTTTGGTTCCTTGATGCCTTGCACCTGATCCTTTCAAGAGCTCGTGGTCACGCGGACTTGTGTGCTTCTTCCATGTGGGCTTTGTGCTTCTGAGCTAGATGGGTGCTTATTTTCAAACCTTTAAGACTCCAGATGCTATATCTTTTGATAGCTGGGCGCCATCAGCTTTCTTCACCACATTTGCTTATGCACACATTTTTCTTCAATGATCATATCAGGAAAGTGGGCACCCACTGATATGATATTTTTGTTTTTTGATGTCTGATACTTGTTCCTTCTACACCTCAAGGTCATACAAGCTGGTGTACTTCTACCATGTGGGCTTTGATGCTTCTGAGCTAGATTACTGCTTGTTAACCTTCAAGCCTTTAAGACCTCAGACGCTATATCTTTTGATAGCCAGGCACCATCAGCTTTCTTCACCGTATATGCTTATGCACCCGCTTTGTCTTCAGCGATCGTGTCTGGACGGTGAGCATCATGGAATGCCAATTTAATAGAATAAAGTGCTCTTGTATTGAGAAAGTATTTGAGTGGAGGTCCAATGTTCATCTGCTACCTTAATACTAAACCTATAAATATATGCACATTGATCTATTTCCCCATCATCATATACAAATATATTTACACATGTACATGCCTGTATTTAGATCTCTATGAATAGCCCTTGTCTCCTACTTCTTTCCTCTATTTCCTTTTACTTTCCTCTTGTCCCACTATCATGATCAGCCTTCATTTGGGTTTCAGTATTTTCTTTTGGTTATATTCCCCTTACCAGGCCTCTCAAACCCTCCTTGCCACTAATTTTGGATCACTTGTTGCTCCCTTGTCCCTGATTTGATCAACACCATCTTCTTATCCCCACCTCCCCCTCTCCCATGTCCCCCCGGAACCATAGGTCCCGTTGTTTTCTCTCTCCAAGTTGTTCATCAAGTCTATCTTATCTAGATAGATCTGCAGAGATAATAATATGTACCCAAAAAGCAAGGCATAGCAAGAAAAATAGACAAAAGAGAACACAATGATGACAACAAAAAAGAAAACCAATGACTCATAAAAGAATAAATCAATTAAAAAAAGAAATAGAAAAAACTTTAGAAAAAGGAAAAGAAAAACCTGTAAATAGATCAAGGTCTGATTTTTCACCTGTAGGTGTTTCCTGCAACCAAGTCCAATGGGGTGCCACACTCTGGCCCCAAGTCTATCCTTTGCATCTCCTTGGGAGTTCCCTGCACTGCTACCCCCATTGCTCTGCCGCATGCCTTTAGTATTTGGCCTCGGTGTCATGGGTTCAATCCGGGCCAATCTCAACACTGAGTCTCCATTGTTGTACCCTGTAGGTCCATGGAAACATGAGGGACATTGTGTCTCATACTGGGGGCAGCCATATGGTTCACTCTGTGCATTGGCTGTTCAGAGCATGGATATTGTCCTCCAGGCCTGGTGGGCTCGGTTGTGCTCCACTCTCTCTTCCTCCCCTTTCATTTGCTCCCATGTTCTCTGGTCAGACATGTCCCCCTCCCCTAGTTGTAACTTTAGTGCCATCCTGTAAGGTAAATTCTTCTGGGAAGGAGAGGCAGTTGTCCATGTAGCTGGTATTGGGACGGAGCCCTCAGGCCCCTCCCCTGGCTCCCCACTCCATGCCATCCGGGTGCATTCGCATCCCAGAACATTGAATGGAGACAAAAACAGTACCCTTCCCTTGGGTGGGCCTGTGCCCTATTGCCCCGCCACACATCTCTTTATTTTCCCTTTCCTCTCCACCCCTCCTTTTCACTTGGCAACTATATATACCCCTGGATGTGAAGACCAGCCACTTCTATGCAAATACCTTTTACAGAGGTAGTTCAAGCCTGTCCTATAAGGTTACTTTGAATAGAAAGTCAACTTTATGTCACTGAGAGGTTCTTGTTACAATTTAGGAGACACAAGTACACTCCTACAATTGCAAATAGAGTTTCACCTGGATCTCTTTGAGAGCTGCGGGAACAAAAGCAACTCAAGACACAGCAGAAAGCGCCACATGTGCTCAGCAATCTACCTGCTCCTACATCTTGGGCTTCTTTGTCTTGAACTCACCTTGCTGGTCGGAATGCCCCATGCAGTCCAACCAGAGAGCTGTCCTGTGAGGGCCACACTGACTTCTCTGTCCGTGTCCACCTGCACTGTAATACACAGATGTGTCCTCAGTGTTCACAGAGGTTATGGGTAGGTAGAAATGTTTCTTGGCAGG
The DNA here is from genome assembly GCF_050624435.1 of Tenrec ecaudatus. Lineage (NCBI taxonomy): Eukaryota > Metazoa > Chordata > Mammalia > Afrosoricida > Tenrecidae > Tenrec > Tenrec ecaudatus. The sequence continues at coordinate 69,645,673 of NC_134546.1, read as the reverse complement.
GTCAAGGTCATCACTACAGTGACCACACGTAGGAGATCCCTGTACACCATGGCCTCTCCCTGGGTGCTACCTGAATCTACTCAACCCAAAACACTCTTTCCCTGACACTGACCCCATGGTAGGGCCAGCATCTTCAGGAGAAAGAGGGAAAGGAAGGAGGCAAACATTTCTGAACCAAGTACATCCTGGCTCAGTAGGCTCGAGTCTCCTTCTGGGGAGGTCATTTTTAACCAGGAAACTATACCAATTATGTCCCTATGAGTGTAAGTGACTGGTATAAGGTCAGGGATCCATGAGCAGTTTGCTAATGCCACAGCGCCACCGCTCCACCAGGAGAGTTTTATAAAGCTGTCTCCAAATCAATTTGAATGCAGGCAGATGAATCAAGGTAGAAGGCAAACAAATGAGCACACGAGGTGATTGTGGCTACTTATCAGGAAGAAGTTCTAATAATACTGGAAATGGTTGGTGAGAAAAAGGCCAAGAAATTTGAGCTGAGGTTTTTCTTTCCTATAAGATAATGCACCTGCTCGTTCTTCAAGGGCAGCAAGGGCTGAACGCTGAGAATTTCATTACAAAACCGCACTTCATCTGCTCTACAGCACTGCTGTTATTCAGCTGTCACAGACTGGGCTACTCCAGTGGAATCCAATCCAATAAAAGGCATCAGTGCCCCCACGTGGGGAGATGCCTCCCTATCATGTCAGTGGCCTGTGTTCTTGTTCTCACACTCTAGGAGACAGCAGACATGGTGTCCTCTGGTGCTGAGCTGAGAGATGCCTCTGAGACTCCTGCTCTGCAGCTGCATCAGGCTGAGGGTTTCTGCCCCTCTCAGGAAGTGGGTTCTCTCACTGTGTGTCTTGCACAGTAATACATGGCTGTGTCTGAGTCCTTCAGGCTGCTCCACTGCAGGTACATGGTGCTGATGGAGTTGTCTGTGGAGATGATAACTCTTCCTTGGAAGGATGGGTTGTACCTGGTTTCAGAGTCGCTAGGATCAATCCTTCTTAACCATTCCAAGCCTTTTCCAGGTGTCTGCCTAATCCAGTGCAAATAGTAGCTAGTAAAGCTGTATCCAGATGTCTTACAGGAGATCCTCAAAGATTCTCCAGGTCTCTTCACCTCTGCCCCAGACTGACCCAGCTGTACCTGAGCACAGACACCTGTGGAGATAGAATTCAGAGATCAGAGATTCGCTCTACACACACACACTCCCCTCCATTCATCTCAAACCATGTGGCGATCCTGACCTGGGAGAAGAGCAATGAGGAGAGCTATGGTGTCAGACCTCATCTTGCAAGTAGGATGGAAAGGAACCACACTGAGGTCCCCAGCTGGGTGATGAGAGTGCTTCCCCTGTGGAGGTAGCCTGTGAGTTTAAATGGATGTCTTCCACTTTGAATATTTGTGCCCTGCCCTCCTTGTCAGACTCCTCCAGCCTCATAACCCTGGACACCCAAGGCAGGGGGAGGTGCAGGTCTTGGGACTGCCGGCAGGGACAGAACCTGATCCTAATAACATCACACAACACACACACACACACACACAGGCATTGGCACCTTAACCCTGGACAGTATTGAACTGTGGCTCTCCACTCAGTGCATCTCTCAGTCCACACTCAGGGGAGAGTGGTTTGACACCTGGTGTGAGCCTGCAGCCCGAGGAGCCTGGGCCCTCACATATGGTCCCTCCTTACTGTCTGCGGGGTATTATGTCCAGGATAGAACGTACCTCTCTCTCCTTAGTGAAGACTTTGAAGAATCCCATCAACCTAGTGGCCCCTTCTCAGTAGACTCTCAGGTGTGTCCTAGTGCCCAGGTCTGCCCTGTGCTTCCTGCTGCCTGAGGAGAGGAAACAAATATCAGGGAATGTCAGCTTTACTCGGAGTGTCAGACAGATCTGTGCAGATAAAAGCCAAAGATGTCATTCTGAATACCCATGGTCAACCTGGCCCTTGTTACCGTCTCTCTGGCAGTGGAGCTCTATTCAGAAGAGAAGTTAAAAGTAAAACATAGGGAATATGTCACCTTCATCAGTTTCATAATCTGTCTAAACATTTCTCAGATCTACTCTGATCTGATCTAAAGAAAACAATCAGTGGGCTAACTTTTTCTCTCTGAGGAGGAGGCCTTGGTGTTCAGGGAACACCAGAACCGCTGACATAATAGCCCACAAAGACAATACCCAACATCTAGATTTTGAGAGTAGTGACTGGCAACTTTAAATCACATGAGGTGCAGCTAATTGTCTCTCCCTTTCCATAGTGATGATCATTGAAGACCCATGGAAACCATTCATCCAATGCTGTAATGAATCATTGATATGAGTCTCCTGAACTCTAAGACTAGAAGAAATAGATGGTTCCTTGCTATCAGTACCCACTTCTTTGGAAAAGATAGCATTAGAAGGTCTTGGGTAGAATGGGATAAATAGTGAAACAATACACACACACACACACACAAAGAAAAGAAAAATAAAAAGCCTAGGCTTACTGCTTGGGTAGACTTATGGAAGTCCTGAGGCTATGGCTGTCAGTATCCCTTCAGGTGTGGGACTAAACTCACCCCTTCAAATAATCCAGTCAAATAATTGACAAGCCTACCAGGGAGCAATAGTCCTGGGGAGATACAATTACCTTTGAATAATCCAACTTCTGTGATTAAAAGGTCAACATTTATCCTGGGGAAAATTCAGAATGTTTGGAAAGAAAAGGTAATTGTAATAGGTGTTTGTGTGTATTGCAGTCAATGAAATGAACCAAGAATGTATGAATAGTTGAATGAACATTAATCTTCTCAGTAAACCTTGATGCAATCCACAAGAAAGTATAAAGATAAAAATAGAAAACAATATTAAAACGTTTCCCTTCAGTTCTCCTCTGATGGGGAGAGAGCACCTCAGGTTGTGGTTTGTGCACTCGGGGTCTCCCAAGAAAAGAACAAGGACCCAGAGAAGATGTCCTAATTCCATGCTTCGTTCTCCTCCCTCTGTTCTCTGGATCTGATGGTTATGCTAAAAACATCTAAATCTCGGTTCTCACAGACAGGAAGAAGATTAAAACCATGACACAGGGGAAAATGGGATAGGCGGGCCCAAATTCTGGTAGGAAACCTGTGTCTTGCTCCCCATGCACTGAGTCTTGAATCTGGGTCATGTGCCTGTTTGTGCTGAGACCCTGTGCAATACATCCCAACCTTCCCTTCATGGTGCTTACAATCTGGTCTCACATAGATTCCCTGACCTACTTTTATCTGCATCACCACACGTATCAAATAAGTGCTATATTCCTGTTGTGGGGACCCAGGTACTTGAGATAATCTCTTGAAGAGTGAGTCATTGTTTTATAACATCCTTACTCCTTATGACACACCTCATGTAGTAGTTTGTGCATTTAATCTTCAATTTATCTCAGGATAGACAAGAGTGTTCTCTGAACACCATCTGCCTCGACTCAGCCCAAATCCCTGAACCTGAATACACAATGACACTGGTGTCTGTTGAACAAATTTCTCTTTCTCTCTGTCATCCATCTATACATTTTTCTATCTCTGTTGTCTTTATATCTATCTATCTATCTATCTATCTATCTATCTATCTATCTATCTATCTATCTATCATAAATCTATTAATTGGTCTATCAATCTGCTGAACTATTGATTTAGGTGTCAATTTTCTCTATAAGCCTGTTCATATCTTGTATCTCTCATCTATCTGTATTTCTATCATCTATCTGTGCTTCTGCTTCTATTCATTTCATGCCTAACTTTATTTCTGAAATAGATCCCAGCTTAACCGGAGCAATATATTTTGTTTTTGGTTGAGTATGCTGTGTATTGGTCATTGATTCTAGTTCGCTAGACCCAGCTATTTGTTTGTTTACTTATTAAATTCTTGATGTTCTCATGGCTTTTTATTTCAATGTTAAGACCATAATTGAAAATATTGAATTACTTATTTATTGCATTTAAAATATTATCCAGAATTTGTATGATATATTTTTAAGGAATAATGTTATATTCTCACCACCTGTCTGTTAGTTCATCATAATGTGGTGGCTTGTATGTCGCTGTGATGCTGGAGGATATGTCACTGTTATATCAAATGGCAGAAGGGTCACCCAAAGTGAACAGATTTCATCAAAACTTCCAGACTAAGACTAGACAATGCAGAAGGACCCCACTACCTTCTTGAGTGGAAGAAGCTTTGACAATCGTATGCATACCTTTGAAGCATTGTTAAATACTGACAGTCTAAGGAAATGAATTAGGAAATTGTTGAAGCTACTGCCAGAGGATGGGCCCCTCAGGTTCCAGGGCACTCAAAATGTGACTGAAATGGAGCTGGTTTCTTGGAGTGGAGTTGGCCAAGAGGAAATAATTTGGGTAAAAGCCTCTGGGAATGGAGCCATCAAGGTCTTCATTGGCTAATGGGGCATGACTCAAGGTAAAGAGAAACAGCTGCAAAAGACTTCTAATGATCAAAACTTATAATTTGCATACTATAAATTTAGGAAAATTGGAAGGGGCCAAAGATTAAATAGGATACTTGAAGGTTACTTAGTATTCTAGGCATTAGTGAGCTTAAAAGTACTTAAATGGTATTGCAACTTGATAAGGAAATCATAAGATTTACTATGCCGGGAACAACACAATAAAGAGAAGGGGATAGCATTCATTATCAGTAAGGATCTTGCTAAACCCATCATGAAATACAGTACTGTCTATGAAAAGATCATTTCCGCTTTCAAGTAAATCCAACCAATACAATTATTATCAAACTGTACTTCAAAAAATACATTTGCTGTAAACTTTAACATACAAATAAGTGAGGTATAACACTAATAATTAAAATTATATGTTATGTGCTCCTTCCTCCCCACTTTCTGCTGTTGAGATTTCAATTCCATTATTATACATTCTGCATGCAATAGTCTGATTTTACATATTTTTATACAATAATCTTGCATTCCTTTGTCATGAAAATAGATAAATTCCTTGGGGGGAACAGCATTATGGAGAAGCATCCCCAGACCACATGCAACCATGCATCTGCACCTGCTCCAGGGGTGAGTCCTGTGATCTCTGGGTTCTGAGTGCCCCTTGCAGCCCAGGTCTCTCCTAGCAGGGAGTCTGTGTCTGGGATCACACTAGTTCCCTCTCCCTCTTTTCTCACATAGTACTACATGGTCTGGCCTTCCATTTTCTAACCTTCTATTTGCCAATAAACTGTGTTTTGGTCATTGTCTCTGGAGGTGGTAAATCGAACCTTCATGGAGTCTGCATAGTTCTCAGTACGGAGATGGAAGTATTTACACAGAGAGCTAAGGAAAGGCTACATACCAAGGTATTTCTTATCCTCCCTCCTTGAGCGACTGATTTAATTTCACGGTATTGTAATGATAATTTCACAGGAAATGAATTTCTTTGTTTTTCTTTTTTAACAATTTATTGGGGCTCATACAATTCTTATCACAGTTCATACATATACATACATCAATTGTATAAAGCACATCTGTACAGTCTTTGCCCTAATCATTTTTTTCTCCTCTTTTCTTTTTTTACGTTTTATTAGGGACTCATACAACTCTTATCACAATCCATACATATACATATATCAATTGTATAAAGCACATTCATACATTCCCTGCCCCAATCATTCTCAAGGCATTTGCTCTCCACTTAAGCCCCTTGCCTCAGGTCCTCTTTTTTTCCCCCTTCCTCCCCTTTCCCCCCTTCCTCATGTGCCCTTGGTAATTTATACATCGTTATTTTGTCATATCTTGCCCTATCCGGAGTCTCCCTTCCCCCCTTCTCTGCTGTCCCTCTCCCAGGGAAGAGGTCACATGTGGATCCTTGTAATCAGTTCCCCCTTTCCAACCCACTCACCCTCCACTCTCCCAGCATCGACCCTCACACCCTTGGTCCTGAAGGTATCATCCACCCTGGATTCCCTGTACCTCCAGCCCTCATATGTACCATTGTACAGCCTCTGTCCTATCCAGCCCTGCAAGGTAGAATTCGGATCATGGTAGCTGGGGCGAGGAAGCATCCAGGATCTGGGGGAAAGCTGTGTTCTTCATCGGTACTACCTCACACCCTAATTAACCCATCTCCTCTCCTAAACCCCTCTATGAGGAGATCTCCATTGGCCGACACTTGGGTCTTGGGTCTCCACTCTGCACTTCCCCCTTCATTTAATATGGTATATATATATACATATATACACATACATATATACATATGCACATATATACACATACATACACAAACTTACATCTTTTTTTGCATGATGCCTTATACCTGGTCCCTTGGCACCTCGTGATCACACTGGCCGGTGTGCTTCTTCCATGTGGGTTTTTTTACTTCTGAGCTAGATGGCAGCTTGTTCACCTTCAAGCCTTTAAGACCCCAGACACTATCTCTTTTGATAGGCGGGCACCATCAGCTTTCTTCACCACATTTCCTTATGCACCCATTTGTCTTCAGCGATCCTATCATGGAGGTGTGCAGTCAATGATATGATTTTTTGTTCTTTGATGCCTGGTAACTGGTCCCTTTGGGACCACTTGATCACACAGGCTGGTGTGTTCTTCCATGTGGACTTTGTTGCTTCTGAGCGAATTTCTTTGTTTTTCATCTCTAAGTTCATAACTGGTAAATAAAGAGAAGATTCAGCTAAATATTCCGAGTCACTACCTCAGTGAGTACAGCTGCCCTCCCCTCAGGTGTCCTGACGCTCTCGGGATGTGGATTTCTACAGCGTGTGTCTCACACAAGAAGAGGTAGCAGTGTCCTCGGAGTTCAGGCTGCCAATCTGTAGATAAGCTGTGCTCAATGACGCATCCCAGGAGATGTCTTCCTGCCTTGTGCGAAGCCCTGGGCATATGTTGACTTCCCAGCGTGGGTGTTGATCCAGCCCATCCACTAAGGTCCTTTTCCTGGTGCTTGTCACACCCAATTCGTACCATAGCTGGAGAAGGTGTATCTGCAAGTCCTGCAGGACACCTTAACCTACTCTCCTGGCTTCTGCACCTCGGCCTCAGACTGCACTAACTGCACCTGGGCATGCACACCTGTGAGGAAGTAAACCAGAAGGTGAGGGCTCTGGAGCTGCCTCAGTCTTCTCTCCAGCCTCATCCATGTCTTATCTTACCCAGGGCGACTGCCAATAGGAAAATAATGCTCCACTGTCACTCCTTGATGAGTGTACTTTGGTGTCAGTGATTTAGGTGCTCCCTATGTGGCAATGTCCTTGCTTAATAATGTCTCAATGGAGAAGGCTTCAGCTTTCAGTTCTATAGGGCACTTATATGTGCATATAATTCACATAATTGAATGTATTTCTGATATATATCATTTATAAATAATAGGAAGCAAAGATAATCTAGAGTACTACACATCGGGATAGCTGCGCCTACACACCTCAAGTGTGGGGTGGAATCCTGACAGCTAATGGTTGGGGTACCTCACCAAGCGAGTTGACAGCTGGTCATGACTGGTACACACGACACTTATAACTTAACTGACTTAATAGATGAAAACTGACTAAATCAATGTCTCAAGAGCTAATAATGACCATTCAACAGGGGTATTTCTCTGTGTCTGTGATGAGATGTAGTGATTTCTCACTGACTCATTGAGGGAAAATGTCTTACTCACTTTACTATATCCTCCTCATGGTTACTCTTTAATGATAATTGAGTTTTCATATATAGCCAGCAAATCCTTCCATGAACTTTTAGTTTTACATTCCTTTAAAAGAATTTAAACAAAAATATCATTTTCAGAAGAATACATTTTACTCATTTACTCTACTCAGGTACAAACAGGCCACAAATGCAATGCAAGGAAAATTGAAAAGCAACCAATTAAATGATATAAAAGTGTATAAAATCTTCAAAAAACATACAAAACCAAGAATTGCAATCTTTAAAATATAAGGAAATATTTTATCAATGTATATCTTATAGTCCCCAAATAAATTCAATCCATTTGCAAGATATAGTAAAGGTATGCTAACAAAACAAAGAGAAGCTCTAAACTGCTATTAAAAATAATAATATTAGCACCATGAAAGTAAAAACCAAAACAAAACAGGGAACCCATAAAATCAAGAAATCACTAAAAACGTGGGAAAGTTTCAAGTGTACAGTACAAATTTTCAAAAAAATTCTTCCTTGATTGAATGGTCCCAAAACAATTCAAGTACTTAGGGCTCATTGGAAACTCACCAACCATTGTATGCTCTTCATTTAAAGGCTCATGCACTGGTTTCTCACTTATCAGCTAGGAGAACCTGGGTACAAAAACATAAAGATTGATAGAATTTAAATAAGGGTTTCTTGGTGCTGGGCCATGAGGCACCCCTTACACTCATCCCTTTACAATATCTATTCATGTGGAGGTGACCTCAACTCTCTGCCCATGTCCCCACTCTGAGCTTCTCTGAACCTCTGCACTCCATTTCCACGTTGAACTCCTGCTCTGTCCTCTTGTCCTGTCTTGCCCATGTCTCTGCCTCTGATGCATGCACCAGCGCCTTATTCTTCAATGAGAGCCATGGGTGCACTGATGCTGGGAGTGCCTGCAGGCACCCATCAGAGAACTGAAGTGAATTGGCATCTCATACTGCCATCCCCAATTTAGAGAGAAGTATATTCAGAGAGGCACAACAGCGATCTGCTTATTTGGATCATAAGTCAGTGAACCCATGTATTTGAAAAAAAAATACATCAATTAAAATGGGATTCATTTCTAGAGACTGAATATTGCAATAGGTGACAGTGAGAAACTATTGGGACCAGCACTTAGTGGAGCCTCACATTTTAGGGCTTTGACTTTAAAACTGCTCGATGTTCTCAAGTGAATATTCAAAAGAAGCCCTTGTATTTCTAACACTGGAAAGCCAAACCATTCTCAACTTGAAAGATAGCTCACCAGAGGACGGTCAATTCATTCGCTTTTCAGAGCTGGAGGTGAAATATTTCCCCTATCAAGCACATACCTCCCATCCTACCCATGACACCTAAATGGGGAGGCAAAGTCAACAGTGATAAAAAGTTCATAGGTAAAGAATGTGGACACTGCAATGAAGGAAAGGAACACTGACAGGGAAAGATATAAATTACACCACAGGCAGGCTGATCAGAGCCCCACTACCCAGATCCTGTACAAGATTCAGGCTCAATCAGAAGATCACACAGAAAACCCCTTGTCCTCTCACTTTCTCACCACCCAGAATCTCAGCATTATAAGTGTGGATTACAATTTAGAATGGGAAGCATCTCCCCCTCTGAGAAGAGGAAAACAAAAAGAGAGAGGGATTTAGCAAATATTGTTTAACCCTTGGCAGAGTAGACTAAATCCTCAGAACCCTGAGCTCTTAGAACAAGGGTGATAATTATTTCTATCTCAATGAAATAGTAAGATAAAGAATTTTAATATATCAGTCTTATTTGAACATTTATTTTCTGGGTAGTTAATACTTAGTCTAGATATTATTGTGACATCTCAAATTTAACTCATTAGCCTTATTAAATGTTTTCAATTTTTATTTTATTTGAAAACTGAACTGAGTACATTTTCAAATTTTCAACTAATCCCTGTTTGTTAGTAAATTGCTGTCGTTGGTGCTACAGAACTTTGCAGGACACATGGTGCTGGTAATCGAGTGCTGTGAAGAGGAAATTGTGGGACAAAACGCTCTGCAGAGCACATCGACATCTGAAAACAAAGAGTAGAAGACTAAAGATACGATCACACTATATTAGCTAATAGGTTCAGCGGCGAATTAAGCAAATACAGTGATCAATTAATTTCAGTAACATAATGGAAGTAATACCAGAAAACAGATGCCTCAGGAAAATCTGCCAAATTTTAAAGAGAAAGTGAAATTTATTTATGATATATAAGTAGTATCATAAAAAACAAACTTGTAATTATCCAAAACAATAGAATTCATAATACTGAGCACCAGGAAAGAGACATTGAGGACAATAGTATTTAGGGAGAATCCAGAGTGCATCACACTTTAGAATGAATGAGAATATCTTCTGCACCTGGACCCAAATCCTCCAGGCACACCTAGGTCAGTCTCTTCATACTTACAATATGAATTACTTATATTTGGCTTATACTACATTCTATATAAATTGTGAATTAAGTCACTGCTAGCATTAGTTCAGAACTCTTCTTATTAGTTAGTCCCCAATATCATTGCTAACTTTACTTTCAAAACTGGAGAAAACATTAATTTTAGTATATACCACGACATGATGCTCTTTTGTATTTAGTGTCCATTTTGACTCAAGGTGACCCTTTATTACAGAGTAGAACTGCCCCCATAGGGGGTCCCTGGATTATAATCTTTGAGGACTCAGATTGTTAGTTTTATTGTGCAAGAAAACAATGTTTTGGTGGAAACTGCTCACCTTTAAAATAGTATCCATGATCCTGTACATAGTGTCAGGGGATTGCTATGGCATGACCTACAAATATAGGGAGATATCTGATTTAAACAAAAAAATTAAATTGAGATGTATGTGGATTGATTGTAAGCAATTTTATTGACCATCTCAATCCCATCATCCACGTAAGCTGGGCTGAGAATCATTAACCTCCTGTCTGAGCTATGAGCATGAAATAAATGAACATACATTCTGAGACTTTCATTATTTTCATTTCAATTCTTTTAGTACAGATATACTTATCTTACATTTATTTTCATGCTTAAGCAAAATGAATCATGAAGTAGATTTTAAATGGCAAATGTTTGTCTATCACATGATTAATTATTAAAGGGGTTTTAAAGAGAAAACGTGTTCACTTTCTATTGAAAACCCAGAGTTGTTAGTCATACATTGAATACGTTAAAAAAAGAAAATTACTTGTGGTATGTTCTTAGTCAAAAGTCAACATTCACTACAAAATGGAAAATACATAGAAAATGTAGATATGAGGCTAAGAAATAAAGGACATAGAGTTTTTTTTATATCGTTTTATTACGGGCTCATACAACTCTTATCACAATCCATATGTATATCAATTGTGTAAAGCATATTTGTACATACATTGCCCCCATCATTCCCAAAACATTTGCTCTCCACCTAATCCCCTGGCATCAGCTCCTCATTTTCTCCTCTCCCACCCCCCTCTCCACTCCCTCATGAATTCTTGATAATTTATAAATGATAATTTTGTCATATCTTGCTCCGTCCGAAGTCTCCCTTCATCCATTTTTCTATTGTCCATCCCCAAGAGAGGAGGTTATATATAGATCTTTATAAACGGTTCCCCCTTTCCAACCCACCCTCCCAGCACCCTCTCAGTATTTCCACTCACATCACTGGTACTGAAGGGATCATCCACCCTGGATTCCCTGTGCTTCCAGTTCCTACCTGTACCAGTGTACGTCCTCTGGTCCAGCCAGATTTCTGAGGTAGAATTGGGATCATGAGAGTGGTTGGTGGGGCGAGAGGAAGCATTTAGGAACTAGAGGAAATTTGTATATTTCATCGTTGCTACATCGCATCCTGACTGGCTCAACTCATCCCAGAGACCCTTCTGTCAGGGGGTGTCCAGTGGCCTCCAAATGGGCTTTGGGTCTTCACTCCTCACTCCCTACCTCATTCACAATGATGTGATTTTTTGTTCTGATGATGCCTAATAACTGATCCTTTTGACACCTCGTGATTGCACCGGCGGTTGTGCTTCTTCCATGTGGGCTTTGTTGCTTCTGAGCTAGATGGCTGCTTATTTACCTTCAAGCCTTTAAGACCCTGTATCTTTTGATAGGTGGGCACCATCAGCTTCCGTTGCCACAGTTCCTTTTGCACCCATTTGTCTTCAGTATCAGGGAGGTGAGCACACAATGATATGATTTTTTGTTCTTTGATGCCTGATAACTGATCCCTTCGGCATCTCGTAACCACACAGGCTGGTGTGCTTCTTCCATGTGAGCTTTGTTACTTCTGAGCTTCAAGCCTTTAAGACCCCAGATGCTGTATCTTTTTATAGCCGGGCACAATCAGCTATCTTTGCCACATTTACTTATTCACCCGCTTTGTTTCAGTGATTGTGTTAGGAAGGTGAGCATCATAGAATTACAATTTAATAGAAGAAAGTATTCTTGCATTAAGGGAGTACTTGAGTGGAGGTTCAATGTCCTTCTGCTACCTTAATACTAAACCTATAAATATATGCACATAGATCTATTTCCACATCCTCATATACAAATATATTTACATATGTACAATGCTTTTATTTAGACTTTTATAAATGCCCTTTGCCTCCTATCTCTTTCCTCTATTTCCTCTGACTTTTCTCTTGACCCACTATCATGCTTAGTCTTCACTTGGGTTTCAGTATTTTCTCTTAGTTACATTGCCCTTGATCATGCCCTACCAGGCCTCCTACACCCTCCTCACCACCATCTTGGATCACTTGTTGTTCCCTTGTCCCTGGATTTCTTTACACCACTACCTTTCCCCACACCTCCCCCTCTCCCATGTTCCCCTGGAACTGTCGGTCCCGTTGTTTTCTCCTCCAGATTGTTCATCCTGCCTCTCTTATGTAGACAGAACTTCGGCAATAATAACATGCACAAAAACAAGACAGAGAAAAACCAAGCATCAATATACAACAAAATAACAACAAACAAATAACAACAACAACAACAAAAAAACCCACAAGAAAGAAAAACTTGTAGTTAGTTCAGGGACTGTTCGTTGGCCTTTAGGAGTGTTTTCCAGTCCAGTCTGTTGGGACACCAAACTCTGGCTCCAAAGTCCACCTTCGAAATTCCCTGGGGACCCCACCGCTCCATTCCCTTGCTGTTCTGTTGCACCCCCTTAGTGTTTTGCCTCGGTGTGGTGGGATTAGATCAGGCACAATTCCCACACTGTGTCTCTGGTGTTGTCCCCTGTAGGGCTATGGGTCAGTGAGGGACGTCTTGTCTCATAGTGGGGCCGGCCATGTGGACCTCTCTGTGCACTGACAGCTCTAATTAGGAACATCGTCCTCAAGGCTTGGTGGGCCAGGATGTCCTCCACTCTCTCCTTCTCCCCCTTCATCTGCTCCCGTGTGCTCCAATCAGATATGTCTCTCCCCCGGAGCTGCATATTCAGTGCTGTCCTTTGAAATAAACTCTTCTGGAGGGAGGGGCAAGTGTCCACATAGTAGTTGGGAATGAGGCTGGCCCCTCAGAACTCTCTACTGGTTCCCTACTCCACACCAGCAAGGTCATAGAGTTTTAATTATTTGGGGGTATATAATAAAATTCCCAGGAGAAAAGAATAGAGGAATTGCTCTTAAACATGATTTAAAGTTGTCACACATGTGACTGTCACTAGGTAGAGAAATACCCAAGTCATTATAACCAGTAAAAGAAATATATCCCAACTATCTATGTGTATGCTAAGAGGGAAAAGAAAAAGACCAGGTTATTTTTATAAAAGTCTATCAAGGAAAGGAAAATAAAAGGACGAATATAAGGAAGAAAAGGGGAGTGGGGGCATAGGGGCACTAATCCACCCAAGGGGAGGATATTATATATATCTCCACAGGGAAAGTGGGACCAGACTTCAACCCAGTGCCGCAAGGTGTGGATGCAATATTCCGGCATGGAGTAGGGAACCAGTGGAGAGGTCTGGGAGGCTGGCCCCAGCACCAAAAATTAAGTGGATTCCTGCCCCTCCCCTGAAAAGAATTTGTTTCAAAGGACGACATTGATTCTGCAGCTCTGGGAGAGGACATATCTGATCAGAGCACATGGGAGCAGATGAAGGGGCAGGAACAAAGAGTGGAACACAGCCTGTCCCACCAGGCTGTGAGGATGATATTCCTGATTAGAGCAGCCAGTCCACAGAGAGAACAACATGGCTGGCCCCACTATGAGAAATGATGCCCCTCAGTGACTAAGGGCAATACAGGGGACAGCACCAGAGACACAGTGTGGGAATTGCACCTGAGCTGATCCCACCACACCGAGGCAAAGCACTGGGGAAATGAAGCAGAACAGCAAGGGAATGGAGTGGCTAGGTTCCCAGGGAATGCTGAAAGGTGACTTTGGAGTCAGGGCGTGGTGCTCCAACAGACTGGACTGGAAAACGTTACTAAGGGCCAGCAAATGATCCTTGAACTAACTACAAGTTTTTCTTTGGTGAAGTGTTTTGTTTTGTTCTTTGTCAGTGGTTTGTTTTTGTTGTTTTGTTTTCTGGTTGTATACTGTTGCTTTGTTTTCCTCTGTCTTGTTTTCGTCCATGTTAGTGTCTCCACAGGTCTGTCTGAATAGGACAGGCTGGATGAACTATCTGGAGGAAAAACAACGGGACCGACAGTTCCGGGGGGACTTGGGGTGGGGGGTAAGGGGGTAAGGAAGTGGTGTTAACAAACACAGGGACAAGGGAACAACATGGGACCCAAAATGGTAGTTAGGGAGGAGTGGCAGGCCTGGTGGGGAATGAGCAAGGGTAAGGTTGCGTAGAGAAGAGGTATAGCTGTAACCCAGGTGGGGACGGAGCATGGTAGTGGGGCAGGAGGAAAGTCAAGGGAGATGGAGGAAGGAGCTGGAAGTCAAGGGGCATTTATGGAGGTCTAGACAAAGACATGTACATGCAAATATATATATATGAGGATGGGGAAATAGATCTATATGTCTATATTTATAGGTGTAATATTAAGGTGGTGGATGGACCTTGGGCCTCTACTCAAGCACTCCCTCAATGCATGAATACTTTCTTTTATTAAACTGGCACTCTATGATGCTCGCTCTCCCGACACAACTGCTGAAGCCAAAGTGGGTGAACAAGTAAATGTGGTGAAGAAAGCTAATGGTTCCCGACTATCAAAAAAGATAGTGACTGGGGTCTTAAAGGCTTGAAGATAAACAAGCGGCCATCTAACTCAGAAGCAACAAAGCCCACATGGAAAAACACCCCAGCCTGTGTGATCACGTGGTCCCGAAGGGATCAGTTATCAGGCATCAAAGAACAAAAAATCATATCATTGGCTGCACACCTCCATGATACGATCGCTGAAGACAAATGGGTGCATAAGCAAATGTGGTGAAGAAAGCTGATGGTGCCCGGCTATCAAAAGTGATAGTGTCTGGGGTCTTAAAGGCATGAAGATGAACAAGTGGCCATCTAGCTCAGAAGCAATAAAGCCCACAGGGAAGAAGCACACCAGCCGGTGCGATCACGAGGTGCCAAAGGGACCAGGTATAAGACATCATGCAAAAAAAAAAAGGAATATGTATATACCATAGTGAATGAAGGGGGAAGTGCAGTGTGGAGACCCGAGGCCCAAATGTTGACCACTGGAGATCCCCTCATAGAGGGGTTTAGGAGAGGAGATGGGTCAGTCAGGGTGCGATGTAGTACCGATGAAGAACACAGCTTTCCCCCAGCTCCTGGATGCTTCCTCCCGCCAACTACCATGATCCGAATTCTACCTTGCAGGATTGGATAGGGCAGAGGTTGTACACTGGTGCATATGGGAGTTGGAGGCACAGGGAACCCAGGGTGGACGATAACTTCAGGACCAGGGGTGGGAGGGGCGATGCTGGGAGAGTGAGTGGGTTTGAAAGGGGGAACTGATTACAAGGATCCACATGTGACCTCCTCCCAGGGAGATGGATGGCAGAGAAGGGGGGGAATGGAGACTCCAGATAGGGCAAGATATGACAACATAGAAATCTGTGGATTATCAAGGGCTCATGAGGGAGTGGGGAGCAGGGAGGGAGGGGGAAAAAAAGAGGACCTGATGCAAGGGGCTTAAGTGGAGAGCAAATGCTTTGAGAGTGATTAGGGCAAAGAATATATGGATGTGCTTTATACAATTGATGTATGTATATGTATGGATTGTGATAAGAGTTGTATGAGCCCCTAATAAAATGTAAAAAAAGAAAAGAATAAAAAGAAATGATTAGGGCAAAGAATGTACAGATGTGCTTTATACAATTGATGTATGTATATGTATGGATTGTGATAAGAGTTGTATGAGCCCCTAATAAAATATTTAAATTAAAAAAAATCTATCAATAGTGTGGCAGGCATAAGAGTTTGCCTCCCATTTGGTCAAAATAGAGTGGACACAAAGGACCACTGAAACCATCACCTGATTTGTGAAGAGGTATCAAGCCAGGGGGTAACCCCACCTAAAGTCCAGGAGCACAAGAGATGGTGTATAATTTAGAAAGGAGGATTTTTCAATTAAAACACTCAGTGGTCATGCTGAACCTTCCTTGAATAGCACACCAGTTAATACAATTTCTGTACAGCGTACTCCATGTCTTGGGAATATATAAGTAGTCTTCCAAAAGTTAGTGAAAGGCATTCATTGTCTTTTCGTTACCTTTCTCCGTGAACTTTTTGAAACCCAATTGTCCCCTTTTCATGGATTGAAAGTTATTCTGTCTTCCCTCACCTCCTCCGGATTTTCTTGCACACAGGTTTGCCACAGTGACATCTGCACAGACAGTTCTCTGACATGGTCTCTTCATATTGCAAGGCAGAAATTAACACAAGATCTTTAGTCAAGTGATTAATAATGTGAACATGCTTCCATTAGAGATATAAATGATAAGGCACGCTGGGAAAAGTTGACCAAGTTGAAACAAATGAAGGAAAGAAAATAGACAAGGGCAAATGGGACTTCAGACTATGGCTGGGTTTGACACACTCAAACATGAAGTGGAGGGTTAGGTGTGAACCATATTATGCTTTTCTATGTTACGGACCATACATTATCCACTCACTTGACTTTCACTTGGAACTGAAAGAGTGTTGGAATTGCGAAATTCCACTACACTTTTACATGAGCCTAATATTTCAGAAGTAAATCACAGGTCTTTTCAGAAAGCATCTTTTTTTTTTTCTTGTTTTAACATGTTTATTACAACAGATACAATTCACACCTGACTAGCTTTTTTTTGTTTTAACATGTTTATTACAACAGAAAGAAAGCATCTTTTGGTTGGTTTGAAAAGTTGGTTAGTACTGAAACATTTAACCACGTGACCACACCTTTAGTGGCGCTGAGACCACTTGAAAACATTTTGGGTCCATCCAGAGTTCTGATTCTGAACAGGTGTATAATCTTTACCCTCGTCCCCTCCAGCATAAGCAGCTAACTGATAACTCTGGGTAAAAGGCAGTTGATGTCCCATGGGAGGGCCTGACAGAATCCTGACTGTCATGAAATCTACACATAACCTCAAGACAATTCCTCCAGGGCTGTTGAGTAAAAATGATTTTTTTATCAGACCTGTCTTGTGATGAATGATCCAAACCTGTACAACTGATATCAATGATCATAGTAATTGCAAAATTCACAGGCCCAGGGTCTTTTCGATGACTGGTTTGGTGTGAACATTTTCTCTTAGTCCCATATTTCACACAGTAGAATGTCTGCATGCATTTTTAGTAATCCTACACCTTTGCTAAATGCTTTCTGATCAAACTGGACTCATGCCCATGCCACTACCTCTGATCTACCACCTCTCTCTCCAACCCACAATCCAGGTATTATCACCAAGGCTTGACATCTGAATATCTTATTTTTAAAAGCTGTCTGTCTCCTGATAAGCTTGGATCACTTAATTAATGTACCATCCTGACTCCTGCTCTTAGTAGATACATAGCTCTCTGTATGCGTACTTAGTCCTGTTGAAGCCCTACTAAGTGCACTGAGGTTTAAGTTCTAAGTTGTTATATCATCACAGGAGGTTGGGGGAGTAGTGCTGAAAGAAAGGCTGGGATCCACGTATTCCTTAGGAAAACAGATATAGAGAAGAAATCCAAGATACAGCAGAAAAGCAGCCCTCAACCTTCAGCTGCACCTGCTCTAGGTCTGAGTATTTGCCGGTGGGTCCTGCGTCCTCCCTGGAGACCAGTGCTCTTGATGCAGGGATGATTAGTGCCTGGGCTCTCACTGACTTGCCGTGTGTCCTTGCACAGTAGTAGATGGCCGTGTCCTCAACTTTCAGTTTGTCCAATGGAAGGTACACTATGTTCTTGGATCTGTCTCTGGACATGGCAAATCCACACTCAACAGAGTCAGTGTAGATTATGTAACTACTACCCTCAGCATTAATGCCTGCTACCCACTGCAGGCCCTTCCCTGGAGCCTGGCAGGCCTGTAGCATGCCACAGCTACTGAAGGTGAATCCAGAGGCTGCACAGGAGAGTCTCAGAGAACCCACAGGCTTTCTCGACAATCCCCAGACTCCACAGGCTTCCCCTCACACTGAACACCTGCAAGTACAGCTTGATTAAGAAACCATCACACACACACACACACACACACAGTTGCTCAGTGAGGGCCATTCACAAGCACTTGCTCTCCTGAAAAGACCTGCTAATACCCGATGCAGGGAAACCCAACTCAGTACAGACGCTGTGATGCCTCGATGTATTCAGTCCTGATCACTGAATGGGGACCCCTGAGAATTGCGGAGCTGTGGTGCCTCTGCCAGGGATGTAGGGTGAGGGCTGGGATGGTTTGAATAGCAGAGGACAGGAGTCGATTTGCATGCGCTTCATTTTTACAGCAGTAAGTGACATTGCATGTATTCTGGGAAGATCATTCCAAGAGCAGGTAAGAATGTTCTAGGTATCCTGGTGAAAGCTACAAATATACACTTTGGTATGCTAAAAGGCAGGCCAGTTATTAAAACCCAGTTTCTCCTTAGGACAAAGATAAGGCTTTCTATTCCTATTAGAATTTATGGCCTCAGAAACCTACAAGGACAGAGGTGCTCTGTCTTATGCAGTCGCTAGCGGATATAATTGTGTTGATGGAACCGCCAGCCTACAGTTAGTAGCCGCTCACACACCTCCTGTGGCTCTACAGCATAACTCAGCTACATACTGTCCCTAGAAATGCCCCTTTGTCAGTGTGGTGCACATTCCTTTATCGAGACACTTGAGCATTCCCAGTAGAATAAGACATTTTAATGGACAAACATTCCTCCTGAATTTCTGCTTTAAATTACCTTCTGGAGAAGGAGACCCACATCCTGAAAGGACGCCCTCCCCTTTTCTTCTGAACCTTCCCTGTGACTGTTCCCTTCAGCTGGATGTGTCAGTGCCTCTTGGAATCTCTCCCCTTCCCTGCAGAGAGCTTGGGCGCATCTCGTTACCTCCTACTCACACAGCCTCCACAGATGAAGACCTTGAAGGAACTGAGTTAACATTAGGAGTTGTATAGAGGGTCCTTTGCCAATTCACACAACCCATGGGAAAGGTTCAGGCGAGTCTTCCATAAGCTGGAAGAAAGTAATATTTCTTATTTGTCTTTCATCCAAATCCAGGTATTCTGTCATATTATATGAGTCCTAATGGCAATGGGATCCTTTGGGGCTTTATTTATTTATTTAATTTTAACAATTTATTGGGGCTCATACAATACTTTTCACAGTTCATGCATATACATACATCAATTGTATAAAGCACATCTGTACAGTCTTTGCCCTAATCATTTTTTTCTCTTTTCTTCTTTTACATTTTATTAGGGACTCATACAACTCTTACCACAATCCATACATATACATACATCAATTGTATAAAGCACATCCATACATTCCCTGCCCCAATCATTCTCAAGGCATTTGCTCTCCACTTAAGCCCCTTGCATCAGGTCCTCTTTTTTTCCCGCCTCCCTCCCCATTCCCCCCTCCCTCATATGCCCTTGGTAATTTATACCTCGTTGTTTTGTCATATCTTGCCCTATCCGGAGTCTCCCTTCCCCGATTCTCTGCTGTCCCTCTCCCAGGGAAGAGGTCACTTGTGGATCCTTGTAATCAGTTCCCCCTTTCCAACCCACTCACCCTCCACTCTCCCAGCATCGTCCCTCATACCCTTGGTCCTGAAGGTATCATCCACCCTGGATTCCCTGTACCTCCAACCCTCATATGCACCAGTGTACAGCCTCTGTCCTATCCAGCCCTGCAAGGTAGAACTCGGATCACGGTAGTTGGGGGGAGGAAGCATCCAGAATCCGGGGGAAAGCTGTGTTCTTCATCGATACTACCTCACACCCTAATTAACCCATCTCCTCTCCTAAATCCCTCTATGAGGGGATCTCCATTGGTCGACACTTGGGCCTTGGGTCTCCACTCTGCACTTCCCCCTTCATTTAATATGATATATATATATATATATATATATACATATATACATATACACATATATACACATACATACACACACTTATATCTTTTTTTTTTTTTGCATGATGCCTTATACCTGGTCCCTTGGGCACCTCGTGATCGCACTGGCCGGTGTGCTTCTTCCATGTGGGTTTATTTGCTTCTGAGCAAGATGGCCGCTTGTTCACCTTCAAGCCTTTAAGATCCCAGCTCTGGGAGATGGACATATTTGATCAGAGCACGCGGGAGCAGATGAAGGGGCAGGAGGAGAGAGTGGAGCACAGCCTGGCCCACCAGGCTGTGATGATGATGTTCCTGAGTAGAGCAGCCAGTCCACAGAGAGAACAACATGGCTGGCCCCACTGTGAGACATGATGCCCCTCAGTGACTAAGGGCGATACAGGGGAAAGCACCGGAGACACAGTGTGGGAATTGCACCTGACCTGATCTCACCACACCGAGGCAAATCACTGGGGGAGTGCAGCGGAACAGCAAGGGAATGGAGTGGCAAGGTCCCCAGGGAATGC
The DNA here is from genome assembly GCF_050624435.1 of Tenrec ecaudatus. Classification (NCBI taxonomy): domain Eukaryota; kingdom Metazoa; phylum Chordata; class Mammalia; order Afrosoricida; family Tenrecidae; genus Tenrec; species Tenrec ecaudatus. Next base: position 69,624,998 of record NC_134546.1, on the reverse strand, counting down.
TGAAAGTGGACTTTGGGGCCAGGGCGTGGTGCCCCAACAGACTGGACTGGAAAACGCTCCTAAGGGCCAGCAAACGATCCCTGAACTAACTACAAGCTTTTCTCTTGTGAACTGTTTTTTTCTGTTCTTTGTCAGTGGTTTGTTTTTGTTGTTTTGTTGTCTGATTGTATACTGTTGCTTTGTTTTCCTCTGTCTAGTTTTCGTGCATGTTAGTGACTCCACAGTTCTGTCTGAATAGGACAGGCTGGATGAACTATCTGGAGGAAAAACAACGGGACCGACAGTTCTGGGGGGACCTGGGGTGGGGGGTAGGGGGGGTAAGGAAGTGGTGTTAACAAACTCAGGGACAAGGGAAAAACATGGGACACCAAATGGTAGAGAAGGGGGAGTGGCAGGCCTGGTGGGAAATAATCAAGGGTAAGGTTGCTTAGAGAAGAGGTATACTCTAGTCCAGGTGGCGATGAAGCATGGTAGTAGGGCAGGAGGAAAGTCAAGGGAGATGGAGTAAAGAGCTAGGAGTCAAAGGGCATTCATGGAGGTCTAGACAAAGACATGTACATGCAAATATATATAGGAGGATGGGGAAATAGATCTATGTGTCTATATTTATAGGTCAAGTATTAAGGTGGCGGAAGGACCTTGGGCCTCTACTCAAACACTCCCTCAATGCATGAATACCTTCTTTTATTAAATTGGAACTCTATTATGCTCACTGTCCCGACACAACGGGTGGAGCCAAAGTGGGTGAACAAGTAAATGTGGTGAAGAAAGCTGATGGTGCCCGGCTATCAAAAGCGATAGTGACTGGGGTCTTAAAGGCTTGAAGATAAACAAGCGGCCATCTAGCTCAGAAGCAATAAAGCCCACATGGAAGAACACACCAGCCTGTGTGATCGAGTGGTCCCAAAGGGATCAGTTACCAGGCATCAAAGAACAAAAAATCATATCATTGACTGTACACCTCCATGATAGGATCACTGAAGACAAATGGGTGCATAAGCAAATGTGGTGAAGAAAGCTGATGGTGCCCGGCTATCAAAAGAGATAGTGTCTGGGGCTTTAATTTAAGTCTGAAAACTTCAATTTCCCCAGATTTCAAAGTAATGGATATCTACCACCTCAGGAATGTAAAAGAACAACAAAAACACAGAAAATCAACATTTTATTTCACAATAGATATTTGGGTTGGGAGACACACAGACAAAGTTTCTCTGTCTTCTGAACAAAGGATTAAGGAGAAAAACGGACTGTGCTGAAAGAAGCACTTGGAGACGAGAACTTCAAGGCGTTCATTGACCACTGGGAGGGGATTTCATCTCATCCCAACGTTGGATATGTTTCCCCCCTGTCCTTCCGGAAACAACCAGGGCTTTTCATTTTCAGAATCTTCTCTTCAGGAAATTAAGACATGAAGATATTGGTTGCTGAGGAGTCCCTGGAGAGGTTCTGAACTCGAGAGGATTGGGGGACTCTACCACAAGAGGACACAAACACCCAGCATTCCCTGCACCGGCTTCTGTGGAAAAACTTGTATCCCATGTACTCTGAGCTTCCTCTGCTGCCCAGGGTCCTCTTGGCTTCCTGTCACTTGAGATGTGGGAGCACAACCCCTTCACTGTGCCTCCTGGTGCTTCTCTCACAGAGTCACACATGGCAGTGTTCTCAGGCTTTAGACTGCTCAGGTCAGATATCACCAGCTGCTTGGACTGGTCCTGATGGTCATGGTTAGATGTGGGAAGGCTGGGTTGTGGCTAGCACACTAATCAACAGCACGGTTTGTTGTGTCATATGGTTTTGTTTCCCAGGTTCTGATCAATTCAGAGGTGATAGCTGCTGCAGTGGAAGTTAGACGCAAGGAGTAAGCTACTCTGAGAACACTTTCCCACCACACGACTGGACTCTCCCAGCTGCATCTGGGATGTCACACCTGTTGCTGCTGCTGTTGTTGTTGTTGTTGTTGTTAGGTGCCATTGAGTCGGTTCTGATCCACAACAATTCTATGAACGACAGAATAATTGTTCCTTTCCTAGAGCCCATTGGCGACCTTCTGAACTAGAGAAAGAAAATGAACCCAGAGAAAAACTGCTTGCAGACTGGTACTGAGAACAATGTGCTTATCTCTGTGTGAGGAGTAGGATCAACTCTGAAACCTTTCTGCTTTTGCAAGATTCTGGCACTGAACTAGACACCCTTCTGGGTGAAAAGTGTATTCACTGAAGAATCTCACTAAGGTCTGCGGAATGAGTATGACCTTTCAGAAGCAACTAGCCAGGTCTCTTTCTCAAGACGTCACTGGGTGAATTGAACCAGCGACTTCTCAGCTGAACTCATAAACGTTGTGCAACCCAGACACTCCATGTGCTCTGAATCTCATGGGAAAATTCCCTCCGGTCTCCATGAATTTCATTAGAGAGCTTATGGTGGGGACCGACACCTCACAGAGTTACTTCCCCTGCAGTGCAGACAGGCGTATGTTTCACATGTGAGAATATCTTTCAATTGACATTTAAAGTCATGCATATCAGGGAAAGGCACTGGATCATAAAAGTAGTTTTCTTTGAGGACACTGTGAGATGGAGAAGAAACATGGAGCACAAAGTACAGCTGCACCTGCTCCTGGGTCTGTGTTCTCTTCTCTATGTGTCCTGAGCGCCCCCTGGAGACCACTCCCACTCCCTGCAGGGGAGATTTGTATCTGGCTCTCACTGACTTCCTCTCACTGTGCGACTTGCACAGTAATACAGAGCGGTGTCCTCAGTAAACGCGGAGCTTGGTCACAGGGAGAACTGGTTCTTGGATATGTCTGGGTTGATGGCTAGACGATCTTTGAGAGATGGCGAATAATCTCTGTACTACTTTGAGCAGTCGTAGTAGGTCCCTGACATCTATTCAAGACCTCTCTCAGCGTGCTGCCTGATGCAGTTCCAACCAGAACTGCTGCTGGAGACTGAGTCACCAGTGATGGTGCAGTTACAGTTCAGTGTCTATGAAGGTCTCACCATCGAGGGGCTGACTCCTTTAGGTGTACCTGGGACAGGGCACCTGGGGACAAAGAAAAAATTACAGTAAGTGCCCCCCATATAACTGAATATATTGTAACCTATTCTATCTCCCTGGCTCTGACCTGATGGTAGACCCAGCACCATCAGGAGGAGGAGGAAGGAGACAGACATTTCTGAAGTAAGGTCACACTGGCTAAGCAGACTCTGGAGGCCCTGGTGGAGAAGTTGCATTCAAACATTAAACCATGACTGCTATTTGCCTATAAGTGTCACTGACTGGTATAAAATCTGAGGACCATGAACAGCTGCACAAGAAGGTTTCTCCAGAGCTGGTTCCTGAAGCCACTCGGAGGCAGGCAGGTGGAAGGGCTGGAAGCAAAGGTGCTCACAGCTTGAGTTCAGAGCTTCCACCGATCCCAATGTCTATAACCTTCAACGAAGGAGAGTTTCATTGCACTAGTACACATATTTGAATGACCCTGGATTTGCATCTCTAGTCTGCCCTGTCAGTGGAAGCCAGCCCCTAACACATCATTATGGGTCTGGCAGACGCAATTGTACAGCGACAATAAGTAAGGATTATAGTAAAGTTATAGAGAGCATGAGAGATAGAAGGGAAATATAGAAATAAATGGAGTCAGACACGGTTCATGGCAGCATGCTCCCCTCAGCCCCGCTTGGTGGTCCGCGTGGAGGGAGAGAGCCTCTTTAATGCTAGCCCAGGCTTTTTATATTATCTGGGGACATGCAAGCCCCCTAATCACAGCTGAGTACAAATGTCACAGAAAGGGGTTGTGCTATAGGTAATACAGTAATGAGAGGGGGTGGACTAGGGACATACATGCAATAATAAGATGAGGGATTGGGGGTATACATGCGACAAGAAGGGCCAAATTACTGGTTCCTCAGCCATTGTTATCTGAGTCTTTGCCGCTGGCGTCTCAGCCAAAGGTGTGGGCTCTTTGGTGTGGACCGCCTCTCTCTGACTCCTCCCCGAGCCCCGCCCCAGGCCCGCTAGGCCCCGCCCACCCCATCACCAGGCGCCTCCGCAGAAATGGGCGGGGCAAGAGCTGCCTTGAGAGGAAGTGAAGGCAGACCCCTACCCCTCTCTGACCCCGCCAGCTCCTCCCACCACAGGTCATGCCCAGAAAGGGCCGGAAGTGGCAGTGTCTTAGCCAGAACTGCACCTCACTGGCAGGAATTCCACTGTCGGTGTTCAGCTCGCGGTGCCACAGAAGCGCCCACAGCCTGAGCACCCTGTTGCCGGCGCTCCCAGGTGGGAGGCTCTGGGCTCCAGGACATGTGTGTGGGTGGAGGCTGTTTTAGTCCAGCTGACTAGGGTGCAAGCGCCCTTTCTCTCCCCCAGGAGCCCTGCCAGCGCTTCTCTTGGTGAGAGGTGGGCGGGTGTCCCTGAGGCCGTCCTATTTCCCTGCTTTTGGATTGGTTGGGGTTCATGGTGGGAGTCCCTGTTGGAGAAAGGGGATCCTGGCTGGGGTTTGGGGCTTAGTGGTTTCCTGATTCCCTCTTTGCGGGTCTCCTAACCCACCTGCCATGTTTCCTTCCACACAGCGATGCCTCCTCCCGAGACTGCTTGAGCCTCCTCAGCTCAAAGGTGAGCCCCGGGGTCTTGTTCTGCTGACCTCCCTCTGGACCCGACCAGAGCCTTTTCTAGGCGCAAGATCTCTTGCTGGTCCGTGACAGAAACGTCTTCCCTGGTTTTTTGAGGTTTTTTTTAAAACATTTTATTAGGGGCTCATACAACTCTTATCACAGTCCATACATATACATACATCAATTGTATAAAGCACATCTGTACATTCTTTACCCTAATCATTTTCTTTTCTTTCTCCTCTTTTCTTTTTTTACATTTTATTAGGGACTCATACAACTCTTATCACAATCCATACATATACATACATCAATTGTATAAGGCACATCCATACATTCCCTGCCTCAATCATTCTCAAAGCATTTGCTCTCCACTTAAGCCCTTTGCATCAGGTCCTCTTTTTTTTCCCATCCTTCCCCGCTCCCCCCTCCCTCATGTGCCCTTGGTAATGTATACATCGTTATTTTGTCATATCTCGCCCTATCCGGAGTCCCCCTCCCTCCCCCCTTCTCTGCCGTCCCTCTCCCAGGGAGGAGGTCACATGTGGATCCTTGTAATCAGTTCCCCCTTTCCAACCCACTCACCCTCCACTCTCCCAGCGGTCGCGGCCTTTTTTTCTTACCCCTTATTTCGAATTTCATCTATATATCACTAAGGTTTTTTAAACCATTCCCATTTCCTTTTCTTTCTATTCTTTATTGCTTCTGTTGTGTCCAGTTTGTGAAGCACAGAAGGGGTGGATGTCTGGAGATGAAATAACATGCGAGGGTTTTTAAGGATGTCTGGGTGGGGTCGGGGTGGGTGGCTGGCGGAGTTGGGGAGGGTGAGGGGACTTGGGGAATAAAGAATGAAGGATGGAGGGGACTGAACACTGGAACTGAAGGTGACTAATAAGCCTTTTTAAAGGCAATTTAATCATGGTGGGAAAATAAACAATAGGAAATCGATTGTGGTAATGATTTTGCAGTGCTTAAGATGGCTGAACTATGGAATTGTGGGATTATGTGGGATATGTGGGTGGATTCAGTGCCCCAAGAAGTATTAAAAAAAAAAGATCTCCATCATAAAAGCAGTCTAACTATGCACAGAAGAATCAAAAACCAAACTGAAACAAAGAAACCAAAAACAAGGTAATGCTAAATGGAAGTTACCCTGAAATGGACCCTTGGGTTTTGAACAGTGTGAGGCTAAAGGACAATTTACTTTGCCAGAGAGCAGCGAGAGCTGGCCAGCCTGCCTGTATGGCAACAGCAGGCGCACAGTCGCCAGGTATCCCAGGCCTTGATGGTGGAGCAGTTTGGAATGTGCCAGTTGAGATGCCTGGTAGGCAATGAGCCCACCGTTGTCATTGATCAATGAGTGAACGATGCCCATGGCCCTGAATGAGATGCTGGAGTCTGAGTGGACCTACTGGAGCACCTTGTACATATAACTAGAGTAGGTCTCCTTGCCGCTGCACTGGCATTTCTTGCTGTGCTCCCTCGGAGACTTAGCTGCAGCCTCCTTGGGGCCCCTCCTTGGGGCCCCTCCCCGGGGCAGGCAGGGACTTAGCAGGGTCAGGTGGGTTGTTTGACTGGGACAGTACTCCTGGCAAAGGTAATGTAGGTGTCCTACGGCGAGCTGAGGGAGGACAGATATCTCCCCTGGAGCAGAAGGGCTAAAGCTCGCTGGATCTTGATTTTCAGGAATACAGATTGTGAAAGCAGGACCTCTAGATTCCTCTAACCTTTGGGGTTTTTAGGAGGAATTGTTGGAAAAGTTACCACAGGGATAACTGGCTTGTGGTGGCCAAGTGTTCATAGTGATGTCACTGTTTAATCCTTCATTGTTGGAATGATTTGATCTGATCTTACCTGTAAGTTGGGGGTAGAGGGTGAGGGGCAGGGTTAGAGGAGAGAAGAGGGAGGACAGAGGAGAGGAAGGAGGAGAGAGGGTGAGATTGGAGCAGCCTCCAACTCCCTGATGGCCCCTAGCCTGAATTCCCGGGCTGCCCCTGCCCGAAAAGGTGGGTATACCACTCTCTGAGTGGGGACTTAATTGTTTTTCTCAACACTACGTAGATGGTCAACTAGGAGGTCCTGTTAGGAAAACAGGTCGGAAATGCTCACATTGTGCACTTCTGTGTCAGCATGCCGGTTGGATCCCTGGCCCGCTGTCAGCGCTCTCCAACCCTGGGGTCCCCAGGCTCTACCTCCTGTTCTCACAAACTTTTAAATAGTTGAGTTGGATTCCATTTTACGTTCTAAGATCTTATCATTGTTTCAAAATGTCTCACAAAAAAATCTATTTTCAATTCCATTATTTAATTACGGGATTTCGGTGTGTACATACATGCATGTGTGTGTACCATACACACGTTTTTTTTGTAGTATCCTTTTGGATCACCACTAAGGAGGTCATCCAGTAGTTTTGTTCGGGCAAAATGTGTGCTACCTGCCAAGTGCATATATAAATCCGCTAGTACCGCTACTGCCCGTTTTAGCCCTGCAGGCAGGCTGGCCAACTCTCGCTGCCCTCTGGCTAACAGCATCACCTCCTCCTCCTCTTCTGTTTCGGAGGGTATCGCTGTGTTGGAAAGATGCCTGGCATCTTAGTATGTAAGGGGTAATGGTTTGTGAGTTTGAGATTAGCAGTCAATCATTAGGGATTTAAGTACCAAGTTATTTTTGTGTGTTGAAATGTAGCCTACAACTTTTTACATTTACTAACTATAGTATTTATCACCTATTTGGCATATTTTTATATGAAATCATAAATTTATGATGAATAAGGAATTTTCGTTTCTTTTTTGAAGTTTTTCTTCCTTTTATTAATTCTTTTTCTGATTAATCTAGCTAGTACAATTTTTAATGTGAGTGGTGAAAATGGACATGTATGTTTATGCTGATTCTGAGGTGGGGTAAATTTTTTTCTTTCTCCTACATGTGAAATTTCCAATGTGTCTTTTCCATGGATGTATATTAGCATATTGGGTTTTACCTATTTCATGTTAGATTTGTAGTTGTTTTGTTTTAAACATGAAAAGCTTTTGACTTTGTTTAATATGTATTCTGTGTCTATTTAGATAATTTACTTTTTCCCAATCAGTAGGCTTATTTGAGTGTTTATTTTCTTGTGTTAAATCAATTCTGGGATAAATTAGAATTAATCATGATACACACTTAATTTAATATATTGTCTGTCTCAGTTTCCTATTTTTAAAGTAACATTTTCATTCAGATCCTTTATCAACACTGGTCTACAATTTTTTAAGTATCATCTTTCATTGGTATCAGGTTATTTCTGGTCTCAAAGAAGGTGTTACTAAGTGTTCTCTCAATACTATTGTTATGTTGGAACCCAATAAGTTGAACTTAAACAACAAAACAGTAAAAAGGTGTTTATTCATCTTATGTGAGTACTCTAGCTGCCAGAATTTTTAGTTTTCATCTATCTTACAGTTAGGCTGGAAGTTTCTCATGAAATTTTATTTTGATTCAATTGATTATAGACTTTGTAAGCATCCTGAAATCCAGTGAGTAACTACTGTCAGCCCCTTGCTCTGCTGGATCCTCTGATCTTCTAGCCGAATCCTCAGTGTACAGGACTACATTATTTACAGTTTCCTTGAAAGACAAATAGCTGCTCACAACTTAGTGAGTGTACTGCCCTTAGACTAGAGCCCATGGTAGTGAAGATACTCTGCCATCTGGCATACTGTGAGGCCCTTAGAGAACTGCCTTCAGCTCACCAAAAGAATGGATTAATGAGGGGTAGAAATGCCTCAGTGATTTTGTTGTTACCTTGTTTGTTCCAATTTTATTAACTGAAGAAGCCTCTTCCCTTTTTTAATGAGAGGAATAATATCTCTTGTAAACATAACAACACACTAATGTCATTGTGTTTGTGCTGGGTGTATATTTGTAGTTTCTGAGACTGTTGTCATATCAGCTGTCATTGAGTCAATGCCATCTCACAGGGACCCATTGCACAACAAAACAAAACACTGTATTCTCCTGTGCCATCCTCACAATTGAGGATGAATGCATGTTTTTAAAAAATTATTTATTTTAATTCATTTTATTAGTGGTGTGTACAGCTTATATTACAATCCATGCATACATCCATTGAGATAAGTACATTTGTACATAAGTTGCTATCATCATTTTCAAAACATTTTCTTTCTACCTTGAGCCCTTGATATCAGCTCTTTATTTTTTCCCTCGCTAATGAAGCCTTGATAATTTAAAATTTTTATTGCCTTTTCATGTCTTATACTGACCGATGTCTCCACCCACTTCTCTGTTGTCCATCCCCCTGAGAAGGGGTTATATGTAGATCATTGTGTACATTTCCCCTTCATCCCCCACCTTACCCCTTACCCTCCTGGTATTGCTACTCATTATTGATCCTCATGGGTTTTATCTGCCCTTGATTCCCTGTGTTTCCAGCTCTTATCGGTACTCGTGTGCATTCTCTGGTCAAGCTAGATTCGTACGGTAGCTTTGGGGTCATAATAGTGGGGCGGGAGACGGGAGCAGTAAAGATGTAGAGAAAAGTTGTATGTTTCATCGGTGCTATACTCATCCTAACTGGCTCGTCTCATCCTTGTGACCCTTTCTGATAGGTTGGTTTATTGTGCCAACCTGGCCAAAAGGAACATGGTATTAATAATGTTGCAGTTTAATTGGAGGGCAAAGAGATACATGGGTAGGCAAACCCCGCTTCTCTCTCGCTCTCTCTCACTCTCTCTCTCGCTCTCTCTTTCTCTCGTTCTCTTCTGATTGGATCAGGGTGTGCCTGCTTGGTCTTTGCCCCAACTTGTGAGCTACACTAACAGTTGGACTGCCAACCTGTGGATCATGTCGCTAGAACTTGAGATTCCTTCAAGAAGTGCTTCGTCGTGTTGCTGGTGTATACATCACTTGAGCTTGGGACTGTTGGATCCTATCATCTTGCTGACTGTTGATGACCTGCCCTTCTGTTTGCTGCCTGTGTCCAGAATGACTGCATTGCCCGATATAACACTCACCTGTCTGCTTCCTTGACCTTGTACCCAGTGGTTCTCTTGAGATGAAGGACATCCAGTATATTAAATGTTTCATGGAAGTGAGTTGACCTGAGCACTCTGTACAGCTGTGTGGATTAATAAGCTGCTATATTCTTTTGTGCTTTATATGGCTATCCATTATATAATATAATAATATATAATGATTATATATATAATCATTATTATATATTGTATATATAATAGGTACATACAGTATATATATATATATATATATATATATATATATATATATATATATATATATATATATATATATATTCACAAGTGTCCTGGTTTTGTTTCTGTATAAAACACCCTTCTGTAAGGGGGTATCCACTTGCCTACAGATGGGCTTTATGTCTCAGTCCACACTCCCCCTTTTTCACATTGATAGGATTTTTTGTTTTGTGTCCCTGGTGCCTGATACATGATCCCATTTATACCTCATGATCACACGGGTTTGTGTGCTTCTTCCATGTGGACTTTGTTGCTTCTCAGCTAGATGGTCTTTAGGACCCCAGATGCTATTTTTTTGAGAGCCAGACAGCATCAACTTTCTGCACCATATTTGCTTATGCACCATTTTGTCATAATTGATTGTGTCAGGAAGCTGAGCATCACAGAATGCCAGGTTAGTAGAACAAAGTCTCCTTTCATTGAGGGAGTACTGGAATAGAGGTCCAATGACCATCTGCTCCTTAATAATTAACATTTAAATATATGTACATAGATTTATTTTCCTTTTGTCATATATATTTAAATATGTAAATGACTTTATATAGAACTCTATAAATGCCCTTTGTCTCCTAGTTCTTTTATTTCTTTTTACTCTCCCTTGTCCCACTATCATGTTTGGCCTTCATCAGTTTTGAGTAATTCCTCTCATTTCATTGCCCTTGATCACACCCTACCAGGCATCCTACACTATCTTCAACATCGATTTTAGATAACTTATTGTGCCCTTGACCCCAGGTTAATACCGACTTCCTTTCCCCCCGCTTCCCCATCTCCTGTATCCCCCCAGAAACATCAGCCCCATTGTTTTCACCTCTGGTGTGTTTACCCTGCCTATCTTATCTGAATAGACATGCAAAGACAATAGTAAACACAAACATAAGACAGAGCAAAACAAAACAACCATTGGAGAAAAAAGAGAAAAGACCAGAAATCATTCCAGGTTTGTTAGTTGACCATTAAGGGTATTTTACTGTTGGTCGAGTCTGATGTGGTACCATGCCTTGGCCACACACTCTATTTTTTGTATTCCCCAGGGACTTCATTGCTTTGCTCCCCTTGCTGCTCTGTTGCATGCTGCTATAGTTTATTGTGCCAGCCTGGCCGATAAACACAAGTAGGATTAACTGAAGGGCAGAGGGATAAATGGCTCGGTGAGGCTCATCTTGGTTGTTCTGTACCTCAGTTTAAAGGGGTACACTAGGAATGAAATAGATGGGAAGCCTACTAAATATTTACGTGATCTGTACAGGCAAAAAAATGGTAGATCAGGTGAACAGCAGAATAGACAGTCACGATCGCTCAATCAATTCCCAGACCTGAGCCAGTTTACAGACACACAACCCCTTGAATGAAGGGGAGGCCAGGTCCCTTGTAAGGAGGATCCTGCTACATCACTGAAGGTTTATATCGTTAGTTTTTTTCCTAGCCTTCCCCAAAGGGACCTGCAGCATTTCACAAGAGTGACTGTTCATTGGGGGAAAAGGAAATAATCAAACTTTTTGGGGATTACTAGACACCGGCTCAGAACTGACCCTAATTCCAGGAGACCCAAAATGTTTTGAAGGCCCACCAATCAGAGTGGGGGCGTATGGAGGTCAAGTTATCAATGGAGTTTTAGCTCAAGTACGCCTCACTGTGGGTCCATCCTGTGGTATTTCCCCAGTTCCAGAATGCATCATTGGAATAGACATACTTAGTAACTGGCAGAACACCCATATCAGATACCTAAAATGCGGAATAAGGGCGATCATGGTAGGAAAGGCCAAGTGGACACCATTAGAATTGCCATTACCTAGGAAAATAGTAAGCCAAAAGCAGTACCGCATTCCTGGAGGGATTGCAGAGATCAGTGCCACCATCAAAGACTTGAAAGACGCAGGGGTGGTGATTCCTACTACATCCCCATTTAATTCACCAATTTGGCCTGTAAAGAAGACAGATGGATCCTGGAGAATGACAGTGGATTATCGTAAACTTAACCAGGTGGTGACTCCAATTGCAGCTGCTGTCCCAGATACTTGAGCAAATTAATACTTCTCCTCGTACATGGTATGCAGCTATTGATCTGGCTAATGCCTTGTTCTCCATAGCAGTCTCAAAGGACCACCAGAAGCAGTTTGCCTTTAGCTGGCAGGGTTAACAATACAGTTTCACAACTCTTATCCAGGGGTATATCAATTCTTCTGCACTGTGCCATAATTTATTCCAAAGGGACCTTGACCACCTGTCTATTCCACAAAATGTCACACTGGTCCATTATATTGATGACGTAATGCAAGATTGGACCCACTAAGGAGGATGTATCAAAGACTCTAGATTCATTGGTACAATGTCTGCGTACAAGGGGTTGGGAAATTAACCCAACAAAGATTCAGGTACCCTCCACATCAGTTAAATTTCTAGGGGTCCAGTGGTGTGGGGCATGTCGAGATATTCCTACCAAAGTGAAGGATAAGCTATTACATTTAGCTCCCCCAACGACTAAAAAAGAGGCACAAGGTCTCGTGGGCCACTTCGGATTTTGGAGGCAACATAATCCTCACTTGGGTGTTCTACTTCGACCTATTTATCATGTGACACGAAAAGTCTCCATTTCTGAGTGTGGCCCAGAACAAGAAAAGGCTCTTCAACAAGTTCAGGCTGCCGTGCAAACTGCTTTGCCACTGGGACCATATGATCCAGCTGACCCAATGGTGCTAGAGGTGTCAGTTGTAGATAAAGACGCAGTGTGGAGTCTTTGGCAGACCCCTATTGGTGAATCACAGCGTAGACCATTGGGATTTTGGAGTAAAGTCTTGCCATCCTCTGCAAACAACTACTCCACATTTGAAAAACAGCTGTTGGCCTGTTACTGGGCCTTGGTGGAGACTGAATGCCTCACCACGGGCCACCAAGTCACCATGAGTCCTGAATTATATATCATGAGCTGGGTATTGTATGACCCACGTAATCATAAAGTTGGACGTGTGCAGCAACACTCCATTGTTAAATGGAAGTGGTATGTACGAGATTGGGCCAAAGCAGGACCTGATGGAACAATTAAGCTGCATGAAGAAGTGGCCCAAATGCACACAGTCTCCAGTCCTGTCACATTGCCTCCTTTCTCCCAGTCTGCACCTGTGGCCTCCTGGGGAGTTCCTTACCATACTTCAAGTGAAGACCAAAAAAGTCATGCTTGGTTTATGGATGGCTCTGCACGATATGCAGGTGCCACTCGTAAGTGGCCAGCAGCAGCACTACAGCCCCTTTCTGGGATCTCACTAAAGGACAGTGGTGAAGGGAAATCTTCCCAATGGGCAGAACTTCGAGCAGTGCACCTATCCGTTCAGTTTGCGTATGATGAAAATTGGCCAGATGTGAGACTATATACTGATTCATAGGCTGTGGCTAATGGTTTGGCTGGGTGGTCAGGGAATTGGAAAGACCATGATTGGAAAATTGGTGACAAGGAAGTGTGGGGAAGAGGTATGTGGGTAGACCTCTCTGAATGGGCCAAGAAAGTAAAGTTAATTGTATCTCACATGAACGCTCACCAAAGGATTACCTCTGAAGAGGAGGACCTTAATCAAGTGGATAAGATGACACGCGCTGTGGAGACTGGTCCTCCTCTTTCCTCTGCCACCTCTGTTATCGCCCAATAGGCACAGGAACAAAGTGGACATGGCGGCAGGGATGGAGGTTATGCATGGGCACAGCAACATGGACTTCCACTCACCAAGGCTGATTGGCCACTGCCACTGCTGAGTGTCCCATTTGCCAGCAACAGAAACCAACATTAAGTCAGAGATATGGGACAATTCCTTGGGGAGATCAACCAGCAACTTGGTGGCAGGTTGATTACATAGGACCACTTCCATCATGGAGGGGACAGCGTTTTGTTCTTGCTGGAATAGACACCTACTCTGGATATGGATTTGCCTTCCCTGCACGTGATGCTTCGTCCAAAACTACTATTCGTGGATGTACAGAATGCCTCATCCACCGGCATGGCATCCCACATAGCATTGCTTCAGATCAAGGAACTCACTTTACAGCAAATACAGTGCGGCAATGGGCCTATTCCCATGGAATCCACTGGTCGTATCATATTCCTCATCATCCTGAAGCTGCCGGCTTGATAGAATGATGGAATGGGCTCCTAAAGGCACAATTAAGGCGCCAACTAGGTGGCAACAACTTGCAGGGCTGGGGCAATGTTCTCCAGGAAGCTGTATACGCTCTAAACCAGCGGCCAATATATGGTGTTGTGTCTTTAATAGCCAGAATTCACGGGTCCAGGAAGCAAGAGGTGATAGCTGGAGTGGCACCACTCACTATTACTCCTAGTGATCCCCTTGCAGCATTTTTGTTTCCTGTCCCAGCAACCCTGTGTTCCTCAGGCCTGGAGGTCCTCGTCCTGAAGAAAGGAATTCTCCCATCTGAAAACACAGCATGGATTCCAATGAACTGGCAGCTGAGAATGCCCCCTGGACACTTTGGACTTCTCATGCTTTTGGATCAACAGGTCAGGAAGAGTGTCACCATACTAAGTGGTGTGATTGATCCTGATTACCAAGGAGAAATTGAACTGGTACTACATAATGGAGGTAAAGAAGAATATGTCTGGAATCCAGGAGATCCCATAGGCTGACTCTTAGTGTTACGATGCCCTGTTATTAAAGTAAATGTTAAGTTACAGAAAGCCAATCCTGACAGGACTTATAATGACCCAGACCCTTCAGGAATGAAGGTCTGGGTCACCCCGCCAGGCCCAAAACCGCAGGCAGCAGAGGTGCTTGCTGAGGTCAAAGGTAATACAGAATGGGCAGCAGTAGAAGGTAGTTCTACCTATCAATTATGACCACATGATCAATTGCAAACTTGAGGTTTGTAATTGTCAATGTATTTTCTTGTATGTGATTATTGCATATATTTCCTTTGTTCTTGTGTGATATATCATATAATTTGACTCAGTGTGTTTTCATTAACATGTGTGATAGATGATTGATGATAAGTATAAGTGTGATTTCATTAATATCTAGAAATTATATAAGTATGTATGGGTAAAGAATTGTGTACAGGTGCCAGGTTGGCAAGGGGTGGATTGCGATAGTTTATTGTGCCAGCCTGGCCGATAAACACAAGTAGGATTAACTGAAGGACAGAGGAATAAATGGCTCGGTGAGCCTCGCCTTGCTTGTTCTGTGCCTCAGTTTAAAGGGGTACACTACCTGTGGGATACCTAGCCTGTGGACTGTGTCGCTGTAAGCTGAGGTCCCTTTAAGCCCACACGATTGGAATGTTCATCTCTGGAGTTGGGGACCGACAGTTGATGACAGTTGGGGACCTGCCTTGCTGTTTGTTTCCTGGATATATATATAGCCCAGCTCTCTCTACAGAAGGGGACTGGCAACTGGCGGCTCTCAAGCCTTAAAGGACTGCTAGTGTCTCACTGCTTTATAATTTAACTGTTAATTTCTTGTATTATCTATCTGTATATAATTTAACGGTTCATTTCTTGTATTATATATCTATCTTTATAAATATATTTATAAATAATTACTAGCAATCTGGTTTGTCTCTCTAGAGAACCCTGTCCAACACAGTATTCATTGTGCATAACAGCAACACAGAATCATTGAAAATGTCAGCAGTGTCTCGGTGAAGTGTGCTATACTGAACAAATAACCCCAGAAGCTTTACCAAATGGAAAACCCGACATCTAGGTTGTAGTAAACCCTGCTAATTATCTACCATATGCAGATGACATTCAACTACAGGTTATAAGATAGCATGACTTGAGATACTTACTGATGAAGCCCAGGAATCACTGCCTTCACTGTAAGTTACAATTCAATGTAAACAAAATTAAACTCCTCACAATGGGACCAATGGAAATTATGGGAAATGGAGATAAGCTTGAAGTTATGATGGAGTTCATCTTGCTTGGAAACACAATCAGTGTTCATGGAAGCTGCAGTCAATCAAATGATGCATTTCATTGAGCAAATCTGCTGCACAAGATACCTTTAAAGATTGAAGAGCTAGGTGATCTCTTTAAGGACTAATGAGGTACCTGGCCCAAGCTATGACATTTTCAATTGTCTCTTAAGCACAATGAATGAAAAAGATGAAAGGTGGAATGATGTATTTGAATTACAGTACTGGTGAATAATTTGATGGTATGATGGTCTGTCAGAAGAACAAACAATTGTACATTGGATGATGCACATTTTAAATGCTTAATAGAAAGAAGGGGAGGATATGATTACTTCATATCAAGAACTTTGGATATGTGTCAAGGAAATCTCTACTTGGAAAAGGATATTGTGCTTGATAAAACATAAGGCCATTTTTAAAAGGATGACTTTAAGAAAATAGATTGGCACAGTAACTGCAACTAAGCCCTCATACATGACAACTGTGAGGATGAAGCAAGACCTATGCTTCATTCTGTTTCAAGTGTTGCTGTGAGTTCAAATGGATTTAATGGCAATCACTGCACTCCATGGAGAGGAAGTGAGCACATTCAGCTTTCAAATTGGAACCAGATAAGGATCCCATTAAATACCAATCTTATTCATACCTTGCTGCAACTCTTAACTACAACTATCAACAAATATAAAATAAAGGCATCCCAAATGGCAAAAAAGAAAACATTCTATAATAGCTGATGATATCATTCTAAACAGAAAACCCAAAAGCCCCAGAAGAAAATTATTGGAGCTAATTGTTGAAAGGTTAATCAATTTCACAGGTATAAGGTCAACATAGGAAAATTAATTTTGATTCTCATGTACCAATAGAGAAAGCTCTGAAAAGCAAATCAAGAAAATAATAGTACTTACACTAGCCACTTATAAGAAAAAAAAATCAGAATAAACCTAAGCAGAGAAACAAAAGTCTTGTACAAAAAAAAAACTACTTAAAAAACAGTACTCTAAGATACCAAAACACACATACATAAACAGAATAATGGGCCATGTTCATGAACAGGAAACCTTAACTTGTGAAAATAACACAACTTAGGCAATCTATAATTGTAATGCAGTTCTGATATTTTGTCCTGCACTGACTCTATGAGTCTTAATTGACTCAACAGCAGTGAGCTGGGTGTTGGGATGGGGGTGGTGGGAATCCCTATCACTGCACCTGAGATGGACCTCAGGGAAAAAGGACAAGCGCAATGAGCCATATGTTCAAGTGGATGACATCTAGACTTTTGTCTCTGAATCCCTAAGACACTCTCCTCTGGAAATTCCAACAGAACAAGGACTCACTTGTGTTTCAGGATTTCTGGATGTGAATTAGCTACATTTTAGAGAAGATACTAGAATGGATCGATATATATATATATATATATATATATATATATATATATATATATATATATATATATATATATATACCTGATGATTACACAACAGAATATGTATCACTAATCCAAGGTAGGCAGATGAACCACCTCAAGAGATGATTTCATAAATATTGTCCCTTTGTAAATTAATGAAGTGGAACTTGAGGAAACTGTGTTGCATGACTGTTCTAGATGCACAGTGAAGAAGAGTCAGTATGAAACCCAATGAAAACCTAAAAATATCAACATATGCAATATTATCCAGTCATTCTGAGATAAAATGAGTATATAAACATACACTTGTGATCATTCCCTGGAATGAAAATATTGGACATCAATTTGATGGCTTGGAGAATATTTGGAATTCACAGAATTTCTTACTGCATTAATATGTTCACAAGGAATCTTGGTGGCATAGTGGTTATGCCTTGGGCTGAGTTTGCATGCCATTAGTTTGCAACAACCAGACATTCTATGGGAAAAAAGACAAGGGGATCTACAGCCTTAAATATTGGAAATCCACACTGGCATGACTATAAATTGGCATGGACTCGATGGCAGTGAGTTCCGTTTTTTTCCTTCAATATTTCTAACTTTGACAACAAACAGCACTAGTTAGTACCCTGAGTTTTAAACTAAGATCTCATAAATATTTATTACTGTGAAGTCTGCCTTTGGATAGACGGTGAAAGAGAGACAAAGCCCATTCCAATGAAAAGAAGGCATGTTTAGATGCATAAGGGTTCCCCAGAGTCACTGTGCTTGGTGGTCCCAAGGGAGGTGCTGGCAGGTGGGGAAACCGCAGCTTCTGAGAGGAAAGCCTCACTGACTTCTCTCTCTTGCATTTGCTGAAATAGTGGCCTGCTGCAAGGAGGTTTGTGTCTGGGCTCACACTGACTTCCCCTCACTGTGTCTCTAGCACAGTGATACATGGCTGTGTCCTCAGGATTCACAGAGCTCAGTTTTAAATAAACTTGACTCTTGGAGGTGTCCTTGGTGATGCTGACTCAGGACTGGAGAGATGGATTATAGTGTGTGTTCCCACTAGCCCATAAATCACCAACCCACTCCAGTCCCTTTCCTCGGGCCTGGCGAATTCAGTGCATATCATAGCTGGTTAAAGAGAATCCAGAGACAGCACAGGTGAGGGACAGGGTCTGTGAGTGCTTCACCAGTCCTGAGCCTGACTCTTGTAGCTTCACTTGGGCAAGGACACCTGGGGATAAAGAGAAAAACAGTGAATCATGTGCTCAGATGCTGCATCCCCAGATTTCATGTATGAATCCCTGAAGCGCTCTCCTCCCAGAGTTGCCACCCGAAAGAGGAAAACCCACACACAATTCATGTTCATGTGGATAAGATTTGTGTCACCCAGAAAATGCTCTCCAGGGTGAGAAGGAATATGAATTTAAGTACATGCATGCTGTGGTTTCATTTGGGTTCTTACTGGGTATTTGCATGTGGGAGGTGCATTTGTATGTAAAGGTGGAAAGGGCTGAAGGGAAGCCCCTGGCTCTGGGACTGACAGTAGTAATGTGATGCTGGTGGAGTCCTTGGGAGAACACAGTCATCTTTCCAAGATCTTCATTCTACCAACCATACAAACATCTGTTCATACTTAACATTTAATAGAGCTTTATATCCATTATCACCAGAGGTACCCAGGTGATCTGGTGAAATTATAGAG
The DNA here is from genome assembly GCF_050624435.1 of Tenrec ecaudatus. Lineage (NCBI taxonomy): Eukaryota > Metazoa > Chordata > Mammalia > Afrosoricida > Tenrecidae > Tenrec > Tenrec ecaudatus. The sequence continues at coordinate 69,606,098 of NC_134546.1, read as the reverse complement.
AATCTCTTTCCTCACCATGTGATGGAATCAGGACCAGGCTTTCCTGAATCTTTTCATATATCTGAACACAAAGGGAAACATGTGTCTGTCTTCCCTAAAGCTCCTTCCCCAAGGACATTGCAGAGTATTTAGAAAGAAGTAAAATATACTTAAACATTAGCTTCTAGATTTAGAGTTGGAATAAAAAAGGTTTACTAACAGCAGGGTTATTTGGTTATTCATGAAGTTCAAAGCAACCACAGAATAAGAAGCTCATTTTTCCTCCCATGAATTAGTCTTCAGGGTGGTGTTGGGTCAATGTATTCTGAGAGCCCCCTGCTGACAGAATCCCATCACACACAGGAGAGGTGTTTCCTGGGTTTACACTGTCTTACAACTTCTGTGGATGAAAAAGCAACAATTGCTCTGGTCATAAGCATTCAGACTATTGTCAGGAGTGTTACCTGGAGTCATCTCATCAGGTTTCCTGCCATGGGCAGTTGAGCTACCATAGTGGTCAGCACAGCAGTTCTATCTGACCAGGCACTGCAGTCCTTACCCAGGCTCCTGTCTCACTTCTTTCTGCACTTGGTCCAAGAGTTCATGGGTTTTTAGCACCCCTGCAAGCCAACTTTTCCCTTGAGGTTAGTTTTATGGCTGGACTCCCAGTGACTCTCACTGTGCAAATCTTTAGAGGAAGAGAGTGTTATAAGTTGAAAACACTCTGATTTGATTATAGTAGAAGTATGGTCTGTAGATATTGATATTGGGATATATGCCATAATACAATACAGGTTAAGGAAATCTGCCTGAAAGACAGTGAAGGTATTGAACAGAGTTTATGCTTCATTCTTTCCACAGGAAGAGTAAACATCGTTAAGGCAGATTTGAAGTAAGAAATTTAGTTATTTATTCCATGCTATCAAAGACAGTGGCAAGCCAAAATTCTTTTTTTTTTTGGCCTTCTCTTATGTGTGATAGGAAAATTTTCAGATGTTGATAAATGTTGAACACATTCAAAATCTAATGCCACTGAATTATGCATGAGAAGAATGTTAAAAATATGATTTTGTTGCATATATATTGACCATGAGTAAAATTAGTTAAAACATGACATACAGGGTTTTTTTCACCCATAATCAGAAATTACAGAAAGTCTTGCTGGTACAACGACATTTCAGAAAACTAGCTAAAATATTGAACTGGAAAAGAGATTATGATATAAGCCAGAAATTTGAATTGACAAAATTTTTTAGCAAATGTAAGAGTCTTTATGTAATATTTAATTAATTTATTTTTCCTCCAAAACCATCTTATTGGGAGTTAATACAGATATCAGATCATTTCACAGTTCAAACCGATTAGGCAGTATTGTATGACTGCTACCACAGTCAGTTTGGAAACATCATTTTCATTGAACTCCTTGCTATCAGCTTCCTTGACCCCACCTCCACCCACCACTGTATCCCCCAGAAGCCCTTCTTCTACTTGCTATCTCTATATGTTCATCAATTTTGAGTTTCATCTACTGTAAAACATAAAAACATTTTGGTGGTGGACCCTCAATGGGATGGAGACCGCCATCCTGTGCAGCCACCCCACCCCCACCCTGACATGCCTGCCTGCCAGCACTTCCTCCTCAGATCTGCATCACACACATTGGGAAGCCCAGAAAGAGACCCAAGAAGTTAGAATGGCTGTTTCCCTGGACACAACCTCGACATAGTGACAATTGGGGGCGAGGAGAGATGGGTAGGGAAAACGGAGAAGGATAGACTGACGGAAAGGGAAGGATATATTAAAATATAAATCTATTTTTAGTCTGGAAAGACTTTGTTTTAATGAAAGGTGCTCTATCCCTTTTGAGTCTATTTTAAACTCATCTAGTGGAAGAACTCCAAGTGTGTTCCAGCGACAGTGAGTTTTTCCAATGTGAAAATGAACTCAGCAAACTCATCTCATGCAGAGGGCTCTCGGCCTCTCCCACCCTGAGGGCCCTGGGAGGGCCTGGGGGCGGGCCAGGCACACCAACCCACCCTGTATAGCTCACTTGTCATCTCCAAGTGAGGAGGGGTGGGGGAGGGGAGTGGGAAAGGTCCATGTTTTCAAGAGTGGGGGAGTGATGTTTAAACACAAATACATTTTTTCATCTCCGGAAACACTAAAAAAAAAAAAAAAAAGGAATCAAGTATGTTTCGCCAGAGAACGAAATACATCTGAGATAAACCGGGATAGGAATCAGAAATTGAGGAAGCAGGTTGTCCATGTGCAGTCTGCAGCCCTTCCCTGGGGTCCATGGCAGACCCAGGTGGGCTTAGGACGGAATGTGTCAGTCCGGCTACTGGTCATCATGGCTGACGACTCTCCCAAGGCTTCTTGATCCAAACACACCCTTTGGGTGGGGTGTCCTACAACACACCCTATGCCTTCTGCTGAACACTTGCTAACAGATTGTTATGCACATTCCATGAAATATACCAAACAACAAGAAGACCAACTCCCTGCCTTCCGGCAGATTTCAGCTCACAGCACAACCTCTTTCTTTATCTTTGTTGGTGAGGAGGGAGCACTGTTCTTCAACTGCAGTACAGACAAGAGATGCCTGCACTGGCCGCAGCATGAGACCACCGTCTGTGGAGACTGGTATCCCTTCCTGATGATGAGCCGGCTCTGTCTCTTCCCTGTGTGAGCAAACAGCAGCTGCATCCAATGCCTGTGTGTAAGCTGTGCTTTTGCTGGTGATCCTGGACATTGGTGTAAGAGACAGTGGCTTTTATGGTGCCTATAGAGTATACAAGAAGGGGAGTAATACAACTGGAAAAGAGAATAAATAAACTTTTATTCATCTACCTTTTTATTTAAAGCAAAACCTGTAAAATATTTATAAATAAAACCATTAATATGTTAATAAGGACATTTAAAATAAATTCCTAAATGATGTCACAGAAAAAGCACATAATTAAAATAAAAACATGTAGGAAATTCTATGGAGACCAGGATAATGGGCAAAAACAGAACAATTCCTGACTGTAATGTTAACTCTGATTAAACAAAACTAATGCACAGAAAACAAACTAATGTATATAAGCAACCAAAATAAGAAAAAAATAGAGAAAATCCATTACCATAACCCATGCACAGCAAGTGAATTTCGACTCATAGTCTCCCTGTAGGAGCGAGTAGAACTGTTCTTTAGGGCTTCAGACACTATTTTTTTAAATATAATTATTTTCTTTTAAATTATTTTATTGGGAGTTTGTAAAACTTTTTTTTAAAACATTTTATTAGGGGCTCATACAACTCTTATCACTAGACACTTTTTTATGACTGAGGAAATGACTAATTTTATTATGAAATATTAAATAACATTATATCAATGTCAGATTTCTTTATGTGCATCATTATTTTTCAAAGTAATTTTATAAGTACTCAAAATAAAAAATATTTTAAAACATTTGATCAGCAACTACAATCCTTTAACTTTTTATTTTAATTCAAACCATTTATTAAGACATTTTATCATCCAGGAATGATGCCATTCAGTTTCAAAACATTTTCTTCCTTCTTGAAACCCTTTCTATCAGCTTCCCTTTACCCTCAGTTCCCCTGCTGTAGCCCCAGAACCCTTATTCTAGTTATTGTCTCTGTAGATTCACCCAGCTTGGGTTTCATAAATTTATAAAAAACATAGTCAAAATCATAATGGGGAGTCAAAAAGGCTAACAACAATAACAAAATAAAACAGAGATAAACCCCTAGAGGCAAAAACAAATTAACAAACAAAAACCTACCTAAAATATTAAAACCCAGGTTAATCAGAAAGTATATAAAAAGGCAAATCAAATGACAAGGTTTTAACCATTCAAGTCAGATTTATTTTAATCTACTATGGTCATCTCTCTACTACTCTGTCTAATCACCAGGTTATTCTGATCCCTCAGTTTGGAGGGGTCCTCAAACTTTTTAAACAGGGGGCCACTTCACTGTTCCTCAGACCCGTTGGAGGGCCGGACTAAATAAAAACTATGAACAAATTCCTATGCACACTGCACACATCTTATTTTGAAGTAAAAAACAAACAAAGAAAAAACAAATGAGACAAAACACCTGAAGGCCAGATAAATGTCCTTGGTGGGCCGCATGTGGCCCATGGGCCATAGTTTAAAGACATCTGGGAGGGTAACCACAGGAGACCACTTTCTTGTTCTGATCCTGAAAGTGTGTATTGAGCTACCACTCTCAGCCCCGGTCTTCTGCACGTCAGAATCTCCCAACTTGATTTCTGATACTATTCCCTCCTTTGGATTTGGACTTCATAATTTACAATCATGGCAAATATTTTTAGAGCCTCAACTTTCTCCCTTGGTGTGATGATGGTTTTGAACTGCTGATCTTGCCACCAGGGAGTGTGGATTTGTTTATAATTTTCATTTTGAATATAGTAGTTATTACTTTTTGCACTTTCTTTTCCTGATTGTTCAATAGCTGTACAGCTAAACTTACGGAATAGTATATGTATTGAACTTTAAATATTAAATAATGTTAACACTTTCTTAATATAAAAAGGTTATATATTATTTTTGGTAATTACACTTGGCTAACCAGAATTAATCTCAGTTTTCTCCACCTCTCAACCAGAGATGTAGTAAAGTGCTTTTGAGTCAGTTTTACTCACAATGGTTCTGTGTACAACAAAACTAATACATACACTGCCATGCCCTGAACCATCCTCACTTGCTCCTAAGTTTGAGACCATTTTTGCAGCCACTCTGTCTGTGAATCTAACTGAGCATTTTCCTCTATTTTGATGACACTCTACCAAAGAAGTTTGTGGTAGTTACATAATCTCCTGTTAACTTGAGGCTATTAAGAAAGAAGGGGTGGAGTTTAGCCAGTCAATCAGGTTGCTGCTTGATGACCTCATTTGGAGTTGCAGTAGAAATGAATAGCTCACTGGAGACCAGACCCACTCTCTCTCTATTTCACATTCCTGTTGACCAGCCACATGGGGGCACACTGCTGGCAGCCAGAACCCTGGCGTTGCATCTACTGCCATTGGACCCACAGGACTTTCCATGCACTGGCCTGTGATCTTCCCACATTCTCATCATTGTATCTGCTACATTGACTAATATCAAACTCATCAACTTGATCTGGACTGAGCTGGGGTGTTTTATTGATGCATAATTACTTCTTGATATAAAGTTATCTTACCTACATTTGTGTGTCAATGAATTTGTTTCTCTAGTCAACCCAGTCTAACACAAGGACAGTCTTTCTAGGAACAGGTTCCCCAATAGCATGTTCATAGAATATGAGAAATCCCACTGTTATCAGTTATAAAGAACATTCTGAGATATTAGTCTGCAATTTCTTCCTCTTGTGACACATGCACTTTTTCTTTTTTAATAAAAGTTGTCCTACTAACGGGTGTTCCCTTCATTGTGACTCCACTAAATGACCTTTCAAATGACTCCGCCCACCAGGCAGGTCATTCCAGTTCACCTGTTCCCAGTGTCAGGGGTCTCCCTATGCCTGAAACCCTTGTTTCTGCTTCAAAGGAGCCAATGGGTAGCAAGAATCACTAAGGACTTGTCACAAGTGTAGCTCCAGAGGTCACCACAATTATTTTCTTAGACCTGGAGATCATTAGTCCATCAGTAACCACAGTGCACAGGGAGAAATGCAGAGAGACCCCCTGAGGCCCGACACTGGTCTGTAATAGAGCAATGAGCTTAGGGCATTTAAAGTCATGCATTGCACTCTTGAATCTGTACATGCTTGTATTTCGTTGTCAAAAGATTTTGAGTAACAGATAGTGTGAGGATGACCATCTGTTTCTAACAAGGGAAAATGGGTCATATAGGATGATAATGAAGGAACAAGTCAGTATTAATATTTCTACTGCAAGCAGAGAACACTACTTCCTCCTTTCAAGTTTTCAGGAAGGAGAAAATTTAGAGAAAAAGACAAAACTGCCCCAGGGGATACTGAGAGCTAAGTGAGAAAGCTCTAATTCCAACAGGAAACCCTAACCCTCCCTGCCATCCATCTGTGCCTGTATAGGGCCAGGTGTCTGTGTTCAGTGGGTTCTGCATGCCCTCTGCTGCCCAATGTCTTCCCTTCAGGGGAGGTTTGTGTCTGGACTCACACTGACTTCCCCTCGCTGCTCTTCTTGCACAGTAATACATGGCCGTGTCCTCAGCAGTCACGGAGCTCAGCTGCATGCAGAACTGATTCTTTGATGTGTCTCTGGTGATGAAGATTCGACTTTGGAAAGATGGGTTATAGTATGTATCACCATTATACTATATGTTTCCCATCCACTGCAGCCCCTTCCCCGACATCTGGCGGATCCAGTTCCAGCTGTAACTACTGGTGATGGAGTAACCAGAGACAGTGCAGGTGAGGGACAACTTCTGGGATGGCTTTACCAGTCCTGGACCTGACTCCTGAAGCTGCACTTCAGACAGGATCCCTGCAAACAAAAACAGATTATCTTTGTCAGTCACTTGAGGACACAACCATCCCCACAGACCCAAGTGGGATATATGAATCTCTCACCTTGGGGAACTGTCACCAGGCACAGGAGAACACACAGCAATAGCATCTTTAGGCCACAGCTGTGCTTTCCCAAGAGACCCACAGCCCTGCCTGAAGAGGATTGACAGCTTTCCCAGCCCAAGGGTGAAATTTTACCCAAATACCTGAAGAATGATTTGCATGCCGGAGCCCTGTCCTTATAAACATACATTGATAGAGAATAGACTCTCCACTTCCTTCTGAGAGCATTGTAGGGTAACTGCTTGTTTAAACTCATATGCACGTTAGTCTACAGTGAGTGAACACTTGTCCTAAGGTGTGTGGGAAAGATCAAAGGAAAGGCCAGGATTTCTGAGCTCAGTGTTCTCTCTCTCCAGCCCCTGATGGTCTCTGCCCTGCTTTGGGCTCTTGTATGTCCTGTGTCCCAGAGAATGGACAGGATAAAGCGCCAGGATATCTTCACTGCCCCACACTCTCCAAAACCCCTTTTCATCTCTTCACAGTGGCACGTCCTTATCAACCTCCCCAACATCTTCAGGAGTTTCGTCAGGCCACTGTCATCACTAACTCCAGCACGCCTACAAATAACACAAACACCTCATCCCAGCTCCTGATAGCTGAGGGCAGTCTCAATATAAATAAAGAGAGTCAATTGTCGTAGAGTCTCAGGGAGGACATTCCAACTAGAGAATTGGGGTCCCAGAAAATACCAGTTTCAGCTCTGCAGTGATGTGAGACTGTGAGAGGAGAGTCCCTTGGTTTTCCAGAACACATCCAAAATTAGGGACAAATCGGTCAGGAGTGGTGAGCTCAAATAGAAAGATACACAGAGCAGTGAGTGGAAAGTCCACAGTTAGCAGGGGGGCAGAATAAGAATAACGGTATTTAAGGTTTTGAACAAAAACACGTGCTTGAGACCTAACAGGCACTCTGGGTTAAAATAAAGCCGCTGCAGGCAACTAAACTTCAAAATTTAGGGGATGACCACAGACACTGTTTTAAATGTCACTTTCCCAGGGACTCTGGTGCATGTAAAATGGGAGCATTTCCAACCAAAGTCAGCCTCTCCATTTGTACCCTGGGCACAGCCCCCTGCTAACTGCTCAGGGATGTGATCCTTGCGTTTATTCCCGACTCAAGCAAAATTGTTCATCTTACTGACTGTGGAATCAGTGGAACTGTCTCTAAACCTGCAATTTGCAAAGCCATTCCCCCATTCAGATTCCTTCCTCATTTCTCTCCCTCATAACAAAGATTACTTTCCCCAGATTAAGGTGGGCCACACTCATTTTCTGATCAGTTATAAACTCTTTAAATTTCTAAACTAATATACATTTCAACAGTGTGGAAATCCAAGCACAAGGTTGAATTCTTTGGCACAGGATTTTCAGAGGGGAATCAGCCACTGCTTTGCAACAATGAATTCTAGACATAATGAAAATCCACAGATGCACTGGACACTAATGTTGATCATCTGGAGATAGTCGAGTTATGTTAGAGTGACACCGCATAATTTTATTATCATTTCAGCAAACTCCCATCTCATAGCATCTGGCTTGCTTGTTAGCTGAGCAGTTTAAGTTGCACACTGTGATGTAGCTGCACACTAGTCCAAGTCGCTCTCCTGTCTGAATGTGACCGTCACGGTCATCTCAGTTCATTTCATGACCATGGTTGGTCTGGCACTTCCTCTGTGTCATATAATGCCATTATCTGTCTGCACATAACTTCCTATCAGTTCTACTAAACTTACACTGAATGAGCTCATGAGTACTCTCTAAACTATCAAGGAACATTTTGGACTCTAACCTCTGATGTACTGGGTTTGTTTATCAGTGTGCCAACCATGGTGTTAGATTTGGTCAGGCTTTTAATTAAGATGCACTAAGTACTTCAATATTATCAAATGTGGAAATTATAGAAAATATTACTCCAACAAAAATACAATTCAATTTGCTCCAGTTTTGTTCTGTTAAACAAGCACAAAACTTTGCAGCTTATTATTTCAACTATCCTGTTTTTGTTTTTCTGACTCTGATTAAGGGATGGCATGGAGTCTAAGGTTCCATTACAGACCTTACCCAGGGCCTGATTGAAAATCTCAACACACCGATGGAGCCTCTTTTTCCAAGATGACTTTGTCTTAAGTCTGGCAAACTATCTTGGCTGTAAGCTAGGAATGCATTCAGGGCTGAGGAGCAGGACCTTGTTCCAGCATCTGGATCTATTGGCCTGAGCTATCTCCCTTGGACTGAGCTTTCTTTGATCATGGTGCCTGCGTGTCTCCTGAAAGTCATGAGATAAATAAAGCAAAGTTGTATTAAAATGTATTGATTTTTATTGATATTTAAATAAAAATTATTTAAAAATATTTAAATCAATATGGTATATAAGATTATAAATATTTGGGGGGACTATTCAATCAACCCCACAAGGAAACTGTGAGACCAGAGGTTTACTAGAGAAAAAGCACCTCTGCTTGCTTCAAACCCAGGAGCCCACTACTCCAGGGGCCCCAATCATGGCCTGTAAAACCCATCACCTCTTCTGTCCTGACTCCCATAGTGTTGCTATAGGTCAGAGCCAACTCGATGGCACCTGGCACCTAACCACTACATAGGTGGATTGTGAGACATCCTAAGAATCTTCCTTGTATAAATATGACACTTAATAGAGGCCATTGTCCCTCGGTGATCACCAGGGGCTGGGGGAAAGGGAGACAATGATTGAGGTTGAGCTAGAAAAGGAATGGCTCAGCTTAGGGTCCCTGAGTTTCTCTCCAACCGTGGAGGAATCCTGGGCAACAGGAGTGGTGATTGAACAGCATGAAGAAACGCCATCCCTGTCACTGAGCCATGTGTTTGTAAGTCTAGAAGTATGGATATAAAATTAAAGACATCTTTGAGTAAGGAAAATACAAAACTGTGACTTTCTCCATTAGCACATCCTCAGAGATGATGTCCTAAACAGTTGGCCAACATCTCTCTTCCCTTCCCTGAAAAAATACAGTGATTTTGGCACCCTGGAAGGACTCAGATTGTGTTGCCTTCCGCTGTTCTTTGAGTCCTGAAACAAATAGAGTCCGAAGTGATGAGATCAGGACTGCAGGGTCGATGCAGTAAGGTTTACCTGTGGAATTCTCTAGGGAAGGTCCTTGCTACATTGACAGGATGAGCAAGTGCATTTTCAGGATGAGAAAAGAAAAGAGGACAGGAAGAATTCATGACTTTCCTCAATGCAAACATTCCTGGCCTTCTTTTTCACCTACATATTTTAAATTTATTTAAAGAGAATTTATAATTAACATGCCTGATCATTCTAGGTTTTTCAAAACTCTTCAGAAAAAATTCATCAATCCTAATGTTTTGAAATACTAATACTAATACTACTACTAATAATACATGCTCCCTATAAGCTTCTAAGCTGACTTCTCAGACTTGAATTGAACTGGACCAGTACATCACCTAGAGAGTCCCTGTGCTGGTTAGGTTTCATGTCAACTTACTTGGTGGATGTGATCTAACATAGGGTGTTCAATTCCATGATGGAATCTTTTGTGAAGCAGCCAAACAGTTGTGGAGAGAACAGACCTTTCATCTGATCACAAGGTTGATATAATTAAGGGAGGCTTCATGGGGGTGTTGCCTATCTCAGTATAAATTATCAGTGTGTAGAAACATGGGGCCCCTACTCTCAAAAGCAATTACCATCTCAGGAAGTCACATGCGGCAGTTCTGTGTCTTATGGGATTTCTATGAGTCAGTATTGACTCAGTTTGGATTCTTCATTTGAGAAGATAGCTCATTTTTTCTGGACATTGATGTTGCATTTGTTTTGCCTATCTACAACTAATCCCAGAAGATGTCCGAGTACTGCTGACCTTGGGATTATTTCGCTGACCTCAGATTCATTCATATCTGCATCCCCCAGCATGGGATCTTCCTACATTATCTTACTGCTGTGTGCTCATCACCTGAGAACGAGATTCCTCGTTTCTCTGTCATGGTCAGACCCGGATAAAGTAAACCAGTCATGACGTGTGCATAAAAGAACCAAGCCCTGCATAAGATTGTCCAACCTCCTGCCCAAATAGACAGACAGGAGGTCTGTCTGTTCTTTATCATCTTTTACCTCCCGCTCAGAGCAGGTATGCAGCACCTTCACTGGGGCTTTTCTGGGCCCTGGCCCGTATTATGTGTTGGGGCCTTACCAGGACCATGGCCCTGCCCCTGCCCAGATTCTCCATGATTTCCTTGCTATTTTGACATGTAAAGACGGCTGCCATGGCCCAGTCTGGTCCTTTGCCAGGCACCCCCTGGAAATTATAGGTGGGACTTTGTCCGTTCAAAAATGCTGGGATCCTGCTGGGCGGGCTCCGTTCATTTTGAGTGAACCTGTTTTGAAGGAGTTGCTCCAATTGCTTTTGGAGCTCAGTTCTACTCAGAGCCTCCCAGGAAAAATGGACTCTGATTTGGGGGCCCGTTCCTGAGGCCTTTTGGCCACAGAAGGTGATGTCCCATTTGGGAGTTCATTGTGAGATATTTCTAGGGCCTCCATCTTTGCTGTGGAAGGCAGGGGTGGGACTGGGAAAGAGGATTGGAGGTGGACCGTGGTGAGGCCTGGAGCCAGAGCTAGTGCATGATGGTGCAGAATGTTGAGTTTGGATGTCAGAGAAGGGGTGAGGGCTGGGGCTCTGAAAGCGATGAGGATTCTGGAACTGAGAAGACATTAGACCTTCCATTGATGGAAACAGGATGGCTCTGCTGGGGAATAGCTCCCAGAGCCAAGGCAGGAGCCATCAAACAGCTGGTGACATCACTGGTGTAAATATTCAGACACTTCAGGACATCTATGGTAAATAAAGAGTTATATCCTGGTTCTGGGGAAGAGCTTGGGCCACTGCCTGGCTGCATCACACCTTGCTGATGATGGGTTTCAGCAGGTGCGCTTTCCCACACAGAACCAGAGAGTTCTCTACACTCCAGCAGATGGAAGCTGCCCTTTGAAGCAGCTTTCCCAGTTGGATGTAGGAGACAGAGGGACAAGCTGCAGGCCCAGCAGAGAGCTAGAAGAGCGAGAGCGCCAGGAGGGGTGCATCTACAGTGCAGGCCCTCACTTCTGCCTTCACCCCGAGTTAACCCTCCCCTCCCCACCCTGTCATTAACCCCTTCCCACACTCTCACCTCACCCTTTCATTTCTCACTACCCAAGCCCCCTCCACACACTGACAGCCCATTCCTATACCTCACACCCTGAGTTCCTCCCCCATCCACAAAATGCCACCATTGAGCACTCAGCTGAGACTCTGAGGTGATCCATTGTTTTCCACAACCTTACTTTTCCCTTCCACACCCCAAACATCGACATCACTGAGCTCGTGCTCCCCCACCCCCAAGGCTTCCATCACATTCCCTAACTGAAGGTCACTCCAACTCAGCCCTTGCTGCCCTGTGGCCCTGCAGTGACTCAGAGCCCCTGGTTTGAGGACAGGCACAGAAGAGAAGGGGTGGTGTTTCTCACAGTGACAGAAAGTCAGAGCGTCACCTTTCCTCATCCAGTTCACTCTGGCCACTTTTTAAAGCTGGAATCAGGAGGGCAGGTTAAGGTGATTGCAGTCAAAGTGCCCAGGGACCTGACAGGACACTGGCTGGGTGTCTCTAGGGATTCTGTTGGAAGTTAGACTGACGGCTCAAGCTTTTAGTCTACAGTCACTGGATCACGGACCCTCTTACCCAGCCTCGTGTGTGTGAGGGTTTTTTTTAACAAAGTGCTTCTAGTCCATTGCCCTCTGCTCCATCTCAGTGAAGATTCAAGCCTTGGAAAAGTTAAGCAGACTGTCCTATTTGGCCCTGGCTGTTCCACCTCCAAATTCTCCAGTTACCCAGGAACTACATCGCACACCGGCTCCTACTGAGCACCACCCCGCAGATTTCTTGGGGCTTCATCCCACTGAAGGTATATCAGGGGGTGTGAGAAGTATCTGGGCTTTGAGCTCCTCCTCGGAGCTGTTTCACTCATGAGAATGTGACCAGCAACTGGCACCCTCCTAAACTCAGTACCAATCCTAGTTCACAGGATGATTGGAGGATTAACGCTTTGGATCCTCATCGAAAGGGAACCATCTTCCCTTTCACAGGGTAACTTTTCTTCCTCTTGCTTTTCCATGCCTCCACTTGAGGCTGATAGACAAGAAAAGAATGAGGGACTGGATTCCAACTCCCTGACTGCCTATTATGACAAGTTTCAGACATTTACTACTTATGAATATCATGACTGTCTGCATTTATTTCATGGTGTCCTTTGTTTTCCCTCTTGTGTTCATTTTACTCTTATTCTTACTGCCATTGAGTTGCTGACACTGGGTTGATTCTCACTCACAGTGACCCCCTTGGACAGGTACAAATGACTGTTTCCAAGACTGTAAGAGTTTATGGGATTAGAAAATCTGCTCTTCCCTCATAGTGCACACAGGCGATTTTGAACTGCTGACCTTGAGCAGCTGAAGCTGACTGTCTCATAACCACTATGCCACCAGACTCCTGTATCTGGCTCACAGGAGATGAAATCGTATTGTTTTCCTTCTTCAAAGAACTCATTTGAGGATGTTTCTCATGAGATCTAGCCAGATTCCTTCTGCTCATGAAAGTCATAGACTTAGATCTCCAGATTCCTCTGTGCTCCATCTGGTAGGATTTCATTTTAGAGGCCGGAGTTGGCCTTCAACTTCTGAGCAGACTTTTGGGTATGCAACAACATGCTCCAGATTAGCACTACCAAAACGGGAGGACATCACTTTGAGATCCCTGCCTTGGGAAGGCTAAGGGTGAGCCCGTGTGAAGGCTCTGTCTACCCACAGGGATCTCAAATTCCGGGAATCCAGTCCTCAGCCACTGAGTCACTTTGCTTGGGTATTTTCCCCCTGGAGCCCTTTCCTGTCTGAGGTCTACAGATAAAAATCCCTGTGCTCACTCTCTCCACTTGGCCTGCATTCTTCTAAGTACGGATGCTCTATACTTTCCTAAGATTTCTCTTCTCAGAGCCTATGTGCTTGATTTAGAAATAGGAACAGAAAAAGAAAATCCATTTCTCACGTAATTGGACAGTTTCTTGTTTTCTTGTGGTGGAGTAACAGGAAGGTAGGAGAGAAACGGGAAGAAAACCCTCACTCCACCCCCAGCGGCCAAGATGCTTGCAGGGCTCCTGTCAATGCAGCTCAGTTCAGTAATGAGGACCGATGCTTTTCAGCACACAGAGGGAATTCCCCATGTTCTGACTCACACTGTTGCTCTCAGGCCACTGAGCACTCAGAGGACACACTGACCTTTAAATCCAGGCCTGCATCACAGAGCAGTAGCCTCACCACAAAGGGCTCCTGAGAGGAGAGGGGACGGACAGCAAAAAGAAGCTGACCCACAGCCCTCCAGCCCACCATCCAGTTCAGTATATCTCTCCGTCCTTTTCACTTGCCCTTTATTTGGGCAACTCCACCTTCTCTTCCCGCTCTTTTTGTCATAGCACACCATCAGTACAAGGTTGGGTTCATGTCACCTGTCTCCCACATACAAAGCAATTTCAAAAAGGTCACAGGAAAATGGAATGAAAGAGAGTGGACTTTTCCTAGGAACTTCCTGGGGACAAATATTCTCCGGTCCCTGGTCTCCTTATACTTCAGAGCTATACTCTAAATCACCCCTAATTTCAAAGCTGTGTAGGTCTGAAATTCTTCCAGGAATCTTGACGATTTCAAGAACTTGTTTTGAGGTGAGTCTCTGGAAATGGAGAGTTGACTCTTCAGAGACAGTGTGGTAGGTGCTTTCCTCGTGTCATATTGCTTACAATCACTGCAGCCTTTATCTTCGGGGGCTGGAGGATGCAATGCCAGAAGTCACCACTGGTAGTGATGGAGAGCCCAGAAACAGAGCACGGGAGGGACAGGGCCTGTGAAGGTTCAGCTCTGGGCCAAACTCCTGCAGCATCAGCTCAGACAGGACCCCTACAGAAAAGACCACACGAGCCAATCTCCCTCATCCCTCCCTCATTCCTTGTGGCTCCTGGATCTCTAGAGAAGCTCCCCCAAGGGAGCTGCCAGATGGCAGAGGAATAACCACAGATTCTGCATGCCATCTTTACCTTGAAGAAGGCCGCACACGGCAGGCTTGGCATAGGGTTTCTAGTGATAGCCTGCGGGAGGTTTGCATGTGGAGCCCAAGGAAGGATATAAGAGGCTGAGCCAGATGTCACATCGCTAGGTCTTCTTGATATGCTGTGGGTTGAGCAACTGCCAAGCTTGACCTGAGTTGTACTCTCTCTAAGGATGTCCACAATCCTCTGACCTATGACTGTGCAGACCCTGCTCGCCGTGACATGTTGGGGTATTCAGAAGAGATTCTGCAGGAAATAGAGCCATGTCCGCACAGTGGGAGTCACCAACATCTCCGTAGAATGCCTTGGCCAGTGCTTGGACTGGGAGGATGTGACAGGATCCTCTAGTGGAGGCACAAGGTAGAAGAAGTGAGGCTGTGTCACAGCTCAAGAGAGACTAGATAGCCAGGTCCTTGAGTGACCGCCATGCTTATTCTGTTTTGGAGAATGCACTTGTCTATAACACCCTTGTAGATAAATTCATTGCGAGAGTGAATTTCTTTCTTTGTTTTCCCATGAATACTCAGTTATTGAAATGATGATTTCACTCAGAGTTAAATTTAGTATACCTATTTTGGTGAAATTAAATATAATTTATCTCTGAAGATAATTCTTAACCGTTTTAAACTGCCTAATATTTTAATACTCAGTCGTTTGAGTGATTTTATATTAAAATAATGCACCGTTGGTGTTAGCACATGCAATTTCTCCAGTTGATTGAGTCATTAATGGCTTTATTGTGAGAGAGGCTATCTCTCTTTGGTTTTATGCTTTTTCGTTTACAAAGACAGTCTATGTGAGTTTTTCCCAATAAGTTTTAATGTATAAATCAAGGTTATTTTCTTTGCACTTGTTTGCAACTTTCATGTACTATTTTTGACACAAGGATCTCTCTGGTTGCAATTAAAAAAATGCAATATTAAAAATCCTTTAGATCCGGTGCCTTAAATTTGAATGTCTAGTCTCCAGAAGTATGAGAAAACACATTTATATCTTTAAAAATGAACTATTTGTTGCAAAAGGCTTAAGTGGAGAACAAACGCTTTGAAAATGATTAGGGCAAAGAATGTACAGATGTGCTTTATACAATTGATGTATGTATATTTATGGATTGTGATAAGAGTTGTATGAGCCCCTAATAAAATGTAAAAAAAAAGAACTGTTTGTGGTGTTATATTACAGAGAGATGCTTTGGTCAACTAATAAGTTGTGCATTGGGCTACTAAATAAGAGGTCATTAGTTTTAATTCACCAGCTGCATAACTCGAGTAAAAGGAAGCTTTCTTCTCACATACAAATTGACAGTCTTGGAAGCCCACAGAGGTAGTTCTGCATAGTCCTTTAGGGTCACTGTGAGTCAGAATAGACTCGAGAGCAAAGACAGAAGGTTTTTTGGTAGTTGTTGTCAGCATGCAAGGACTAAGGCAGAGTATATGGGGGGAAGTCAATTTACTTTAAAAAAGGCAAACTTATCACATTAAATGGCAGGACATCATTATTTTCCTTCATCATGATACCAGCTATTTAAAAGTCATCTGCAAGGAATGGATGGTTGGCCACACATTACACGATCGGTGCCGAGTAAGCAGGCAGTAAAAACTGTGACCTTGGGAACCAAACAGGACTGCCCCAACCCCACACCCAGTTCTGCACACTTTCCACTTTGATGAGACATGATTTATCACCTCTGTGTGATTCATTTTAGTGCCATGTATTTTTGGTTTATTTTTTGTAGCAAATTTCTTCATTACACAGGTACCAGCTTTCACAGATTTTACTGGGAAGTATTAATTTTTTAATGAAGAAAATGGAATTATTATGAAATTTTTCATAGAATTCTCTGTGGATATCGTGCTGAGGATTTGGAACAAAGTCAACTAATTCCATATCTGCTCAGCTCTGCACCTGCTCCTGGATCCTGGGCCTGTGCCTTTTGGTGTAAGTGGTCCCTGCTTGTGTGAACACCCCCTGAGCCCCACCCCTCCAGCTGTTCTGCAGGGTCGTCTGTGTGTGGACCCACACTGACTTCTAAATGTCGCCCTGACCAGCGATCCACAGCCTCTGTGTCATGGAGCTCAGCTACAGGGAGAATTGGTTCTTGGATGCGTCAGGGCTGATGACTAGATGTGCTATGAGAGATGGCATGTCACCTCTGTACCCCTGTGATCTATAATAGATGCATCCCATCTGCTTAAAGCCGTTCTGTGAGTGTTGTTCTCTCCAATGCCACGTAGAACTGTGAACTGAGTGTGCAGTTATGGTGCAGGTGAGAGTGAGGGTCTGTGAAGGTCTCACCTTATGAGGACATGACTTCTACAGCTGCACCTGGGAGAAGACACCAGGGGGAAATTAGAAACAAGCACATTAAATATCCCATCTGTTTGATTCCACAGGTCACTGGTACTGACACAATGGTAGAAGCAGTACCACCAACTGAGGAGGAAGGAGGCAGGAATTTCTGGATCAGCATCTTTCTGACTCAGCAGGCTCTGGAGTCCATTGATGGGGAGCTTGCATTTAAGTAATAAGCATTTGCCAATGAGTATTACTAGCTAGTATGCAAGGTAGGGCTCATGAACAGCATACTAATGGACAGGCCCCGCGACTCCACAAGGAGATAGCGCCAGAACTGGTTACTGAAGCAAGCTGGATGCAGACAGGTGCCAGAGGTGGGAGTGATGTGGCCACAGGCATACACTGAATTTGTAGTCTCCCTCGATTTTAGTATTTGCTATCACCATGTTGTCATCGTCCCAGTGTATATGTATTGTTTGGTTTGAACACGTGACAATTCAAAAAATAGAAGAAACATTCAATTGTTTCTCCAGACACAGGCATTTGCCCTCACTTCTCACAGTGAATAAGCAGTAGCGTAGAGAGTTCTCAAAGGTAAGCTAACCATTGTTTGTAATTTTCAACTGCTGACCATGCCATCTAGTTGCAAGTGGCTGTAGATGAGATTTCAACATAATTGTGCATGGCTCTCTCTCAAGTAAAATACCTATAAGGATACAGCCTGAGAAAAATATTTTTGCTTTGAAATGTATGTAGTACAAATGGTAAAGTTAGTCTCAGAGATTCCCAGCTGCAGTTCTACCCTGTCCTCTAGGGTCACTATGACAAAATTAGAGAAGAGGGCTGACAAAAGCTCTTCAAACCATACTTTACTAAGTTTCATGTTCATATCATTTACGATTTCTTGAAAGACCTTGACTTTCCTGGTCTCACACAGTGTTCTGCTCATTTAATCTCGGTGTACTCAGATGTAATTTCTTGTTCTTTTAATTTTCAAAAGAATCCCGCTGTTTTGCGGAAATGAAGTGTTTTGTTTTCTGTTCAGATCATTCTATAAACTAATTTTATTTGATAACCTTCTATGCTTCTTTTTCTTAAAAACATTTTATTAGGGGCTCATACAACTCTTACCACAATCCTTGCATATACATACATCAATTGTATAAAGCACATCTGTACATTCTTTGCCCTAATCATTTTCTTTTTTTTTCTTTTCTTTTTTTACATTTTATTAGAGGCTCATACAACTCTTATCACAATCCACACATATACATACATCACTTGTATAAAACACATCCGTACATTCTTTGCCCTAATCACTCTCAAAGCATTTGCTCTCCACTTAAGCCCTCTGCATCAGGTCCTCTTTTTTTCCCCTCCCTCCCCACTCCCCCCTCCCTCTATGCTTCTTCATGTTTCTAATGTTCTAAGTCTTTATTTGTGTGAAGGAATTTTTAATAAAGCCATGCATCTGTATTCTTCTACTTTGGTCTCAGTCCTATAATATATTACATATCATGATATGGATATGGGTATGAAGTCTGTTATGTTGAGGATTTATAGCTTTAAAAACAAAACAAGGAAATAGGATTGCTCTTTCACTGGTAAGCACTCCCACCAAGTGACATGAGTTTTCTCAGTAGAGGAAATCATGGATGACTTATCTCAAATGGTTGGTTGCACTGAGGAAACCCCACAGCCTGGCAGGAAATGGTTTCTCCGCCATATTCTCCTTCTGGAAACTTGAAAAGAAGCCCTAGTTTTTGTACAAAAGTCCTCCTGGGCTGTGTCTCTGTGTGCTTCGTGCACAGTAATATATGGCTGTGTCTGTAGGGTTCATGTTTGTCATGGATAGAAACACCTGGTTTTTGGAAGTGTCTTTGGAGATTGAAAGTCAGTTCTTCAGAGAGGAGCTGTAACGTTTATCATCGTCCCAATATATGAGTGCAACCCACTCCAGTGCCTTCCCAGGGGGTTGACGGATCCAGCCGACACCAATACCAGTAGTGCTCAGTGAGAACCCAGAGAAGGTGCAAGTGAGTGATAGAGTCTGGGTGGGCTTCACCAACCCTGGATCAGACTCCTTCAGGGTGATCTGGGAAAAGACCCCTGTGGAAAGAACACAAGAAGAAATGCATTGAGGTTGAGATGAGGAGAGGAGCATGTTCATCCTTGTTGGATTCCCTGCTCAGAGCACTCACAGCCAGGGGTGGTCAGCATCAGGAGTCTGAAACAAAGCCCATCCATGGTGGAGCCCGAGCACAGGAGCCACTGGTGCAAGGCCGACTAGAGCACAGCTTTTCAACCCGGGAGGTGGGGCTGTTGGGGATTTGCATTCCACTGTGCAGGGCCATGTAGCCTCAGAAAGGCACCACGGCTCTTCTACTCTGACCTACAGAGACACTCTGAGTCAGAAGAGACTCAATGGCAGTGAAGAATGATTGAAGTCACCAATGAAGGGAAGCACACCCTAGCACTGTAGGTGTACTCAGGTCTCAGACTGCAGTAGAACAACGAGTGTCTGATGGAGAAGCAAGGAGCCTAAGACGAAGGCTACCATGGAACCTTATCCCTGATGTAAAATCTCACCCATGATAGATCGGGAAGAAAGACAAGGAGTTCTTGGAACTTCAAGATGCAGTGAGGGCTGTGGGTCTCTGATAATGCAATCAGCATCCTCTCTGTGACTGCTTGCTCAGTGATATTCACCATTGTGGCGACTGTGCAAGAGAAAAACTAGATATTATAGATGTAGTTATTTTTGCCTTAAAGTAGCTGAGTGTCATATACATTGACAAAAGTGGACACTATTCTCAAATTCCCCTTAACCACTGTAACAGGAAGAGGGTGAAGAAATTTGTTAAATTAGAAATAATTTATCAACTGCTGATCTACATATAGTGTGTAGACAAACCAGTTCCAACTTGTGCCCCACCCGCACGCGTGTGTGTGTGTGTCTGTGTATATGTGTGTGTGCTTGCACTCCCATCTGCATTTCTAGGGAATAGTCCATTGGTTCCCCTCCTTGTCACTGTGCCTAATGATTCCTTCTAGGAGACCAGCACTGACTGGCTTCCTGTCTTCTTTAATCCCATGCTATGGGGAATTTATTGAGCAGCTGGAGTGGAAGGCTCCTGGGAGATAGTTTCCTGACAACAGGCTCTCACCTAACCCTTTATGCACCTGAACTAGAATAGGTTATGTGTTTGCCCAGGCCTGTAGAACCCTTCAAGCCTGTATTTTCCTTATCTCTGCAGTAAGCAATGTGCAAATTCTCACCATTTTTATAACCACTCACTATTCCATCCACACTTTCATGCTAATTTTGCTGAACTTTATGGTTTTCTGGAATTTAATCATTTTTTTAATTTAATTTTTAAAATTATTTTTTCTTTGTTTCTTTTTCATTTTTTTCTCTTTTGGAATTTAATCATTTTTAAAAGCATCTGTAAACCAATATAATTGCCTACTTTCCATTGGTTTTCTAAGTCCATAGTTATGGCATAATATTAAGACCTCTGGTTTACAAATGGACACTATGGTTGAGAGTGTTGATGTTAACAGCACAAGCCCTTGAATTAGAAATATTGATAACTAGCTTTGTAAGCCAAAGGTCTTTAGACATTCTCAACTTCCCCTGAACTTTCATATCCTTGATTCAATGAATGATTCAGAATCATGGTTTTGTTATGCCTTACTTGAAAGCGTTCATAGACTCAATTTTAAAACATGTATCAATAGGCCTATTTTACTTGCTAAAATGTCACTGAGTTGGAAAAGAACGCTGGATTTCACAAAGAAAACAAGGCATTATTATTCAAATTTGGAAGTGTTGTGACTGTCAAACAAAGGTGTCATTACCCATGCCATATGGCTTTCCTGATGCAAATGCAGGCCTACAGACACACTTGAAAAATAATGATATCTGAGAAAACATAATTGACCAGTACACTTCCAAAGCAACATATGTAGCTCTTCTGAAAAGGAAAAATTTCACTTACAGAGGCAACAAAGAAGTATTCAACTTTTGAAGGAAACCTAACTTACCATTAGGTTTTTTTATTTACTGAAGTCTATGGACATTTTCTGTAAGACAATTATTTGATAGTACATCTAACGCAAGAAGGATCTTGAACAACATTTAATTGATATGTATTTTGGTGTTTCAAGCTTTGTTACATGATCTCTTTTGCATATAAGTCAAAAAATGGAGCATTGTGTGAGATACTCACCGGTTCACAGGCATCAATCAGATGTTTGAAGTATCAGAGCTTTATTTTTAAACTAGGGAAATTATGAGAAACAGTGAGGCCCTTTCCTAACTAGTGCAATGATTGAATACGTGGAATAAGACACACTGATGGGAACCCACACACACTAATGATATGTATCATGATGGATGCCCATGTGCACACACACTAACACAAAATTTACATCGTAACAGTGTTATGCACATGCTGATGCCATATACTTAGTTCATACCTATGAGCACACACACTTTAAGTAACAAACATGCATACACATACAGAAATGTACACATATATTAACGTAAGGAGTGACAAGAAAGATAATACAAACACTAAAACACAGTGGCAATATCATAATCGAAGGTATAACCCACACTTTAATGCATGAATACAGGGAAAATCAAACACTCATACATGACGCAAAACACACGATTTTAAGAGTGTGGATGTGCTGGCGAGACATTTTCTGTGCAGGGACAAGAAATAAGTGGTAAATTTAACTAATTCTTCCTAGATGCCCTCTCAGCTTCTCTAAAGTGATCCGTGGGTTCTGCGCGCCCCCTGCAGCCCAGCCCTGTCGCTACAGGGAGGCTGGTGCAGGCTTCCACTGGCATTCCTTGGCAGGAGGAATGGCACAAGATGACTTGGATGATTCTCTGGACAACAGGCAGCCTGGACAGATGCCCACAGGGAGCAGGGAGAACAGGAGGTGCATGAATAGCAGAATGAGAAAAACATGCAGTGACTGCGGCAGCAGATGAGAGGACAAGGAGTCAACCCAGACACATGATCCAGCAATTAATGTGAGGGATTTGGGAGATTACAGAGAAAAAAATCGGGAGCAAAGTTTGAAGTCATCATCTCATCATTGGAAGTTTCAGGGAATAGTGATGAGAGGAACGTGGAGAGACTCCGTGAGGCATACAAAAGACAAAAGAAACGCTACCACTGTGGTCTGCTGCCTGGGAAAACTGGGACAATTGAAATCCATATTAAACTCACACAGTCCCCAATAGATACAGTACACAAAGTTGAAAAGAGAACACTAAATATGCACCATTGATTGAAGCAGAAATGACACTGTAAAAGAACAATACTTTGGAAATTATTTATTAGTGACCGTAGCACAAGAACAAGTACATACAGTAAATACTGATCAATGAGGCATTATCAAAATGGAAAACTTACTCTCTACCTAGAGATTAAAGACACGTGCAAGAAGTGAGCTTCATCAGAGCACTATTGCTGGAGACCCCTGACGGGGTTATTTTCTCTCTGTAAGGGGCATGTTGCACTGTCTCTGTGTGAATATTGTCTCTGTTACAACATAACTTTGAATTCACAGTTATCAGAAGTAGGAATAGAATTATAAAAATAGAGAGTCCCTCGGGAAACTGAGATGTAGAAGAACTCCCAGATCAAAACAGGAAGCCAGCCCTAACGCTCCAGCTGCACCTGCTCCAGTGGCTGAGTCTTGTGCTCGGTGGGTCCTCAGCGCTCCCTGGAGACCAGTCTCCTCTCTGCGGGGGAGGTTTGTGTCTGGGCTCTCACCAATTTCCCTGCAGTGTGTCTTTCTCACAATGCACGGCCTTGCCCTCCATTTCAGACAGCCCATTTTCAGATACAATATATTCTGGGCATTGTCATTGGAGATGGTGAATTACCCGTTCACAGAGTCTGGGTCGTCATGTTGAACCATCACCATTACTAATAATTGAAACTCACTGCAGGCCATTCCTTGGATCATGGTGGTCCCAGCCCATGGTATAGCTACTGAAGATTAATCCAGAGGCTGCGCTGGAGAGTCTCAGAGACCTTCAGATTGTCACAAGTCCTCCCACCAACTCAACCAGCTGCACCCCACACTGGACACCCATGAACACAGAGACATCATCGTCAGGAAAACCATCTCTCATGACCACTGTGTCTCTCCCTCATGCCCACTCACACACACTCACTCTGCATAAAGCAACCAGTTAACATAGTAACAAGGGAAAGAGAGCTCAGTACAGAGTCAAAAGTGGCTACTCCGTGTTCAGTCCTGACCACTGAATGGGGACACCTGGGGGCTGCTCTCCCAGAGCTGTGGGCTTGAGACTGCACTAGTTCCATGAGAAAAGAGGAGTTTGTTTGCACACCCTCCTGTTATACTGGGAGATCAATGATTGGAAAGTTTCAAAGAAGTCAGTGCCTTAGAACATGAATGCATGTGTGTTGCAAGAAGATATGTTGGTAATGCTAATATCTGAGAATGTAAATCGCAGCATGAATTCATTTTAATGTTCAGCCTCGTCAAGCATGCCTTATCACCGTGTATTTATATATTCACCCCTTGCTGGATATTTAGGTAGTTTCCAGTTTATGGATTATTATAATTAAAAAGTGCTACAGAGGTGAAAAAATAGAGAGAAGAAAAATAACATTTTATTATAACATGGTAAACATGTCAAACATGGATAAACTGAAAACTGTCTTTATAACGGTGAACTGAAATAACATGCAAATAAACATATTTTGAGAAATACAGGCACCAGAGGAAGAAAAAAAAAACCAAGAAGTTAACTTTGATTCCAAAGATGCCATTGGGCAGCATGTTAAAAACTTAGAATGAAATAGTTAATAAACTGTTTGATGTTAAATATAACCCATGATATCCTACATTAACATGGCTTCCTCTTTCCCTCTGCTTAAGTTGCAAGGCCATGTTTGCTACAAGTGTAGTCAGTGTATTTCTATATTTACCTGTTATATGTGATTCAGTGTGAGTAAATCAGGCCCATTTCCTGCCAGGTGTCCCAGGGGAGCTCTCCCTGCAGCAAAACAACTCCATCGACATGGGGTCTAATCTGCCATCAACTGGGCTCACCAAAGGATGGGTTACCCAATAAGGAAATACCTGGGGGTTAATTTTGTTGATTTACTAATATGCAATGCCTAATTTCACCTAATGCTCACCAATGCTGTCATGAGATGCATGAAGAACAAACTAAAGCTGCTTAACAGTTAATCTCCCCCTAATCCCATGCTCTGTTATTTCTAATCAAACCTTTAGGACCCAGATGCTTGTGGAAACAGAGAATTAAAGGTGCTGAATTTGGAGCAGATCTGGATCTCCTGTCAGATTATGTTCTGGGGGAAAAGGGTGGATCTTCCTGGCTTGGAACTTTTGTGATTCCTGGAGGGTAAGATACACAGAAAATGGGCAGGAGGACCTACTACTCCCAGGCCAGGTACCTTAACCCTGTGTAGGTGGGAAGGAGCACTGTGTTCCACCTTGTAAACCAGAAGGTGATTCTAAGAGATCTCTTCCTGAGTCATTGACCTGCCAGTGAGAGTTCACCTGCTGTCTCCGTAGTTGCTGACTTTCTCTGCCACAGGTCTCTGTTTCATCCTATGGTTCATATAGGTTTGCAGATCCCCGGGATGCCTGGTCAGCATTCAACCAACTCGGTCAGGGAGCCTTGACCAATTGATGAGAGCCTGAATAGTGACTTTGAAGTCCTCCCCGTGAGTGAGGATCTCCATGGGCTGCCAGAGGGGATTCCTGGACCCAGACTCACGGTGTCATTGGATGATCACATTTCTAGTTTAGGACTGAAGATTAAGCCCCTTTAAGTAAATCTTAAAAAACAAACAAACAAAAACATGAAGACAAGACCCTAACCCAAAGTCACAGGCTTACAGGAGTATCCAAAAGCCATGAACCAAACCTATAGGGATTAACGTCTCACATGGGCAGAGTAGGTGACCAAAATCTTCCTCGAAGCCTCTTGCCTAGGTCTGAGGAGAAGGCCAAGTGTTTGCCTGGACCACTGCAGACTCCATTTCCACTTCCAGTTCCACCTCCACCTACGCATCCCTCCTCTTGCTGCCACTGGAGCAAAGCAGCCATACCGATGTCCAAAACTCAGCCCCACTCCCCTGCAGCCAGGAAACACCCTCTGTTCCTTGGGGCGCTGCTCTACTGAGAACACCTCAGGGCAGGACCCGGCTCTTCCACACACACCAGCCCTAGTGGGGTGGGGCCTGGCCTGGCTCTGAGCGCGAGTGCCCAGTGGCGGCTGACAGGGCAGACATGTGGAGGCTCTCCTGGTCATCCTGAGGCACACGTGTGGCATCAGCAGGTACCAGTAGGCTTTCCGGGACCCTCCTCTGCTTGCTAGAGGCTCCTGACACAACCCCTGCTTTTTTTTTTCTTAATCATTTTATTATGGGCTTATACAACTCTTATCATAATCCATACATACATCCATTGTGTAAAGCACATTTATACATTCATTGCCCTCATCATTCTCAAAACATTTGCTCTCTACTTAAGCCCCTGGCATCAGCTCCTCATTTTCTTCCTCCCTCCCCCTGCCATGAACCCTTGATAATTTATAAATTATTATTTTATCACATCTTACACTGTCCGCTGTCTCCCTTCACCTATTTGTCCCTGCTTTTGAGACCAGCTCCCCAACAAAGTGGAAATTCAGCCGAATGCCCAACCATGACAGAATCAAAATGAACGAGGCCTAGAACCTGAACTGCTGCTGCAATTTTCCATCAGCGAGGCGCTCTCTCAGAGGTACCTTCACACAATGTTGCTCCCTCCATAACCTGCGACTTGACGTCAGGACTTCCCCTCCCCTCTTTATTTCAACCCCACCACCCGCTTCTGAAGCGATGGGAAGTCCACAGTGAATTTGTCTTTCTGGCTAAGTGAGGGTGAGGGGAGTTCCACCTGATGGAAGCACATCAAAGCCAGACCTTGCCTGCAGGGAACTCAGGGGCTCTGTGCGACCTTCTGATACTACTGTCTCCTTTTGATCCCTTTCCCTGGAGCGCCAGCGGGAAATCTCCCTGAGTGTGCTGCTCCCAGGGAAATGCCTGACCTCCTCTACCACCTTCAGACCCTTGGCTTCCCCTGGTCCCAGGGACACTCCTCTTTTCTGAGGACAGAGGGGCTGCAGAGATTCCTGGCTGACAGCTTGCACAGTGGCAACCTCTGGGGGAAGGTGGGCAGACTTGGCACCTGGGTCCTGGGGAGCAGCGGGCCAGTGAAGCATGGGCGGCTGAGTGCCCAGCTGGTGAACCTGCAGATACAGTCTCAGCACAAGGTTGTCCACACGTCCAGGCCCCTGAAATGTTATGGGCAGCTCATGGCTTCATCTCCTACCACAGCCTGACTACGGAGCACTGCAAAGAAAGTGCCCCCTGAGCTGCCGCCGTCTGGAATGAATCCAGGAGGACCTGACCTTCCAGGTTTGAGGGTTGACCCTCAGACCCCAAAGTCAGCAGTTGCAAACCCAAGACCTCTTCCGGGAGAAAGAGGAGGCTCTATAACCCCAGAAGGTTTTCAAGGCTGACAAAACCACATGGCCTGTTCTCCTTGACCGTGTGAGGGCCCCATCATGGAAATCTACTGGAGGCCAGTGACGATGAAACTCAGAGGGGACAGAGGTAGGGGTTGCTTTGGTTTAAACATGACACTTACAACCTGAAGGTCAGCAGTTCAAAACTCAACCACTACACAGGTGAAAGGTGAGGTAGTTAATATAAAGATCTACTGTCACGAAAGGATTGACATGACGGCAGTGGATTAAGCTGGAGAGGGGAGGGGGAGAACTTTGGAGTTTTCATACTGTTGGCTTTGTGCAGAACCGCCAAATCTATGTCTGAGTGTTTTTGATTCTATACATTTTCACCAGCAATGAGTGAGAGTTCTGGCTGCTGTGTTGCTTTACATCTATGGAAGAAGCATTGCCCAAGTCCCTTCAAGCAGGAGGAAACTTTCCTGTATGTTGGGCATGCTACCAGCAGGAGCAAGTCTCTGTGGAAGAACATCATGCTTGGTACCTTTGAGGAACAGCAAACAAAAAAAACAAAACAAAAAGGTAGCCCTAGGCGAGATGGACTGACACGGTGGTTGCAACACTGGGCTCAAACAGCAACAATCCGGAGGAGGGCACAGTAAATGCGGTGTTTGGTTCTGTTGTACACGGTGTCACTGTGAGTCAGAACTGACACTGGGCCATATAACAGCAACACCACCATTTGAAAGTTCTTGGAATTGGCCAAATGAATACAGGAAGTTTCGAATCATGTGTGAAGAAACAGCAACCACTAAAAAAGAGTCAAGTGGGTAATAGTTGATGGAGATTCCCCATAGAGGCTGTCAACCTGGGTGAACTGGTTAACTCCAGACACAAGGGGAATCCTTCACTCAGCATCCCCTCCACCTGCCCCTGGGGGAACTCTGTCTTTCCTGTACCCTACAACTCACCTGAAACCTAGAGTCCTGCAGGTTGAGATTTTGACCACTTTCACTCCACTGTCTTCTGTGCGTCTCTTACGCTGTCCTACATCTACATACCAGTCTCCTAAGCTTTCAGACTGCTCAGCTGCAATCAAACTCAGATCTTGGAGGTACGACTTGTGACACGGGCTAGAGATGGGAAAGCAAGGCTCTAGCTAGGACTCCCATCTGTGTGTGTGTGTGTGTGTGTGTGTGTGTGTGTGCTTACCACCCACATCATTATAGTTTTGGCTTTCCATAATCTGACAGATCCAGAAATGTGATAGCTGCTGAGATGGAAGTCACATGGTGATGGTATTTTGAGAAGGATCTCTTACTGTTTGATTAGATTCTAGCAGTTGCAACTCTCACGTCAAACCTGGAAACAAAACTAAATTCTTATTTACACACAGTTGTATAGTGTCACAGAGTACATAAAGCCATTGTCTATTCTTCTTACCTTTATGTGCATAACCACAAAATGAAGACTTCAGGTAAATGCTTTTCAGTCACTGCCTGACCCTCAGCTCAGTCACCATCTCCTCCGGTTTCCTGGCATTCTCAGGATGTGGGTTTCCACACCGTGTATGTGTCACATTAATAAGTGACAGTGTCCTCAGTCCTCAGGCTGCTATTCTGACAGGCATTCAAGGAGAAGACATATCCTTCTGTGAATCCCTGAACACATGCTGGCTCTTCATTGTAGGTGTGGATACAGTCCATTAACTGAAGGCGTTTTCCTTTTGCCTACTGCATCCAATTCAACCCATAGCTGATGAAGGTGAATCCTGGTGCCCTGCAGGACACCTTCACTAACAGCCCTGTGTCCCTTAACTCAGCCTCCGACTGCACAAACTGGATCTGGGAATGTGCACCTGCGAGGAAGGAATATGGAAATGAGAGCTCTGGGGTTGCCACACAGTTCCCTAGCCTTGGGTCCTGGTAGTGCCTTACCCAGAGCAACTGATAGTGGGACAGTGAAGCTCCATAGCCACCCCATGATGGGTAGACTTTAGTCTCCATAGTTTATCTGCATCCAAATGGCATTGATCTTGTTAGTGATGTATCAGGGGAGATGGCTTCCGCTTTCAACTCTA
Organism: Tenrec ecaudatus; assembly: GCF_050624435.1. Taxonomy (NCBI): domain Eukaryota; kingdom Metazoa; phylum Chordata; class Mammalia; order Afrosoricida; family Tenrecidae; genus Tenrec; species Tenrec ecaudatus. The sequence continues at coordinate 69,577,515 of NC_134546.1, read as the reverse complement.
TAGGCCACGCATATTTGATGTACCTCAGATTCACGAGTAGCCTGTTTCTAGTCTATACAGCAACCCACTGAAAGCCCTGCCCCGGAATCTGGCATGCCCAAGACTGCCAGTGAATACGGATAGTGAGTATAGAACCTGCAGTGAAAAGTTCCAGATATCACGTCGGCTTGCCCTATCAGGAGTCTCCCCTCCCCCCCTTCTCTGCTGTCCCTCTCCCAGGGAGGAGGTCACATGTGGATCCTTGTAATCAGTTCCCCCTTTCCAACCCACTCCCCCTCCACTCTCCCAGCATCGACCCTCACACCCTTGGTCCTGAAGGTATCATCCACCCTGGATTCCCTGTGTCTCCAGCCCTCATATGTACCAGTGTAGAGCCTCTGCCCTATCCAGCCCTGCAATGTAGAATTCGGATCATGGTAGTTGGGGGGAGGAAGCTTCCAGGATCTGGGGGAAAGCTGTGTTCTTCAATGGTACTACCTCGCACCCTAATTAACCTATCTCCTCTCCTAAACCCCTCTATGAGGGGATCTCCATTGGCCGACACTTGGGCCTTGGGTCTCTACTCTGCACTTCCCCCTTCATTTAATATGGTATATATATATATATGTATATATATATATGTATATATATATGCATATACACATATATACACATACATACACACACTTATCTTTTTTTTTTTTTTGCATGATGCCTTATACCTGGTACCTTGGCACCTCGTGATCGCACTGGCCGGTGTGCTTCTTCCATGTGGGCTTATTTGCTTCTGAGCTAGATCGCCGCTTGTTCACCATCAAGCCTTTAAGAACCCAGACACTATCTCTTTTGATAGCCGGGCACCATCAGCTTTCTTCACCACATTTGCTTGTGCACCCATTTGTCTTCAGCGATCCTATCATGGAGGTGTGCAGTCAATGATATGATTTTTTGTTCTTTGATGCCTGGTAACTGATCCCTTAGGGACCACTGGATCACACAGGCTGGTGTGTTCTTCCATGTGGACTTTGTTCCTTTGGAGATAGATGGCCGCTTGTTTATCTTCAAGCTTTTAAGACCCCAGTCACTATCTCTTTTGATAGGCGGGCAACATCAGCTTTCTTCACCACATTTTCTTGTTCACCCACTTTGGCTCCAGCCGTCAAAAGAAGGTATTCATGCATTGAGCGAGTGTTTGAGTAGAGGCCTAAGGTCCTTCCGCCACCTTAATACTTAACCTATAAATATAGACACATAGATCTATTTCCCCAACCTCCTATATATATTTGCATGTACATGTCTTTGTCTAGACCTCCATAAATGCCCTTTGACTCCTAGCTCTTTCCTCCATCTCCCTTTACTTTCCTCCTGCCCTACTACCATGCTTCGTCGCCACCTGGACTAGAGTATACCTCTTCTCTAAGCAACCTTACCCTTGATCATTGCCCACCAGGCCTGACACTCCCCCCTCTCTACCATTTTTGGGTCCCATGTTTTTCCCTTGTCCTTGTGTTTGTTAACACCCTTCCTTACCCACGCCCTACCCCCCCACCCCAAGTCAGTGTATCCGTCATGAGTTTCTCTTCTTTTCTTAGGTGTGCTTTTATTGCTATGAACCTTCCTCTGATGACTGCCTTTGCTGTGTTCCATAAGATTTTGTACGTCGTGTGCTCATTTTCGTTGGTTTCTAGAAATTTCCTGAGTTCGACTCTGATCTGCACCAGTATGCACTCCTTTTGCAGTAGAGAGTTATTCATCCTCCAATTATTTGCTCTTATTTTCTTTGTCTTCCTTTTGTTGATTTCCAGTCTTATGTCACGGTGGTCACACAGAGAGGTCTGTATTATTTCAATGTGCTTAAATTTATGTAGATTTGCCTCATGCCCCAGCATGTTGTCTATCTTCGAATCTGTGCCATGGGGACTTGAAAAGAATGTGAAGTTTTTTATATTTGGATGAAAAGCTCTGTAAATATCTATTAGGGCAAATTGTCTAATTGTGGAGTTTAGCTCCCTAGTCTCCTTGTTGAGTTTCTTTCCCTGTGATCTATCTTTCTCAGTGAGTGGTGTGTTGAAGTCGCCCACTATAATTGTCGAGTCTGTGATTTCTTTCTTAATCGTTTGGAGTGTTTGGTTGACGTATTGAGCTGGTCTCTCATTCGGGGAATATATGTTTACAATGCTTAGTGGTTCATTGTCTATGATACCCTTGAGCATTATATAGTGTGCCTCCTTATCTCTTTTTATGGTTTGCACTTTGAGGTCAATTTTATCCGAGATAAGGATTGCAACCCCTGTTTTTTTTTGTATTGCTGTTTGCTTGGTAGGTCCTTCTCCAGCCTTTGATTCTCAGCCTATTTTTGTCTGTAGCCTTGAGATATGTCTCCTGTAGGCAGCAAATTGATGGGTTGTGTTTTCTAAGCCATTCTGCTAGTCTCAGTCTTTTAATGCCTGAGTTCAGGCCATTGATTTTCAGGGTTATTATCTCCATGTGCGGACTCTGTGATGCCATTTTATACTTTTTGTGTTGGGAGTTTTCCTACTTTCCTTTCTCATTAGTGTGTGTTTTGTGTGTGTGTATGTATCATTCTTGACTTCTTTCCATCCTTAAGCCATTGCTATCTTGGGGTCTGTTTTCTCTTTGTTGTGCTCTGGGTGAGGTTGTTCTATGTGTTGGTCTCTTATTTGTGCTTGGTGAGTGTTGTTCTTCTGCCCATACTAAGTCGGCGAGGGTCTTTTTAAGGCTGGGTTTGTTGTAACGTATTTTTTGAGTTTTTCCTTGTCTGGGAAGACTTTTACTTCTCCATCGATCTTGATTGATAGTTTGGATGGGTAGAGTATTCTTGGATTTGCGTTGTTTTCTTTCAATTTTTGGAATATGTTACTCCACTCTCTCCTTTTTTTCATAGTTTCTGCTGATAGGTCTGAGCATATCCTTATGTGGGAACCTTTATATGTGATTGCTTGCTTTTCCCTAGCTGCTCTCATGATTTTCTCCTTTTCCTCAAAGTTTGAAAGTTTAACTATTATGTGTCTTGGTGATTTCTTCTTGGGGTCCCGTCGTGCTGGTGGTCTTTCAGCCTACTGGTTGGTTGCTTGGTTTTCATTCATTGGGCTGGGGAAGTTTTCCTCCAAGAATTCTCTCGCTATTGTTGCAGATGACTTCTTTGTTGTGTCTTCCTCCGGTAGGCCAATAATTCTAATGTTGTTCCGCTTCATAGCATCAGACTTAGCTCTTAGGTTTTCTTCGGCTTCTCTGATGCTCTTATTAGATTTTTGTTCACGTTTATTAAAGTCTGCTTGGCTGTCCTCCATGACACTGATGCGGTTCTCTGATTCCTCCAATCGATTCTCAAGGAACATGATTCTGCTATTGCTTTTTGTTATCTGCTCCTTAAGCTCCTGTATTTTCCTTTGGTATATGTATTTTATCTCCTCTATCATTTCATCCTTTTTCTGTAGTGTTTCCCTCATATCCTGCATCGCTCCAAGCACCATTCTGAGAGCTTCTTTGTATGGCATCTCAATGCCTGCTTCTTCTATGTATGTTGTTATGTTCAGGACATCTTCTTCCTTTGCCTTTTGTTTCTCCTGTTTTTTCGTTGAGGTCGTTGGGGGTGATGGCTGTTTGCGTTGAGTTGTTTTTGAGGGACCAGGTGCCATTTTCTAGTCTCTCTCTGGAAGACTTATAGGAATTCTTCGATCTGCCTACAGCTGATTTTGCTATGGGATTAACCTACCACTTTATCTTCCTGTGGCTTCCCTATCAGGGGAGTGCCCCAGATGGCAGATCAACTGCCTGCCCCAGTGTTGCAGAGGCTGGGCTGAACTTCCTGCTATTGGTTTCAATATTGATAAGTGTTGGCTGTGCTGCCTTATGTCCCCAGGTACACAGGCAGGAACTCCCTGGTGAGAAGTCTGAGGAGTATCCCCTGGAGAGCAAGCAGGCCTTACCCTAGCCTTGGGCTATCTATGCAGGGTGGAGCTCACCTAGCTGGGTGTGACCCAGGCGCAAATGCCCTAGGGCAATGGGATGCCCCGTAAGTCCGCAATGGAGTGTGAGAGAGCAGGGCAGGAACAAGGGAGGTGAAAAAAATCAAAAAGTTAGACTAAACTGTGCAGGGGTACAGGGAAGCGAGGGAAGCAAAAGAAACTACGTAGCTGAGTCCCACTCCCTGCCTGTGGATCTACAAGGGCTTACTCCCTGCCCCAAGCCCCAGCGGTAGTCCGCAGCTGAGCCCCAAGAAGGGTCGCAAGAAAACTGCTGATCCGCCCCCAGAGAAGTGGGGGGACAGAGAGCAGAGATGTTAACAGACGCCGCCGTGTAGCTGAAGCTTGATCCCTGCCTATGGGGCTGTGGGGGTTTGGGTTTAGTCCCTGCTCAGACCATGCGGCGCGGCTGTGGCTGTGCCTTGAAAAAGCCCCTGCGCAGCCCTCCAAGGCTGTGTGGGAATATAAAGCAGAGACACAAACAGAAACAAAAATGTAGCTGAACCCTGATCCCTGCCAGTGGAGCCGCAAGCGTCCTGTCCCTGCCCTGAGGCAGATAGGGTAAAACTGTGACTGTGCTGAGACCAAGCCCTGCTACAGGCTCCAAATGGTCCCGGCTTGGGCAGATTCGGCAGCTGGACTAGGGTCGAGCCCCAGCCGGCTTCCACTGAGGTAAGCCAAAAGCCCCCAGCCCCTCAAAACCCCGTGGATCTGTGCCTACTTATCTTTATGATGCACCTCCTGTGATCCAGTGGCATTGAATTTCACTCTGAGCAACTCTCCTGGGCTGGATTCTGCGGAGTCCCTCTGGTGTGTGTCACTCCATCGCCATCTTCCCAGAAGTCTTGTCCCAGACTGTAACTTTGTGAGCGGAAGAAGTTCTAGGTGTCTCAGGGAGGAGGCACCGCTGGGCGCCGACTACACAGTGCTCAGTCTGCTGGCGCTTCTCTCCCCTGTGTGTTTCTAATAGCAGAAAAGACTCATTTAGGCCAGGACACAATCGATCTGAGATTCGCAAAATAACTGTGTCAGTCCTTGGCCATGATGTTGTTTGTCATATTTAAACATTTGCTTGTCACTTAATTTTGCCAACTACCACGAACTAAATACAACTGATGTGTTTGTGCTCCCTGTTTTTGCCTATCTATCTATCTATCTATCTATCTATCTATCTATCTATCTATCTATCTATCACGGTTCCTTACATGTAGGTAAAACCTGAGAGAAATAACAGCTCCACGAATCCTTGATGGACTAGTTTGGGGTTCAGTTTAGGGTCGTGGGGTGCTAGAGTCAGAGATCAGAATCGAGGTCCTGGGATTAATCAATGTTTCTGGTTAAAGAATAAAAGCCAAGATAGAATTAGGAGTTAAGTGTCCTGACTTGAGTGCAGTGTTAGTATCCAGATTAAACAGCTTTATGTTTAGAACGTTAGTGCCTAACAGATGAAGTTTGGAATTGATTAGAAGCTTATGTGTTAAGGTATAACCATGTAGAGTTATGGTTTAAGGATTAGAATTTGGGGATTTGGTTCCTGAACTTGGGATATATTCTCATAAAGTTCGGATTAAGGTTATAGAATACATTCAAGGTTGTGATCTTTAGTCAAAGAATTTGGAAAACTGAATTATAGTAGGTTTATAGTGTACCATGATAGGATTTGTTAAGCATGTTAAATTTGTTGTGGGTATCAAGGGATGCTCAGAGTGTTAATGGATGGTCTCGATGGTGAGGCTCTTCATGTAGTTAGGGGTTCAGTGCTTTTAGAAGTTTTCATTGTGTTGAAAGGATGCTCCTCATGTCAAGGTGCAAGGGTTAATGGTTTGGGAGTTGGCGATTAGCAGTTATTGGTAAAGAAGTACTAGCATTATTATTATGTGTTGAAATGTAGTCTACAACATTTTTATATTTATTAAACTATTTATGACATATTTAGAATCTTTTATGTACAAGATCATTAATGTTTGATAATTACAGGAATTTTTATTTCTTCCCTTTGGAAGCCTCTTTTCCTTAATTGTTTTTCTGATTGCTCTAGTTTGAACATGCAGTACAGTTTCTAATATCAGTGGCAAATGTGTGTTTGTTTGCTCTGCTTCTTAGATGGAGTGATATGTTTTTCTCTTTCCACAAAGTGTGCCTTATTTGGTTTGCTTTTCATGAGTGTATATTAGCATATTTGGTTATATGTTTGCTTATTTTCTATGCAAGACTTTTGACTTTATTTTATATGTATTCTGTGCTTACTTAGGTAATTGGTTCTTTTTTCCCCATCAAGTGGTATATTACCATGCTTATTTTCTTATATTAATCAACTATCAGGTGAATTTCAATTAACCATGGTAAATAATTATTTTTAAAATATTGTCTGACTATCCCCAATATTTTTAAAAGAATTTTTCATGGAAATTCTTTATTAATATTGGTCTAGAGATTTATTGAAGAATGGATACCTGCCAATGGTATCAGGTTATTACTGGTCTCATAGAAAGTGTGAGTAAGTGTTCTCTCATAGGTATTGTTATGTTTGCACCAAATAACTTGAACATAAACAACAAAACTATAAAATGGTGTTCATTCATACTGTCTTAATACTCTGGTTTCTAGCTGCCAGAATCTGCACCTTTAATCTTACACTTAGACTGGAAGATTCAGATGGAATTTTATTTTGATTCAATTGATTATATTTCTGAGCAGCCTGAAAACCACTCAACTATCATCGCCCCCTGTTCTGGGTGAATCCTCTGATCTCTAAACTGAACTTGGTTTAGAGGTTACATGATTTACACTCCTATTGCCAGACAAATTGTCAGTCACACCTGAGTGTATGCTGGTCTTTAAAACTTTTTTAGATGATCTCTTGTGCTTGCAAGTCAACAAATAGAGCATTGGATGAGATATTCACTAATTCACAGGCATTAGTCACATATGGACTGTATTGTGATCATTATCAGATATGATCTAGTGAGGTCCTTCTATCTTCAGCTTCTTAATACAGCTATATTAAGATAACAAAACACATACACATAAATAGAATAATGGGCCATGTTCATGAATAGGAAACCTTAACTTGTGAAAATAACACACCCTAAACAATTCTCTGGAAATGTCCAACAGAACCAGGACTCACTAGTGTTTCGGGTTTTCTGAATGTGAATTAATCATTTTCTAGGCAAGATATTAGAATGGATCGATACACACACACACACACACACAGATGTGTGTGTGTGTATATACGACGAACACACAACAGAATATGTTTCACTAATTCAAGGCAGATGAACCGTCTCAAGAGATGATTTCATCAATATTGTCCCTTTGTAAATTAATGAATTGAAACTTAAGGACACATTGTTGCATGACTGTGCAAGATGAACTGTGAAGAAGAGTCAGTATGAAACCCAATGAAAACCTTACAATATCAACATATGCAATATTATCCAGTCCTTCTAAGTTAAAATGATTATATAACCATACATTTGTGATAATTCACTGGAATGAAAATATTGGACATCCGATGTCCAATATTGGCTTGGAGAATATTTGGAACTCACATGAGAATTTCATACTGCTTTAATATGTTTATAAGGAGTCTTGGTGGCATAATGGATATGCCTTGGGCTGAAATTTGCATGTCAGTAAGTTTGCAACAAGCAGCCATTCCATCGAAAAAGACAAGGGTTTCTACAGCCTTAAATATCAGAAACCCACAGTGTTGTGCCTATAAATTGGTATGGACTCGATGGTAGAGAGTTCCTTTTTTTTCCTTCAATATTTTTTGAAACTCAATATTTCTAACTTTGACAACAAATAGCACTGGTTATTACCCTGAATTGTAAACTGAGATCTCATAAGTATTTATTACTGTGAAGTCTGCCTTTGGATAGATGGTGAAAGATAGGCAAAGCCCATTTCAATGAAAAGAAGGCATGTTCAGATGCATGAAGATTTCCCAGAGTCACTGTGCTTGGTGGTCCTAGAGAGGGGGAACCACAGCTTCTGAGAGTAAAACATCACTGACTTGTCTCTCTTACATCTGCTGAAACCCTGGCCTGTTACAGGGAGGTTTGTGTCTGGGCTCACACTGACTTCACATCACCGTGTCTCTAGCACAGTAATACATGGCTGTGTCCTCAGGATTCACAGAGCTGAGTTTTAAAGAAACTTGGTTCTTGGAGGTGTTCCTAGTGATGCTGACTCGGGACTGGAGAGCTGGATTATAGTTTGTGTTCTATCTAGCCCATATAGCACCAACCCACTCCAGCCCCTTTCCTGGGGCCTGGCGGATCCAGGTCACATGATAGCTGGTTAAAGAGAATCCAGAGACAGCACCGGTAAGAGACAGGTATGTGAGGTCTTGACCAGTCCAGGGCCTGACTCCTGCAGCTGCACCTGGGCCAGGACACCTGGGGATAAAGAGAAACACAGTGAGTCACGTGATCAGATGCTGCATCCCCAGACTTCATGTGCAAATCCCTGAAGCACTCATCTCCCGGAGTTGCCATCAGAAAGAGGAAAACCCACACACAATTCATGTTCATGTGGATAAGATTAGTGACACCCAGAAAATGCGCTTCAGAGTGAGAAGGAATATGAATTTAAGTCCATGAGTGCTGTGATTTCATTTGGCTGTTTATCAGGCATTTGCGTGTGGGAGGTGCATTTATATGTAAAGGTGGAAAGGGCTGAATGGGGCCCCTGCCTCTGGGACTCACACTAGAAAAATGTTGCTGGTGGAGTCCTTGGGAGAGCACAGCCCTCCCTCTGAGGTCTTCATTCTACCAATCATAGAAACATCTGTTCATACTTTACGGTTAATGGAGCTTTATATCCATTATCATCAGAAGTACCCAGATGATCTTGTGAAATTATAGAGAATCTCGTTCCTCACCATGTGATGGAATCAAGACCAGCCTTTTTCATACATCTGAACACAAAGGGAAACACGTGTCTGTCATCCCTAAAGGTCCTTACCCTAGGACATTGCAGAATATTTGGAAAGGAGTAAAAGGTACTTGAACGTTAGCTTCTAGATTTGGAGTTGGAATAAAAAAGGTTTACTAACAACAGGGTTATTTTTGAGGTTCGAAGCAACCACAGAAATAATAAGAATCTCATTTTTCCTCCCATGATTAGCACCCAGGGTGGGTGTTGGGTCAATGGATTCTGAGAGCCCCCTAGTGACAGCATCCCATCACACACAGGAGAGGTGTTTCCTGCACTCACACTGTCTTCCAACTTCTGTGGGTCCCACAGCAACATTTTCTCTGGCCCTAAGCTTTCAGACTATTGGTCAGGAGTGTTACTTGGAGTTGTCTCATCAGGTCTCCTGCCATGGACAGTAGAGCTACCATAGTGGTCAGTACAGCAGTTCTAGCTGACCAGGCAGTGCAGTCCTTATCCAGTCTCCTGTCTCACATCTTTCTTCTCTTGATCCAGAGCTGGTGGGTCCTTAGCATCCCTGCAGCTTGGCTTTCTCCCTGAGCTTAGTTTTATGTCTGGACTCACACTGACTCTCATTGTGCAAATCTTTGGGGGAAGAGAGTGCTATAAGTTGCCAACATTCTGATTTGATTATAGTGGAAGGAAGTATAGTCTGTCGATATTGATATTGATATTGAGATTGAGATCTATGCCACAATGAAATACTGATTAAGAAAGAAGGAAATCTGCCTGAAAGACAACGAAGGTATTGAACAGAGTTTATGCTTCATTCTTTCCACAGGAGAAGTAAACATAGGTAAAGCAGGGTTGAAGCAAGAAATTTAAAGTTATTTATTCCATTCTAAGGAGGATACTGGCAAGCCAGAATTCTTTTTTCTGAGCTTCTGTTATGTGTGTGAGAGGAAAATTTGCAGATGTTGATAATTGTTGAACACAATGATAATCTAATGCCACTGAATTATGCATGAGAAGAGTGTTGAAAAATTATTTTGTTGCATATTTATTTACCATGAGTAAAGTTAATTAAAACGTCACAGGTTTTGGGTTTTTTCCCCACACATAATCAGAAATGACAAAAGTCTTGCTGGTACAAAGACATTTTAAAAAACTAGCTAAACAATTGAACTGGAAAAGAGCTTATTATATGAGCCAGAAATTTGAATTTACAAAAAAAATTAACAATATAATAGTCTTTATTTAATATTTAATTACTTTATTTTTCCTCCAAAACGATTTTATTGGGATATAATACAGATATCATATCATTCCACAGTTCAAACCAATTAGGCAGTATTGTATAACTGCTACCACAATCAGCTTGGAAACATCCTTTTCCTTCTTGAACTCCTTGCTATCAGCTCCCTTTGACCCCACCTCTACCCACCACTGTACGCCCCAGAAATACTTATTCTACTTGCTCTCTCTACATGCCCATCAATTCCGAGTTTCATCTCCTATAAAACAGAGAAAATCATTTTAAAAATTCAAGTACATTTCCCCCGATGACAAAATACATGTGAGATAACCCAATAGGGATAGGAAATTGAGGAAGCAGGTGGTCCACGTGCAGTCTGTGGGCCCTCCCTGGGGTTCATGGCAGACCCAGGTGGGCTTAGGACCAAATGTGTCAGTCCGGCTACTGTGATGTGATGACCTTGCTGGCCTCTCTCAAGGCTTCTGGATCCAAACACACCCTTTGGGGGGGGTGTCGAACAATGCACACTATGCCTTCTGCTAAACAGGTGCTAACCTTCCCCCGAACAGATTTCTATGCCTATTAGGTCAAATGTACAAAACAACAACACGAAAACCAACTCCCTGTCTTCCCATTGATTTCAGCTCATAGCACAACCCTATTTATCTTGGCTGTTGAGGAAGGAACACTGTTCTTCCACTGCAGCGCCAACAAGGGATGCCTGCACTTGCCGCAGAGTGAAACCTCTGTCTGTGGGGACTGGTGCCCACTCCTGATAATGAGCCTGCTCTGTCTCTTCCCTGTGTGAGCAAAGTGCTGTTGCATCCAATGCCTGTGTGCAAGCTGTGCTTTTACTGGTGATCTCTGACATTGGTTTAAGAGAAATAGGCTGCTATGGTGCCTGTACAGTATACAAGAAGGGGAGTAATATTGCAAATGAGAATAAGTTAATTTTTATTGATCTACCTTTTAATTCAAGCACAACCAGTAAAATATACTTAAAAGGAAAACTATTAATATGTTAATCAAGATAGTATAAATAGTATCATGAATGATGTCACAAAAAAAGATGGCACAATCAAAATAAAACACCAAGTAGGAAATTCTACGGAGACAGATATGGGGAAAATAGAGCAATTCCTGACAAAGTATTAAATATGTATAAACAAAATTCATAAAACACAGAGGAGAAAGAAATGGAGATAAGCAGCCCAAATAAGATACTAATTGAGAAACTCCTAGCCATAACCCACTGGCACCAAGTGAATAAGTGAATGCAGACTCATAGTGACCCTCCAGAGCAGAGCAGAGCTGCTCCTCAGTGTTTCAGACACTGTATACATTCTTAAAATTGGAAATTTGGTCGATTTTATTATGAAATATGTATAGATAAAATTATATCAATATTAGACTTTTTAATGTGGAACATTATTTTTATAAAGTAATTAAAATCATTTTATGGGAGGGTCATACAACTTTTATCACAATTCATACATACATCAATTGTGTAAAGCACATTTGTACATTCATTGCCTTCATCATTCTCAAAACATTTGCTTTCCACTTAAGCCCCTGACATCAGTTGCTGAATTTTTCCCCTCCCTCCCCACTCACCCCTCCCTCATGAATCCTTGGTAATTTAAAAATTATTATTTTGTCATATCTTGCCCTGTCCGATGTCTCCTTTCACCCACTTTTTTTGTTGTCTGTCCCCGAAGGAGGAGGTCACATGTAAATCCTTGTAATCACTTCCCCCTTTCCAACTCACCTTCCCTCTACCTTCCCAGTAGCACCACGCACATCACTGGTCCTGAAGGGATCATCGCCCTGGATACTGTGTATTTCCAGTTCCTAACTGTACCAGTGTACATCTTCAGGTCTAGCCAGACTTGCATGGCAGAATTGGCATCATGATAGTTGAGGGGAGTGGGGCGTGGAGGAAGCATTTAGGAACTAGAGGAAAGTTGTATTTTTCATCATTGCTACATCGCACCCTGACTGGCTTGTCTCTTCCTCGAAACCCTTCTGTAAGTGGATGTCCAGTGGCCTACAAATGGGCTTTGGGTCACCACTCCGCACACACCCCCATTCATTATCACAAGATTTTTTGTTCTGATGATGACTGATACATGATCACTTCAATGTGATCGCACCGACTGGTGTGCTTATTCAATATGGACTTTGTTGCTTCTGAGCTAGATGGCCGCTTGTCTTCAAGCCTTTACGACTCCAGACACTATATCTTTTGATAGTCTGGCACCATCAGCTTGCTTCCCCACATTTGCTTGTTCACCCGCTTTGTCTTCAGCAATTGATTCAGGAAGGTGAGTATCACAGAATGCCAATTTAACAGAAGAAAGTATTATTGCATTGAGGAAGTACTTGAGTGGAGTCCCAATGTTCTTCTGCTACCTTAATACTAAACCTATAAATATATTCACATAGATCTCTTTCCTCATCTTCATATATAAATATATTTGCATATGTACATGTCTTTATCTAGACCTCTATAAATGCCCTTTGCCCCCCAGCTCTTTCCTCTATTTCCTTTGACTTTCCTCCTGTCCCACTGTATTGGACAGGGCTCTCTAGAGAGACAAACCAGATTGCTAGTAATTATTTATAAATATATTTATAAAGTAGATATATAATTCAAGAAATGATCCATTAAATTATATACAGATAGATAATACAAGAAATTAACAGTTAAATTATGTAGTAGTGAGACACTAGCAGTCCTTTAAGGCTTGAGAGCTGCCAGTTGCCAGTTCCCTTCTGTAGAGAGAGCTGGGCTATATATATCCAGGCAGCAAACAGCAAGGCAGGTCCCCAACTGTCATCAACTGTCGGTCCCCAACTCCAGAGATGAACATTCCAATCGTGTGGGCTTAAAGGGACCTCAACTTACAGCAACACAGTCCACAGGCTAGGCATCCCACAGGTAATGTACCCCTTTAAACTGAGGCACAGAACAACCAAGGTGAGGCTCAATGAGCCATCTATCCCTCTGCCCTTCACTTAATCCTACTTGTGTTTATCGGCCAGGCTGGCACAATAAACTATAGCAATCCACCCCTTGCCAGCCTGGCACCCGTACAAAATTCTTTACCCATACATACTTATATAATTTCCAGATATTAATGAAATCACACTTATACTTATCATCTATCATACATATAAATGAAAACACAATGAGTCAAATTATATCTGATATAACATACTTGAACAAAGGAAATATATGCAATAATCACATACAAAGAAAATACATTGACAATTACAAGCCTTGCTTTTGCAATTGATCACGTGGTCATAATTGATAGGTAGAACTACCTTCTACTGCTACCCATTCTGTAGTACCTTTGCCCTCAGCAAGCACCTCAGCTGGCTGTGGTTTTTGGCCTGGCGGGGTGACCCACACCTTCATTCCTGAGGGGTCTGGGTCATTATGACTCCTGTTAGGATTGGGTTGCTGTAATTACTATTTACTTTAATAACAGGGCATGGTAACACTAAGAGTCGGCCTATGGGATCTCCTGGATTCCAGATATTTCTTCTTTACCTCCATTATGTAGTACCAGTCCAATTTCTCCTTGGTAGTCAGGATCAGTCACCCCACTCCGTACGGTGACACTCTTCCTGACCTGTTGATCCAATGGCATGAGAAGTCCATAGTGCCCAGGGGGCATTCTCAGCTGCCAGTACAGTGGAATCTGTGCTGTGTTTCCAGGTGGGAGAGTTCCTTTCTTCTGGACCAGGACCTCCAAGCCTGAGGAACACAGGGTTGCTGGGACAGGAAGCAAAAATGCTGCAAGGGGATCACTAGGAGTAATAGTGAGTGGTGACACTCCAGCTTCCACCCCTTGGTTCCTGGACCCATGAATTCTGGCTATTGGAGACACAGCACCACATATTGGCCGCTGGTTTAGAGCGTATACAGCTTCCTGGAGAACATTGCCCCGGCCCCGCAAGTTGTTGCCACCTAGTTGGTGCCTTAATTGTGTCTTTAGGAGCCCATTCCATCGTTCTATCAAGCCGGAAGCTTCAGGATGATGAGGAACATGATAATACCAGTGGATTCCATGGGAATGGGCACATTGCCGCACTGTATTTGCTGTAAAGTGAGTTCCTTGATCTGAAACAATGCTATGTGGGATGCTATGCCAGTGGATGAGGCATTCTGTAAGTTCACGAATAGTAGTTTTGGCAGAAGCATCACGTGCAGGGAAGGCAAATCCATATCCAGAGTAGGTGTCTATTCCAGTAAGAACAAAATGCTGTCCCCTCCATGATGGAAGTGATCCTATGTAATCAACCTGCCACCAAGTTGCTGGTTGATCCCCCCGAGGAATTGTCCCATACCTTCGACTTAATGTTGGTTTCTGTTGCTGGCAAATTGGACACTCAGCAGTGGCAGTGGCCAAGTCAGCCTTGGTGAATGGAAGTCCATGTTGATGTGCCCATGCATAACCTCCATCCCTGCCACCATGTCCACTTTGTTCATGTGCCCATTGGGCGATAACAGGGGTGGCAGAGGAAAGAGGAGGAACAGTCTCCACAGTGCATGTCATCTTATCCACTTGATTATTAAAGTCCTCTTCAGAGTTATTCCTTTGGTGAGCGTTCACGTGAGATACAATTAACTTTAGTTTCTTGGCCCATTCAGAGAGGTCTATCCACATACCTCTTTCCCACACCTCCTTGTCACCAATTTTCCAATCATGGTCCTTCCAATTCCCTGACCATCCAACCAAGCCTTTAGCCACAGCCCATGAATCAGTATATAATCTCACACTGGCCATTTTTCCTTATATGCAAACTGAACGGCCAGGTGCACTGCTCGAAGTTCTGCCCATTGGGAAGATTTCCCTTCACCACTGTCCTATAGGGAGATCCCAGAAAGGGGCTGTGGTGCTGCTGCTGTCCACTTACGAGTGGCACCTGCATATCGTGCAGAGCCATCCGTAAACCAAGCATGACTTTTTTGGTCTTCACTTAAAGTATGGTAAGGAACTCCCCAGGAGGCCATAGGTGCAGACTGGGAGAAAGGAGGCAATGTGACAGGAGTGGAGCGTGTGGGCATTGGGCCACTTCTTCATGCAGCTTACTTGTTCCTTCAGGTCCTGATTTGGCCCGATCTCGTATATACCACTTCCATTTAACAATGGAGGGCTGCTGCGCACATCCAACTTTATGATTACGTGGGTCAGACAATACTCAGTTCATGATAGGTAATTCAGGCCTCATGGTGACTTGGTGGCCCATGGTGAGGCGTTCAGTCTCCACCAAGGCCCAGCAACAGGCCAACAGCTGTTTTTCAAAGGGGGAGTAGTTGTTTGCAGAGGATGGCAAGACTTTACTCCAAAATTCCAATGGTCTACGCTGTGATTCACCAGTAGGGGTCTGCCAAAGACTCCACACTCCATCTTTATCTACAACTGACACCTCTAGCACCATTGAGGTAGCTGGATCATATGGTCCCAGTGGCAAAGCAGCTTGCACGGCAGCCTGAACTTGTTGAAGAACCTTTTGTTGTTCTGGGCCCCACTCAAAAATGGAGGCTTTTCGTGTCACTTGATAAATAGGTCGAAGTAGAACACCCAAGTGAGGAATATGTTGCCTCCAAAATCTGAAGAGTCACACTAGGCGTTGTGCCTCTTTTTTAGTCATTGGGGGAGTTAAATGTAATAGATTATCCTTCACTTTAGTAGGAATATCTCGACATGCCCCACACCACTGGAGCCCTAGAAATTTTACTGATCTTGAGTGTACCTGAATCTTTGTTGGGTTAATTTCCCAACCCCTTGTACGCAGATATTGTAC
Organism: Tenrec ecaudatus; assembly: GCF_050624435.1. Lineage (NCBI taxonomy): Eukaryota > Metazoa > Chordata > Mammalia > Afrosoricida > Tenrecidae > Tenrec > Tenrec ecaudatus. Next base: position 69,561,591 of record NC_134546.1, on the reverse strand, counting down.
TAATGAGTCTTGAATCTTTGATACATCCTACTTAGTGGGTTCAATCAGCATAATGTCATCAATATAGTGGACCAGTGTGACATTTTGTGGAATAGACAGGTGGTCAAGGTCCCTTCGAACTAAAATATGGCACAGGGCAGAAGAGTTGATGTACCCCTGGGGGAGAGTTGTGAAAGTATATTGTTGCCCCTGCCAGGTGAAGGCAAACTGCTTCTGGTGTTCCCTTGAGACTGGTATTGAGAAGAAGGCAGTAGCCAGATCAATAGCTGCATACCATGTACCAGGAGAAGTATTAATTTTCTCAAGCAATGTAATCACATCTGGGACAGCAGCTGCAATTGGAGTCACCACCTGGTTAAGTTTACGATAATCCACTGTCATTCTCCAGGATCCATCTGTCTTCTTTACAGGCCAAATTGGTGAATTAAATGGGGATGTAGTAGGAATCACCACCACCGCATTTTTCAAGTCTTTGATGGTGGCACTGATCTCTGCAATCCCTCCAGGAATGTGGTATTGCTTTTGGTTTACTATTTTCCTAGGTAATGGCAATTCTACTGGTGTCCACGTGGCCTTTCCTACCATGATTGCCCTTATTCCACATTTTAGGGATCCGATATGGGGCTTCTGCCAGTTACTAAGTATGTCTATTCCATTGATGCATTCTGGAACTGGGGAAATAACCAGAGGATGCGTCCGGGGGACCACTGGACCCACAGTGAGGCGTACTTGAGCTAAAACTCCATTGATAACTTGACCTCCATAAGCCCCCACTCTGATTGGTGGGCCATCAAAACATTTTGGGTCTCCTGGAATTAGTGTCAGTTCTGAGCCGGTGTCTAGTAATCCCCGAAAAGTTTGATTATTTCCTTTCCCCCAATGAACATTCACTTGTGAAAGGCCACAGGTCCCTTTGGGGAAGGCTAGAAGAAAAACTAACAGTATAAACCTTCAGTGATGTAGCAGGATCCTCCTTACAAGGGACCCGGCCTCCCCTTCATTCAAGGGGTTGTGGATCTCTAAACTGGCTCAGGTCTGGGAATTGATTGAATGATCGTGACTGTCTATTCTGCTGTTCACTTGATTTCCCATTCTTTCGCCTGTACAGATCACGTAAATATTTAGTAGGCTTCCCATCTGTTTCATTCCTAGGTACACTATGGCTAAGTAGCCAATGCCATAATTCCACACGAGACAGTTTGCTTTGATTATTATTGAAAACTTGCTCAGTCCCCTCCAGGGTTTCAGCAATTCCTCTTGGTTACATTAATCTTGTTCATGCCCTACCAGGCCGCCCACCCCCTCCACACCACCAATTATGATCACTTGTTTTTCCTTTGCCCCTGGGTTTGTTAACACCACTACCTTTCCCCACCTCCCACTCTCCCATGTCCCTCTGGAACTGCTGGTCCTGTTGTTTTCTCCTCCAGATTGTTCATTCAGCCTATCTTATTTAGACAGACTGACAGCGATAATAACATGCACAAAACAAGACAGATCAAAACCAAGCAACAATGTACAACAAAACTGCAACAACAGCAAACCAATGACAAAACAAAACAAAACACGAAAAGAAAGAAAAGCTTGTAGTTAGTTCAAGGATTGTTTGTTCACCTTTAGGAGTGTTTTCCAGTACAGTCTGTTGGGGCACCAAGCCCTGGCTCCAAAGTCCACCTTCAACATTCCCTGGGGACCTCGCCACTCCATTCCCTTGCTGTTCTGTTGCACCCCCTTACTGTTTTGCCTTGGTGTGGCAGCATCAGATCAGTTGCAACTCCCACACTGCGTCTCTGGTATTGTCCTCTGTAGGGCTATGGGTCAGTGAGGGGCGTCATGTCTCATAGTGGGGCCAGCCATGTGGTCCTCTCAGTGGACTGGCTGCTCTAATAGGGAATATCGTCATCAAGGACCTGGATGTGCTGCACTCTCTCTTCCTCCCTCTTCATCTGCACCCATGTGCTCCGATCAGGTATGTCCCTCTCCCGGAGCTGCAAATTCAATGCTGTCCTTTGAAATAAATTCTTCTGGGGGGAGGGGCAGGTGTCCACTTAGTAGTTCGGATTGGAGTCGGCCTCCTAGACCTCTCCACTGATTCCAGGGGCTCATACAACTCTTATCACAATCTATACATCCATCCATTGTGTCGAGCACATTTGTACATTTGTTGCCATCATTATTCTCAAAACATTTTCTTTCTACTTGACCCTTTCATATCAGCTCCTTATCCCCCCCCTTCTTCCCTATTTCCCCCTCCCTCATGAACCCTTGATAATTTATAAATTATTATTATTTTGTCACATCTTGCCCTATCTGACGTTCTCTTTACCCACTTTTCTGTTTTCCATCCCCCAGGGAGGAGGTTATATGTAAATCCTTGTGATGGGTTCCCCTTTTCTAACCCACCTTCTCTCCACCCTTGCTGTATCGCCACTCTCACCACTGGTCTAGAAGGGATCATCTGTCCTGGATTCCCTGTGTGTCCAGTTCCTATCTGTATCAGTGTACATCCTCTGGTGTAGCCAGATTTTTAACATAGAATTTGGATCATGAGAGTGCTGGCGGGGGGGTGGGGGTGAGAGACGAAGCATTTAAGAACTAGAGGAAGGTTGTATGCTTCATTTTTGCTATCCTGCAACCTGACTGGCTAGACTCCTTCCTGCGACCCTTCTGTGAGGGTGTCCAGTTGCCTACAGATTGGCTTTGAATCTCCACTCTGCACTCACCATCATTAACAATTATATGATGTTTTGATCTTTGATGTTTGGTACCTGGTCCCTTCAACACCTCGTATTCACACACAAGAAGTTGGTGTGTTTCTTATAGGTGGGCTTTGTGGTTTCTGAGCTTGATGGCCACTTGTTTATCTTCAAGCCTTTAAGACTCCAGATGGTATATCTTTTGAGATCTGGGCATCATCAGCCTACTGGGGGCTCTTATAACAATCCATACATCAATTGTATCGAGCTCATTTGTACATATGTTGCCATCATCATTTTCAAAGTATTTTCTGTCTACTTGAGCCACTTGGTATCAGCTGCTCTTATAAAAGTAATTATTAAACGAATTCAAAATAAAAATGTTTTAAAACATTTGTTCAGCAACTAAGATCCTTTAACTTTTTCTTTTAAACCATTTTATTAGTACCTAATCCATACATCATAATGTTCTATAGTTAAACATCTTAAACAGTGTTGTACAATTTTGACTACAATCAGAAATTTTCTTCTTTCTTGAACTCCTTAATATCAACTCCAGTTCACTTCCCACCTCCCTTGCTATTACCCCAGGACCCCTTATTCTAGTTATTGTCTCTGTAGATTCACCCATCCTGGGTTTCATAAGTTGAAAAACATAGAAAATGCATATCAGGGAGTCAAAAATGCTATCAGCGATGACAAAATACAGCAGTGATAAACTCCTATGTGGAAAAAAATATTAAGAAACCAAGTCAGGCACAAAGTATATCAAAAAGGAGATCAAATGACAAGGTTTTAGCAATTCAGGTCAGATTTATCATTTTAGTTTATGGTAATCACCTCTCCAATACTCTCTGCCTGATCACCAGGTTATTCCCATTCCTCTGTTATGATGAGAGGGAAATCGCTGAAGGTGTCGTATCTGTGTAGATCCTGAAGCTATTGTTTGAGGATCCACAGTCACATACCAGAATCTCACAATTTAAACTCAGACACTATTCCCTCCTTTGGATTTGGATCATATAATTTACAACCCTTGCATATCTTTTTAGATCCTCATTGGGCTCCCTTGGAGTGGATGGGAGTCTTGAACTGCTGACCTTGCACATACATCCCAATGTGAGATCCATTATGCCACCACGGAGAGTAGAGTTGTATATAATCTTTGTATAGAGGATTTATTACTTATTCATTATACTGTGCTTTCCTGATTGTTTGATAACCACATAGTTAACCTTAATAAGGAATTGTATATATATTGAATTTAAAAAATTAAATAATTTAACACTTTCTGAATATAAAAGGATGTAATATTATTATTATTATTATTATTATTATTATTATTTTGGGTAATTACCCTTTGCTAGCCAGAGTTAATCTCAATTTTCTAAACCTCACTATATCAGAGATGTTGTTTGGAGCTTTTTAGTCAGTTTTACTAATAATTACCCTGTATACAACAGGACAAATACAAGAACTGCTGTGGTAGTTACATAATAATTTATCATTGAGGATTAAGAGTGTAGGGATGGAGTCTAGCCTGTGAACCAGATCATAGCCAATGAGGCCTCTGTATGGGCATGGTCTTCTCCAGAGTATTCTGGGAAATCCGGGATTTTCCTCCTTAAAGGCGGAAGACACCTCTCTCTCTCTCTCTCTCTCTCTCTCTCTCTCTCTCTCTCTCTCTCTCTCTCTCTCTCTCTCTCCTCCTTTCCTGCGAGACATCCCTGAAATGAAGCCACAGGGACCTACCCTGATGCAGCCCTGGGAGTTGGAGAAGCCACGTGGAAACACTGCCAGCACTGAGATCCTTACAACACCACTGGATCCAAAGACTTTATGCCCACTGGCCTGTAATCTCCTGCATTCGATGTTATTGCAAGTGTTTCTTGAATCTGAAGAGGACTTTATAGATTGGTATCAGACATATGGGCTAATATTGGACTAATGGGCTAGGACTGGACTGGGTTGGGATACTTTCTTAATGTACAATTACCCTTTAGATACAACTCTCTCTTATACACATATGCTTGTTTATGACTTTGTTTCTCTAGTCTACCCGGAAAAATACAACTGCCATGTCTTGAACCAGCCTCACTTCCTCCTGAGTGTGAGAACACTCTTACAGCCACTCTGTCTGCGCATCTAACTGAGTGTTTTCCTCTGTTTTGCTGACACTCTGCCAAACAGGATGCTCTTCTCTAGGACCTGGTTCCCCTCATCACAGGTTCAAAATATGTGAGAAATCTCACTGTTCTCAATTCTAAAGAGCATTCTGAGATATTAGTCTGCAATTTCCTCTTCTGGTGACACGTTTGCTATATTTTAAAAATCAAAATTGCCATTCCAATAAGTGCTCCCTTCATTGTGACCCCAATGAATGATCTTACTTATGACCCCGCCAACACAGGGGTCTCTCTATGCCTGGAACACTTGTTTCTGCATACAGGGAGACATTGGGTAGCAAGTATCAGGAGTAGAGCAGAGAGACCGGACCTTGGGCTGTAATAGAGCAATGAGCTCAGGGCACTTAAAATCATGCATTGCACTCACGAATCTGTACATGCCTGTATGTCAGTCTCAACAGTTTTGAGAAATGGACAGGGTGAGAATGCCCGTGATAATCTGTTTCTGAAGAAGAAAAATGGGCCATGTAGGATGATAATGAAGGGTCAGAGTCACTTTTAATATTTGTAATGAAAACAGAGAATGCTAGTTCCTACTTTCAAGACTGAAGTGAGGACAGAGCTCAGACCCCTACCTTCTTCTTTCTGAGCACATTGTAATGGGACTGTTTGACCTCATATGAATGTTTCTCTTAAAAGGTATGTGGTAAAGTTCAAAGAATTCCAAGAGAACCCAGTGTTCTCTCCCTTCTGCCCCTCATTTCTGCTGTCTTGCCTTGGGCTTCTATATGTCCTGTGCCCCAGAGAATAAACGGGATATAGTTTGTTGAAACTATTAATTGCATCCCATGCTATTCAAACCTCACTCTCTCCAAGACCCCCTTTTTTTTCCTGTACACCTTGACACCTGATAATCCACCTCCTCATAGTCCTTAGTAGTTTTCCTTGTGTGGAAATAACATCTTTGTTTTTTTTTTAAATAAAAAACATAGATGTTAAAAGTAACATATTTTAGAAGCATTAATATCAGATTAGTCACAAGGAGTTGGAGTTGGTAATATCCCAAAGGTCCAACTCGTCGCTGAAGTCATTCATTTCCAATTTCCACACACTCCACCCAGGAGGAGATCCCCTCATGTGTCTGGGTTCTGTGAATCATTGCAATGTCCAACAGAAATTCATGGAAGTTTGAGGTCATGAATCAAGTAGTGGTGGGTTCTACTCCATACAAATTCGGAAAGTCAGGAAAGGGTAAATCAGACGCTGGGTCCAAAGGACACGCTCCAATCTTAGGTTTACATTTTATTTATGCAATATGACCTGGAGCCTCTGGAAGAATGTTTCCGGTCAGCATTGTCTCCTATAAATTTTATTCAGCCAGCATTTTTCCAAACTTGGCCCACAGTTTTCACCAACCCCACCGCTCTTACAAGCAATACACACACTACATCCCAGAGCCTGATGACTGAGGTCAATCTCATTGTAAGCAAAGAGATTCAAGTGTCATACTTTCTCAAGGAAGAACATGCCACCTAGAAAATTAGGGCTCTAGTCAAGACAGTATGTTAATTCTGTAGCCCCTAAAAAATGCAAGATTCTGAATAGAGACACAAACACCCTCTGTTTGCTGGAATATCCAAAATGGTACAAAATCAGTCATGTCATGATTTCAAGTATAAATATTCCGTAGAGCAGTGGATGGAAAATAATCGTTTTAGAAAAGAACCAGAATAAGAATGAGAGCCAAGAACAGTGTTTTAGCTCTTGAGCCAAAAGACATTTTCTTAAGACCCAGCAGACACTCTCCATTAAAATTAGGTCCATCCATGCAACTGATCCACAAAATTTAGACAATAAGCATAAACACTCTTTTAAATGTCCCTTACTCAGGGGACTCTGGTTTCTTTGAAATGTGAGCATTTCCAACCAAAGACAGCCTCTCTCCTTGTGCTCTGGGCTCAGTTCCATTAGAACTGCTCATGGATATCACTTAAATTTGTTCCCTAAACTGAAGAATTGTTTAATTTTGAAAAACTGTTCATATTATTGACTATAGAAGCTGTGACATTATCTCTAAACATGCCATTTTAAAGTTCAATCCCCATTCAATTTCCTTCCTCCTAACAAAGTTTAAAACATTTTCTCCAGAATTAGGGTTGACACCCCTCATTTCCTGGTGAATTGGAATCTATATATCTCCAAATTAACATATATTTTTACAATGGGGAAATCCCCAAGCACAAAGTGTTGGTCACCTGGAGTTCTTTGGACCAGAATTTGCTGAAGGGAATAATCAATTGCTTTAAAATGAAGACACATCGATTTCACTAAAATCCAGGGGTTCAAGCACAGGATACTCTAGCGTTTTTCATTTGGAGATCATTTAGTCAGTTATCTTTTCATATGCACGCTTGCAGAGAATCACTTGATCCTGTTCATTTCATCAAACCCCCATCTCACCATCTGCTCTTGGTGCTTGTCTGACCGACTTAAGTTTGAGACCGTGATGCAGCTGCACACAAGTTCAGGTCATCTCCATCTCTGAGTATGACTGCCATGATCACCTCATAATTTCATAGCCATGGTTGCTAGGGGTCTTCTTAAGTGTCAACCTCATGACATTACCCATCTTCACATCACTTTCCTAACAGGTTTGGTACACATGTTCTCGATGAGATCCTGAGTGCTCCCGGCACTCTGAAGGAGCAACACACTGAGTTCTTCTGGACTCAGATTTCTGGGTTTGTTTCACAGTCCTCCATCTCCTGGGGTTAGGCTTGGTTAGTCCCTTAATCAAGGTGCACTGCATCTCTCAAAATTCTGAAAGGTGGAAATGATAGAAACTATGACTCCAAGGAAAATGCAATCATATTTTCTCCAGTTGTCTATTGTTGTACACGGAATAGACATACAACAATGCAGCTTAAAATCACAAGAAGTTTGTTGTGTTGTGTTGTTTGTTGCTTGGCTTCCCCTTTTATTCTTTTGATGCACAAATGTCTGGTATTTTGAAGGTCACTCTCATCTGTATTGTCTTCTTTGTGTGTAGTTCCTTTGCTATGCTTGATAGTGTACGCACACCCTGCAATGGGGCACATGCGTGTCCCTTCTTTCTTATAGATGGGCCCTATAGCTCTGCGATTTACATTAGATCCTTGATCATTTTGTGTTCGTTTTTGTACATGATCTGAGGTTTGGTTGTCTTTCATCTTCTGAGGGTGGTGATCCAATTGTGCCGGCACCATTGTTGAAGAGAATGTCACTCTCCCTTATAAATTCCCTTATGAAGATCAGTTGCTTGTATGTGGATGGATTATTTATTAGTTTTCTATTCTGTTCCATTGGTCAACAGACCTGTCATTGTATAAGTGCCAGACTGTTTTGACTGCTATAGCTGTAATAATTTTAAGGTTGGTTTCTGTGAGGCCCCCTACCTTGTTCATATTTTGGGGGGTCTCTTGCTTATTCTGGGACTCTTTGTATGAAGTCAGTAATTGTTTTTCCCCCATTTATTTAAAGGATTAAGTTGGTACTTGGAGCTGAAACCACGAAGCCCACATATGTGTGTAAGAGATAACTTCATATTAAAGAGCAATTGTTCATTATGAAAACATCCTATCCCAGTCTAGATCAAGTCCATAAGTCTGATATTACCCCACATGTCAGTACTAATCCATAAATTCCTCTTTAGACCTATACAGCTATGCAATGATGCTGAATACAGGAAGATTACATGCCAGTGGGTGTAAAGTCTTGTGTATCCAGTGGTGGTGGCAGCCTCTCAGCGCTGGCCTGGGTCTCCATGTGGCTTTTCCAGTTCTAGGTCTCTGGCTCCATCAGTATAGCTCCATATGTCATGTCAGCAGGAAAACAAAGCAGAGATCATGTGTCTGGCCTCTAGTGAGCTATTTATCTCCATGGGACCTCAAAATGAGGTCATCAAGTTGTGACCTGATTGACATTTTAAACTCGACCCCTTAACCCTTAATAGTGTCAAGTAGACACCAGATTATGTAACTACCACAGGTAGGTTGTACTATCTCTGTTATTGGGGAGCTAAGACTTCTAGAGCATCCGACTGTGGCTGTCTTGACTTGTTCTGGAAGTCAAGTCTATTTGTGCTTATATCAGCCTCATGCTGGTCTTGTAGGCCTATGTCCCGGAATCTCAGCAGCTCCAACATTCAAGGTAGCTCCTGGACTGGGGAAATTAGGTCTAGAACATTAGGGATCTTCACCCAGCTGGCTAGTGTAGAGGGTCTATATCAATGGGGAGTCTATCAGCAAATGTTGCTGATCTTTTATTAAATTTGTGTCTGCTTAACTTCATGCTGATAATCTTGCATTCTGGAAGTATAGGATTTCCCTCTCCAGGTTCTTTTCCACTGGTTTTGTGGAGTCGCTCCCATGTGAGCTACTCGGTCGCCATATTGCTCTGCCTCTGAGATATAGGCTATTCTTCTAAACATTCCCCCAAATAATTCTATCCTCCTTGATTGACAACATGTCAGAATGAAAGTTCCACAAGCCTCAAGGATGTTCTCTGACTTATGGGGACACACAGAAATATGCAGGGAAGGTCAGCTCTTTAGTGGTGATGGTGTAACATTTCTCAACAAAATCCTATATGGACAACCTTTCCTACTCTTGAAGAATAGTTGCTGTGTAGTCATGATAGATATGGAAAAATGATCCTTTGTCAAGATTCTATGATGTTTTCTCACTAATGTCATGTTTCATTTTCTTTAAAGTTATCCATAATAATATTCTTTGATTTTCTATGTCCTATGAGAAGGTCACTCCAGACCTACCTATTAGAATCCACCAACTTCTGTCATATTCTGAATTGACCTTCATGCCTTGAATATCGAGCTAAATGATTCCCTCAGAAGTAACTGTGTTCATTGTATCTTTCTCTCTGGACCATAGTGATATATCCAAAAATTATCAATAATTAAGTTTCAGTACATAAAGCTGGCCTCATCAACTTCAATTTTTATTAGCCTTATTTTTTATTAATAAATCATTTTATTGGGGCTCATACAACTCTTATAACAATCCATACATACATCAATTGAGTAAAGCAACCTTATACATTCATTGCCCTCATCATTCTAAAAATTCGCCTTCCACTTGGTTTCCTGGAATCAGGTCATTTTCCTTTTTTCCCTCCCCCTCAATTTTATTTTAAAAACAGTTGTGTAATATCACATTTTTTGAGCTCTTTGATCTGGATGCACTGCTTTCTGGCACCAATCAAGAAACCAAAATTATCACACAAATGTAAAATGCTGAACCATGTGAGATTCCAACTTCACCAGTTAGCTCCGCAATGCCAACTCAACAGTCTTCTGCCCCCAGTCCTTCAGGTCAGCCACTTTCTTCACTTGTACAAGTTGACTTGTTTCCCTTTGGCTCATGTGTGAAGTTTCCACTATATTCCTTATAACACTTGATCCATTTTTAAACTGTCTCATGTGCAGAAGACAGGATTTCTGTTGACCTAGTTTCTTTTCTTTCTTTCTTTCTTTCTTTCTTTCTTTCTTTCTTTCTTTCTTTCTTTCTTTCTCTCTTTCTTTCTTTCTATCATGACTTCCACACAAACAGATGTCTTTTAAGTCACCCTAATGAAACCAAGTTCAGTGCATCACTGAGAAAATGTGGCCACAGTCATCCACTGATAAAAAAGGCATAAACACATGAATGCAGGATTTATTTTACTAACTCTTATATAAGCAATAGCTCATCTTGGCTGAGCTAACATATGTATGAATGTGTGGATAAATACAACTGTGAATTTATTAATAACATATCTACATATTCATAAAATGTTAAGGGTTCTGCTTTGATTTGGTGAAGATTGTCATAAGTATACTTTTCATAAGTTGTAATTTATTCTGCAGATGCACATTTGTATTTATGTGGTAAGTTTTAAGACTTTATAGTACAGGTTTTAATCTTTGAATAATTGATATTTTGGATTATATAATTGCTTGTGATTTTTAAAAATAAGAATCCCTGGATTCTATCTACTACTTCCAGCAGAACGTCCCTAGGTTTGGCAAATTGAGATAAATTTCAAAACTGCAAGGTATCTCTGGGAGAATAAATTTCCTCTGCAATGTGTGATTGTTAATATCAATGTGTATAACATTACCCATGTTATTCAAAAGAAGATAACGCAGTAATGTAGATTGATGAGTATTCATAGAGATGAGAAGATTGATGATATATGTGAAGGTAGGACAAAGATTTAGATTTTTATTGTTAATAGATCATTTTATTGGCGGCTTTTCCAACTCTTATTTCAATCCATACATCAATTTTATCAGGCATATTTGTACATATGTTGCCATCGTTCTTTTCTAGACATTTATTTTCTATAGAGCCCTTGTTATCAGCTCCTCTTTTTTCCCTCCTTTACACCCTCATCCCAGATTTAGTTTAAACATGGTAAATGTTAGAAACAATTCCGCATTGTTTCTAAACTTAGCCATTAATGATGCTTTTTCGTTCCCTGAACTGCAAACCAAAGTCTCAGCAAAATATATTGCTTTGAAATATTTTCTGGGGTGATCAGTGGAAGACAAACACAATCCATCTCCATGAAAAAGTAATGTTCCCTGCCATAAAATTTCCTTACAGTTACTGTGCTTGGGAGTCCCTAAAGAGGTGGTGACAAGGTGTGGAAACCACAGCTTCTGAGAAGAATCCCACACCTAACTGCTTTCCATAGCATCTGCTGAGAAGATAGGGCACTAAGCTAAGTGTGTACTGTGGACACCAACTACCAGCACCCTGGTGGCTACCACAAGGAATTTTTTGTCTGAGTTCACACTGTTTTTCCATCACTGTGCCTGTCTCTTGCACTGCAATGCACTGCTCCGTCTTCATAATTCACAGAACTCAGCTTTAAATACACTTGGCTTTTGGGGGTATCCCTGGTAATACTGACTTGGGACTGGAGAATGAGAGCATCGTTTGTGCTCCCCCCCCCGCCACTCCATA